>NW_017728907.1:31973372-32002652 GCF_001723895.1 Crocodylus porosus | reverse complement strand
CCCACTTTATATCCCACCCCATGGCCCTGCACCACCCCTCTCCACTCCATGTTAGCCTTGTCCACTCTGCTTGGCTTGCTTCACTAGAGCTACACCCTGCCTGTCATTCTTGATAGGCATTCTTGATGCAGCAGTGGCTGGAGCCACACCCCACTGGGAGATGTGCCCCCCAAGAACACTAAAGACACACAGAAAGATAGACTGAGCCCTTTATTTATATATATAGATAGATAGATAGAGAGAGAGAATGGACAACTCAAGATTAATAGTGAAGCATAATCTTACAGGACGGGTCTTGACTACCATGAAGCAAAGCTGGCCGGGCTTTCAGTCATCATCAGCAAGGCTCCTCCAGATGGTTTGGCAGGTATTGCATAGAGGTTCAAGGTCCCAATGCAATCCTTTGATTTTTATACCCTTTCTTGATCTTGACATGCACCAATCAAATGCCAAATTGATATCTTAGTTCTGTGGCTTTTAGTTATTGTTTTCTAGAGATGCTGATCCCTGTCTGCTCAGCCTGTTGCCAAGTTTCATTCATGCCTGCTCAACACATTAGGAGGAGCTCCTCTTCTGTTGACAAGTTTCAGCCATGGGTGCTGGAGGGTCCTGAGGCCTTACATTTGCCTAATCTCTGCCACCAAGTTTTAGTAACATATGCTGGTGCATGCCAGATTTTGCTGATTTTTATCCTTACAATGGAGAAGGTTCCATAGTTCTGCAAAGCCTGGTCAATCATCTAGGAAGTTTCACCAGTTTTGCACTGCCTGGCAATTGGCTTCTATGTAATGGTTTGTGAACAAGTGCAGCTTAGACTGGCAGTTACTTAAGAATAGGTTTCCCCTTGGCCTCACAGTGCTGTGTAGGACACAGGCATTTTGCAGTCCCTTGCATCTAGACATGTCCTCAGGCACCTTCAGCAGGCCTTGATGAACCCAAATGAATATTCCACAGCCATTTAGCAGCTGTTGATGTCCTTACAGGAATCAGCCAGGGCTGTAATGAGAAGGCAGTGTTTCCAGTTAGCAGTGGGAATAGTCACTTCCTCCACCTCAATACCAGGTGTACCAGGGGCAAACTCTCTCCACTGCATCAGCTGTAGGAGAGTGGTGCTCTTAAATATCCTGGCATTATGCATGCTATCTGATCAGCCAGAATTTACATGTGTGAAATGATCATGGTGGCTCAGGACTGCCTACATCATGACTGAGATGAAGCACCTGGCGATTCATGAAATCATGATCATGGTGCACAGGGGAAAGGATAGTAATGTGTGCCATTGATAGCTCTGATACAATTTGAGAACCACAGGCTGGCAAAACCATCCACAACCTCCTGTGAATCAGCAAGACATATCATTGATTAGTTCATCCATAGATTCATAGATGTTTGGGTCAGAAGGGACCTTAGCAGATCATTGAGTCTGACCCCCTGCCCTGGGCAGGGAAGAGTGCTGGGGCCAGATGACCCCATCCAGGTGTATGTCTAGCCTCCTCTTAAGGACCCCCAAAGTAGGGGTGAGTACCACCTTCCTTACCTTCAGGGAGGCATACACCTGGCTGGGTCATCTGACCCAAGCACTCATTACCCATTGGATTGCCAGGCATACCTCTCAGACTTCCTTTCCCTCTGTGGACTTGTCAACAGTGAAATAGTTTGCCATGGACTGGAGGCAGCAATCTTTCATATTGTGATAATGATGTGTTTCTCACTTGCAGGCCATACTGGTACAGCATTATGAGTTTGCACTTGAGATTACATGGAAAAGGCACTGCTTGCAGGCTGTACAGAACTGTACAGCTGCAACCCTCATTCTGGTACTCTGACAGTTTGATTCAGATGTCCATGAAGGTGCCCCTTGGACATGTGGAGGTTCAATTGCCACTAGTACTTGTCCACGATGATCTGTTTCCACAAATTATTGTTTGTCTACTTACATCAGAAATGCTGCTCCACAGTTTGGAGATGCTCTCACTTCAGCCCAGGCACATTGTGCAGAGCTGTAGCCAGCACATCCTCAAGGCAGCACCTGAAATTGCATGAATTTCTCCCCTGCAAGTTGTCCTTCTTTAGTCTTTGAACAAAAGATTGTAATCAAGCTTTACACTAGAGTCTGCCTACAGTGTCTTTTCCATGTACTCTCAAGTGCAGTGCTGTACCAGTATGTTCTACAAGGCAAGGCCCTCATATGGATCCTTTCTGCAAACTGGTTGATAGCCGTGGGTGTCAGTGTGTCCCAGGGGAATGATAAGAAGGGGGCAGGAGACCCCACCCCCAGCACAGGTTGTGGTGGAGACAACTCACCACGATGCTGAGAAGAAAAGCCCTGAGAATAGGGCAAACTTATCACCTGCAGGCAGAGCCAGGCTGGATGAGCCCCAGAGGGATGGAACACCGGCGTGGTTCACCAGCTGCTTTTCTCTGTGGCTGGGGCCAGCATGCACCTATGATGTCACTGGGGAATACCAGCCAGCAGGGATAAAAGCCAGCGGTAGGAAGGCAGCGGGAGGAGCACAGCAGGGGAGCAACTGTGGGACTGCCTCACTGGGACAGATGGAGGCCCCAGAAATGGCCAAGGAGAGGCTGAAGAGGGACTCAGCTGGAGGGTCCAAGGCTGGATTTAAAGGGCCATGCCACCCTGGACAGCAAGGGAGTCAGCCAGGGGGAGGACAGTGAGACTGATAGATGCAGGATGCACGAGTGGGAAGAGACCCCAAATTCTGGTTCTTTAGTTAAACTTTAGTTATCCCACACACCACCTCCAGGGTTAGAGGGGAGGCCATAAGGCAGATGCCGACAGTGAGCAGGCTGGGGCTGCTCAGAAGAGCCCAATGCGGAGAGGCTAGGCCCATTAATGAGGCCATCACCCTGTCCTGGGCAAACCCAGGTGGTGGGAAGAAAAACTGTTGCAAGCCCCGAGGGCCAGAGGGGAAGAGAGGGAGGAGGAAACCACATCAAGGCAGGGCCAAATCACCCATCATTCAGCAGCACTGATAGGCTGGCACATGGCTGGGGTGTAGAGGACATGGAGCCCCAGGAAAGCCTGCTAGTGACAACACCCAGCACGTTTCCCACAACAGAAGGAATCCCTACTACTGAACAGAACACCCAAAAAATGGCAGTTGAGTACCAGGGTATTCCCAATGGAGAACATGACACCACACCATGGCAATCAGAAGCACCCGTGAAGCAGACCCCTAGCACACAGTCTAGGGCTGCAAGGAAGAGGCTCCATGAAGTCAGGTGGGTACACAGTGGTATTTGCATCTAGCAGTTGTAAAGGTGAGTCCTGGCCTAGTCGTAATATTAATTATGCATGTGTAGGATGGCTAGAGGTTAGAAGTCTCTGGAAACATCTAAACTTCTGACCTTGATGATGCTATGACCTACTTAGGAAACTGAGGCATGTGCAGTTGAAACCTTGTTATATAACCAAAGAGTGGGAACTTTATGTTAATAAGTTATGAAGTGATAATGAATATGAGTGGTCCAAGAAAATGATACTGTTGAGTGACATTGATTGACTGAGATGTGCAAGCAGTGATTGAACCATGGTATGATTGGCAGGTAGCATGAGGTGGCCACCACAAAAGCCAGTGTGAGGCACCATCTCAGGGTGTGTGTGTGTGCACATGCATGAGTGTGCAGGAGCATGCATGTGTGCGTGCGTGTCTGCGTATGTGGTGAAGAGTGTGTGCGCCGAGAAGCTGTGTGAGCTGAGTCTGAGAGCCTGAGAATTTTGCCTGGTGCTGAACCTGTGGGAGGCTGGGAAGGTTGGGCGTGCGGGTGCTGAGCGGTGTGTGCGGGGACACCGGAATTCTCACTGGAGATGCTCACCTTCATTTCCCCATAGGACGGGTAAAGTATCGCCCTTCCCTTTTGAGGTCTCCAAGTACTCCGCTTGTGGAGGAAAGGGCAGAAATCTTCTGCCTGACAGGGATCTGACAGTAGGCCCTGCAGCCTGGGTGTCCGTGCTCTTGGCTGCCACTGCTGGTGACAGGCTGGTATGGCTCTCTGTATATATTTCATAGTTTCATAGTTTCATAGTAGCTAGAGTCGGAAGGGACCTAGGTAGATCATCTAGTCCGACCCCCTGCCTTGGCAGGAAAGAGCACCAGGGTCAGATGACCCCGGCAAGGTGCTCATCTAACTTCCTTTTAAAAATCCCCAGGCTAGGAGCCTGCACCACTTCCCCTGGAAGCCGGTTCCAGGCCCTAGCCGCCCTGACTGTGAAGTAGCGCCTCCTAATATCTAATCTAAACCTACCCTCCGCCAGCTTGTGACCGTTATTCCTGGTCACTCCTGGCAGCGCACGGGGGAACAGGGACTCCCCCAATACCTGCTGATCCCCCCTGACCAGTTTGTAGCAGGCCACAAGGTCCCCCCTTAACCTTCTCTTGTGGAGGCTAAACAGGTTCAGGTCCCGTAGCCTCTCCTCATAAGGCCTGCCCTGTTGTCCCCGATCATACGAGTGGCCTCCTCTGGACTCTTTCCATATCGTCCACGTCCCTCTTGAAGTGTGGCGCCCAGAACTGGATGCAGTACTCCAGCTGCGGCCTGACCAGTGCTGTTAAGTGCTTGTTAACTAGTTCATATTGCTATGATTATTGTTATTTTTGGCTTGTAACATAGATTGCTTATTAACCCTTACTTTGGTGTTTGTATTTATTAATAGTAGTGGGCTTCAGGGTGGGGCTGGGCTGCAGGCCAATACTCTGAGGGGTTAAGCCTTTCAGGTGCAAGCAAATCATAGACCCCTGGCACAGTAGAGGCCTAACAGACCTCTGTCCCTGTAGTTTCCAGGCCAGCATTCACAGTGATAGCAGTGGAAAAGCTAGGCAGTCCGAAGTGGGAGTTGCATAGTGACTGCCACTAAAATCCTTCTCAAAAAATTTTACCAGCTGCTCCCACCTGGTTGAATATTCAATGGGTCCTTTGTGGAGCACTGGACACTTGACCACTTGGAAGCATGCTGGGAAGCATGCTGTCATGCACCCTCTGCTGGCAGAGAAGCTGCAATGCATTCAGCTACTCCGTTCTGATTGGGAGGGCAATATGTGTACATTCCAATCCCATAACTTTTTGGAGCTGGGACAAACACAGGGACCTCTGGACCTGAAATAAATGTGACATCTGTTTGTATCCAGAGACAATTTTAAGGCCATAATAGTAGTATGAAGGATAGATAGGAAATGTAGCAAAGAAACTTGCTTGGATAAACTGTAAACTTCCAATGACTTGCACCTTAAAAAAGGAATCTTACAAAAAGTAGAAATTTAGCCACATTGTTAAGGATGAGAATAAGAACATGTAAAGACACAATCAGAAAGGCCAGGTCACAAACTGACATGGAACTAGTGGGAGATATAAGAGATGGCAAAAAAGCATTCTATAAATATATTAAAGAAGAAGAAAAAGGAAAGGAAGGGCCGTTATTGAAGGGGACCTAATAACAGGGAAATGAAGACACCTGAAACATTTAACTTACTTCTTTGCTTCATTCTTCACTAAAAAAGTCAACTGTCAGATGCTAAGCACACTAATATCAAGGACAGGAAGTTATGATACTCAGCACTGATGTTTCCAAATCAGTCAAGTCTGACAAAATTCATCCTGGAGTACTTGAAAGAATTAGCTGAAGTAATTGCAGATCCATTGGTGGTATCTTTGATAACTCGAGGAGGGCAGGAAAGAACCTAGAAGGCTGGAAAATAGCAAATATAGTGCCCAACTTTTAAAAAAGCTGGGGTGGGGGGGAGGGGGAAACCCCCAGGAAATTACATACTAGATAGTTAAATTATGATACTGGTGTGATATTCTAATCTCAATACTGGTTAATTTTTTAGACAAGGATAAGAGAAACAGTAACTTGACTTTATTAAGGCTTTTGGTGCTATTACCCATCACATTCTTATCTGTAAGCCAAGGAAATATGCTATATCAAAGAAACTACTGTAAGGTAGGTATATAATTGGTTAAGTTATCATGCTCAAAGCCATCAATGTGTCAATGTCATAGTGGGAGGAGGTATTAAATGGGATTCTTCAGGGCCTTTCCTGGGTACAATACTGTTCAATATCTTCATTTATGATCATTTAGACAGTAGACCTGAATGTACATTTAATAAATGTGTTGATGACACCTAACTGGGTGGGGTAACAGACAGTTTAAAGGGCAGGATTAAGATTCAAAATTACTATGATAAATTGGAAAAATGATCTGAATTAAGTGGGATGCAATCCAATAATTCAAAATGTTACACTTAGGAAGAACAATACAAAATGATGAATGAATGGCTGGGCTGCAGCACTGTAGAAAAGGATCTGGGTGTTACAGTGGATTACAGTTTGAATATGAGTCACTAATATAAAACAGTTGCAAAAAAGCTAATAGCATGCTGGGATACATTAACAGAAGTATTCAATACTACTCATGGGAAGTGATTCTTTTAGTCTGAGTTCTTATCAATGATGAATACCCAGAATATTGTCCACAAGAAACACCTGAATAAAGTGGAAAGAATCCAGAGATCAATAGAAAGAATTAGAAGTCTAGAAAAAACATGATATGAGGGAAGGTCAGAAATAAAACTGTGTCCACAGAGGACAGGACAAGATGTCATGGACTTAAATTGCAGCAAGGGAGATTTGGGTTATTAGGAACCTAAATATATTTCCTAAAGTTATGAGGAAGTTATTAGGAACTTTCTCACTATAGGGTGATTAAGCACTGGCAGTGATTATCCTAAAGAGGTCATAGGGTCACCATTGCTGGTGTTTGCATATAGGTTAGACAGACATTTATGTGGGATATTTTAGACAGGGTGCTCCTGCTTTGGGCAGGCAGTGGGACTGGATGTCCTTCTGAGGGTCCTTCCAGCCATATTTGTCTATGATTCTGGTAGTGTTGTACTGAAAGGTGTGTTACACAATGACAATGTTTCAAAGACAAAGAACTGTTGGATGCGCACAACAGCCCTTGACCACAAGGCCACAGAGTCTTTCTAGGGATGGGGTTTGCCTCCAGTTTGTACCTATCAGTTGTGTCTGTGAAGCCTTTACTAATTCTCTACCCTTTTGTTTCCTCTCCCTGTCCTTTCCCTACACACCAACTTGTGTTCCTGTCCCTCTTATTGGATAAGCTCAGGAGTTCTTTAAACGTGTCATCTTCGGATCTTCTCTTTCTTCACGGTAGATTGAATAGGCTTCTGATTGTCTTTGGTCTCTGCAACATCTTGGCAGATATGAGAAGCGGGGGGGGGGGAAAAGAGGGAAGGATAACTAATTATTGTGCAAAGTGTTGTCTCCTTGACAACAGTGATACAGTGTTGCTTTGTCCTCATTTTTTGGACTTCCATTCCCATGGGGTCTTCTGAGTCTTGGATGATCTTGAAGATATTTTCAAAATATTCCCCCTTTGTGTAAGATCTTGGGCCATATGGTGAGAAGGGTCACAAAGAGTCACTTTTTCATAATATTGTAAAGGAGAAAATAAATAAAATGTGCAGCACTGCCAATAGAAAGGGAAAAGACACAAGGGTGATGAGAGCAGAAGGCAGCAGCCAGTAATGTAATGTTCATTTCTGCAGGCCATCCTTACTTAGATGGATGTTGCCTTACCCTCAGAAAGAAAAGGTGGACTCTTTAAAAAAAATAGTGTTCAGACAAAGATAATATGTTGTGCTGCCATTTAACAGGATGATGTCCCTGCAAGCAGCTGCTTATGTGGAAAAGATCCACAAAGTATACAGACAGTGCTAAGAGAGCTGCATTGTGATATAACCTCTTTTCAAAATTAGCATGTTATTTGTTATAAGTTCTCTCTTTTTTGGTGTCCCAGGATCAGTGTGAAGTACATCCTGCAATATCAACAGAGTTCTGCAGTAGCACAAGAGGGACAACGAATTCCTTGTAGTTCCTTGGCATTTCCTGTGATCTCCCTTTTAGAGGGAAGGGAAAGCTGGAGAGAGGATTGGAAATACCTTTGTGAATTACTTGGGAAGTTTACCTTAAACTCACATAGGCTGAAATCTTGAGAGCATTAATGGAACTGCGAACTGGTAACAATATTTTTGCTTTTTTTTCCTGTATGTGATCAGTTAAATCCTCCTTGTGCTTTATATTTTCTTTCATTTTTGCAGGTTTTTTCTATCATGCCTTTTCCAAGTTACCTTGTAACAACTCAAGTTGGGTAAAACTGAAGGGCATTAATGAAACTGAGCCACATAAAAGATTTCATTTCTTTTCCCCTTGTAATTGCTACCAAAGGAAAAAGTATCTTTACTTAAAATTTCTTTTGTTAACCTTCGCAGTGCTGCCATCCTGAGGAGAGAAAGGCATGGGTTGAAGGAAAAACTATTAGGTTAGATGATAGAAAACACTGTAGTAGGAGGATGTGGGAAATGTCATGGATAGTGGTGGCTGTGTGTGTGGGGGGTGGGGGGAAGGAAATTGATTCCTTTGCACTTCAGCTGTGTTTTGACAGATGGATAATGGGAAGAGATGTAAAACCTGCGGATGTAGGGAGACTAGATGAATATGGCTCAGCCCCACATGACCTAAAGCAAAGTTGCTAAACCTTTTCCTTTGCCAAAAAGTTTTATTAAGTTATCCTATAGCACTTGCTGAAAGTGGTTCCCAACATAGCTTAAGTCTCTCCTTGTGACAGAGTTGGATCATTTGGCCTTCATTTGGCCAGACAGGAGTCTCTGGACCCATATAGTTTTCTTGGAGCTCAGAGATCTAGAGGTTCACACTAAGGTCACACTCAGCTCACCTTGGTGGGGTTTTCTGAAGGTTGTCCACAAAATGCAGTAATTCAGCACTAAGATCTGTCCCAAATATATAGTCAAGTCCTTTAGACTAGCTGCAGGTCCCATGAGCTTTCTTGAAAGTCCTTCCCTTCTGTCCTTCCCACTTTTCTTGAAAGTCCTTCCCTTCTGTCCTTCCCACTTTTACTACTACTTTCCTTTACTGTGGCTTTGGATTTTATCCCAGATGTATCCTCCTCATTTCAGCTTGCTAACCTCTGGTATATTTGTGCATTGTGCTGACCAAAATCCATGTAAGCCTATACTTGCTTTTGTTCTCAGGAGGTAATGAAGTCAAGGACCTGAGCAGGCAGCTGTGCTGTTCAGTACCCAAGGCACTGCTCAGTAACAAGGAACATGATACAAGGGTCTGAAATCTTTGCAGGTTGGAACCACAAAGGACAGACTAAGTGTGCCTGTGTACCAGCATTTATACTGTAGTCCACTCAGGAAAAGCCTGTAGCAAAAAAGGTAGCACATACATGAACAGAGACATCCCAGGAATAAATCAAAACAGGGTGGATTACCAACTGGAGGAGTTAGCAGATGCATAGCATTTTCTATGGAATGGAAATGTTTCCACATGTACAGCGTTGCAGATAAGTTCATCCCCCATTTCAGTAAATCCACTCCCAATGCAGGCTTAAGAAAATATGTTTAAAGGGTAGAAAATTCACATCAGCAAAAAAGAAAATGTTTTGGATATAAGACTTTTTAGTACAAAATAATTAAAGTAGACTCTCCACACCTCTGAAGTGTAGACAAGCCCTTAGTATTTTCAGTAATCATAAAATAATATAGTTTCTGATCCCAAGCTGAATACAAAATTCACAAAAAAACTGGTATATGCAGGTGGTGACTCTGCTTCTATTTCTAAAACAGATGTTCTTTTCAAAGGCATACTCTTTTGGTTAAATGTCTTGTCTCATTCTACAACTGAATATACAAATTGCCTTGTCAGTGTTCAGATAATCTTTTTAAGAAAAACAAAACACTTGTTTACTCATCTATCCCAGAGTCTACATTTAATTGTAGATATAGTTTTATCTCATTATTTCAAGAATTTAGATTGGTTAATCTAACTTGTAATGTCTACCTTTGTTGCTGCTTATATTCTCATAAAATTCATGACTTTGGTAACGTTGCATGTGCATGATGCATTGTCTACTAAACATTAGGAATAAGCAGTAAAATCAGTGAAGATTTTAGGATAGATTGAAAACTAACTTTATGAAGATTTGAAATTAGAAGTATGACAGAACTTATGAATAATTTTCTGTTTAGTGAGTATATTTGTGTATATGTGATAGTCTCTCTGATAGTGTGCTATCTCTATAGAGGTAACCAATCTAACTATATAGTAGTGTATCTTTTTATATGATTTTATCTTGCCCTTTATCATAATCTTTTTTCTTTTTCTAAAACATTTTATATCAATATGTCTACATCCATGATGGTAAGGAACTGCAGACTCCAAAAGTACACAGAAATGAAATTGTTGTTAGAAATCCAATTTTTATTAAATCAATTCAAGAACAATGCCTTACTAGTCTTGTTATGATCTCTGAGAGTTCTATAACTTAGAGCCTCATTACATATAACACTTAGCACATCCTAATTTTAATTGGTGTTAAAATTAGCATGTGTTTTGAGCAGTCACATGTTAAGGGTTAATTTTCCCTGTAATATGCACTGCTCTGACCTGCCTTTAGAGGGTTTGTAGCTGCCTAACTTTCCTGCTTTCAGAAGAAGGTTAGGTGGCCCAGACTGTTCCCCTTCCTTGCTTGTTCCTCCAGGTCAGTACTGGCAGCCACAGGTGAGCCAGGGTGGGGGGCAGGGGCTGAAGGGGATTCCCAGTGGGAAAGAACAGAAGGGGAGTCCCAAGAGGTATGGGAGGAGCCCTGGAGGCAAGCGTGGTGGGCATGGATGATGGAGGGTGACCAAGGGGCTGGGAAGAGCCCAGCATGAGAAGGAAGAGGGAATTCTTACCTTTAGGTGCTCCACTGCTGTCACTGTGGGGGAAGATAGACTGGCTGGGAGGGGTGCCTTCTGGGATGCTGAAGGATCACTCCCAACTGGTTTTGGGCATGTGGAACAGTCACATGTGAGTGCAACAGGAGCTGCCTAAAACCAGTTAGAGATAATCCTCAATGGAAGAGGATTATCTCTTAGCTTCTCAGAGAGCCCTTAGCATGTGTTTCCCTGCCGTAACGTTTGAATACTCCTCATTTAAGTACCCCGAATATGTATTCAGGTTAATGTATAACAACACCCTTAGAGAGCAAGACTAAAGCCATTTTTAAAATATTTACAGAATTACATAAAGCAAATATTAACAAATGCAACCTTGCTAAATACATGCCATATTTCTGAGGCATTAAGTGATGGGTCTGTTCCATTCCTCCCCCTCCCCCTACCTGCTCCCCCCTCCCAATTCCATTTTTGTATTAGACTGAAAACAGCTTTTTCAGCTTGGGATGCAATTTGACTTTTTAACCATCTTGGGTAACATTAAAGCTGAAGAAGGTTTAGTATAGGTATTGTGCAGTTTTAGAAGGGTTGTTAATTATCTAGATGTTTCTTATTAGTTGCATCTACTGAAGAATACAAGGAGGTCCTTCTTAACATACAGTAAAAAAGAAAATATGTTTTAGAAGGGCTCAGTGACATCAACTATAATTTAAGTCTGATCTAATGTTCTTCTGGGACACTCCTATAAGGCCCAATTCTGTGAGGTTCTTAGGGATGTCAATACTTATTACAAGTCAATGATAAATGCATTTTATTCACGTTATAAAAGATTCCAGCATATCATTGGATCAAACCAATAAACTTGCCTCTGCTCATCTTACCATGGAAAGAGTGGTTAAAATATTTGGGCCTGCTATTCAGATATATCAAACTTTTAAATATTTTTTTAGTAAACCAGGCTTCTTACTAGCATGAAAAATGTCCTAGTTTCTTTTCAGTAACGTAAGGCACTGTGCTCTATTTTGGTTTTATGTTTTCTCTGTTCCATGGCTTTTTCCTTGGAAGCAGTTTGAATAAATGTAATACTATCATTCTCTTTGAATGTATTTTATGCTTGAGGGATCACATTGTTTGAACATATTTTTAGATGCCATAGAGGTCATCCATTATGGGTAGTTCTACCATCATTAGTTGGACAAACAGAAATGCTGAAATTATTTCATTAGAACCAGAAGTAATGGTGTTTTCCAGGACAACCCTATGTGACTGAGTATTGACTGGATATCTTAGAGAAAAGTTAATGCGATTTCTGTTAGTCAGATATCAATTTTGATTCCTCTTCTGTGTTTTTTATAAACATCTTTGCACTTTATTTAGAACCTAAGATGAGGAAGTCACCTGAGTCTATCGTGTAGTCTGAGCATGGAGATAGTGATTAAGAAAATGGTTTCCTTCGGCATTATGCTAAATCCATATATGGTGCTCTGAATTCTTTCTGTTTACAAACAAAATTCTGCTTGTGTAAAGTACCTTAGTGACTAGTCTTTCCTCTTTGAATTACAAGTCAGCAAAAGAAATGCATTACTGTGGTTTGCCTCATACTTTTAAAGACTCGTTACTCTTACATCTCAGGAAAAGTTAGTTTCACATTACGCAGAAACAGGACAACAGACTATACAAATAGGCTGGTCTACTCCTAAAGGACCATTGCCACAGTGATTTGGAATTTATTAGGTGTTTGCAGAGGGATGGTGATAACCATAGTTAATTTGTAGGCCAAATGCTATTTTATCCCTCTTACTCATTTGGTCCTTGAAAGATAAGTAGGAAAAAATATGCATTAATGGAAAAAAATGAGTAAATGGAACAGTTCATTAGGATTCCAGATATTTCTGGAAAAAGAAATAACCCTCTTTACTGCAAAGCTTCTGATCTAGTGACAGCAGCAAACTTCAAATCAGTGTTGAACTTGTAAGAGAAACTAGAAGAAATTGAAGTGTTACTTTGACTCTATTGGCCAGCTGCAATTTTGGATTATCTGGTTCCCTTTACCCAGTCATGGAAGATTTGAAAACTTTGGTTCTGTTTTAACAGCCCTTTTAAATTGACTATTCTCAATTTAGAGCAGATAATCCAGACTGGCAGTTGGGATAAATTCATTGCATCTAAATTTGTCGTGACACTGAAGCCCTGCACCAAGAGCCTGGTCAAAAGTCTGTTGAATACAGCTGGGACTTCTTCAATGGACTTTGATTAGTTTAATATCAGGCCTTGAGTAAAACACATTTAGCATAGGAACATGGGCTGAAAACTGGCATCTCCTGAAGTTTCTAGGAAGAGTTCCTGTTATTTTATACAAAAACCTTAGTGATCACTTAGACTTGGTGAACTGGAGGAATTGTCAGAAATTTGTCCAATCAAGTATTATATCCTAATAAGATTAGAAATACTCAGTACCAAGTCCCTGAAGGGTGTTTTAGCAGTGGCTTTATTGACAACTGACCTTCCTTTTTTGATACTGAATCTTGACTCTAGAAATGTGCAATATCTAAAGTTCAGGATTAAAATGGAATCCACACATGGAGGGTAGTTGATTTTATTATCTGCAGCTTCTCATACAGACAAACTAAGTAAGCCCACCATCAATTTCTAACTTGGGCATATCTATACTATACTGCAATCACTTCTATGATTGAAGTCAGACATACCATTATGTGGTGTTTAGGAAGCCTGTCCCTTAGTTAGATTCAGGTTACAAAAGAAACACAATATTTCTAGCTCTTTAATATCCGAACGTTCTTCAGAATACCTGTGGAGATCATACAGTTTCATCTTGTTTCTGTAATATCTCTTTGAACATACAAGCAACACCTGCCTAACGTGGTTTTGGTTAGTGCTATTTTGCTATAGCGCTCATTTAAACTTGATATCCAATTTCACTGAGTGCTCAGCGAATTTTGCTATAGTGCTCAGTGGAATTGGTGAGTTTTGGTGGGGAGAAGCAGCGATGGCAGTGGCAGCAAGTGGAGTGAGTGGCAGTGCGTGGGCAGGTGGGCGTGAGCATGGGGAACGGAAGGAAGCAGTGGTGAGGAGTGCAGGGCTCACGCCAGTGCCTGGGGCCAGGGGCCAGGGCCCGTGGGGACCCACATCCAGGGCAGCAGGAGAACCAGTGTCTGGGGCCAGGGCCAGCAGGGGCCCACACCCAGAGCAGGGCAGCAGGAGTGCCGGTGCCTGAGCTGGCACATGGGGCTGGAGTGGATGGTTGTGGGGGTGGGAGGGGACGTGAGAGGCAGTGGCGATGAGAAGCAGTGAGTGTGGGGGGGCAGACATGAATGTGGGGCCCATGTCAGTGCCCGGAGCCAGGGCCAATGGAGGCCCAGGGCAGGGCAGCAGGAGCACAGGTCCAGTCTGGCATGTGGGACTAGAGAGGCAGTGGTGGTGGTAGTAACCAATTATCTCTATTTACATTCATTCCTATGGGGAAATGGGTTTTGCTTAGCATGGTCCCACTTAACGCTTGGTTTTTCTGGAACCAATTAAGTGCGCTAAGCAGGGGTTGCCTATAATGAGTATAATTTTCTATTCCATTCTTTCTGCATTCTCATATGTATTCTTGGGAACACTATGAGATATTTAAAAACATTGGGAGTGTTTAGTTGTCCCATATTTGGAAGGTTTTGTTTGTTGGTTGATTGCTCACTCTGGTGTTGAATCTTCTTTTATATTGGTGGAATTTATATTTTCAAATAAATTATTTTGTGTTCCACTCAAATCTGAGCTTTAAATTCCCAAAGAGAAGTAACTTGCATTTGATATGTTGAATTAAAAAAAGGAACCTTACAGAATTTTCTGATGTAGGTGGAAACTTTTTGCTTTGTTCAGCAATTGTAAATGGCTTTCACTAGAGTACTAGCAGATTGAGTTTAAAGGAAAATTAATCAAATATGAAATATTTTGCAGATGACATTGTTACAGATGTGGCAATGTCATTAAGAACTTCATGGACTTTGGGCAAAATAAAGAGTGCAGAGAGTACTTAGACAATTCTGTACATGAAAGATAAATAATAACTAAAAAACTCTTTACATACAATGTGGCTATCTTTTATTCTGTATTGAGTAGCAATATAGGGAAGCCAGAGTACAGGCAACCCCCGCTTAGTGCTCTTAATTGGTTCCAGAAGAACCGAGAGTTAAGCAGAACTGCGCTAAGCGAAACCCACTTCCCCATAGGAATGAATGTAAATGGAGATAATTGGTTACTGCCACTTCTCACTGCTGCCACTTCTCCAGCCCAACATGCCAGTCCAGACCTACGCTCCTGCTGCCCAGCCCTGGGCCTCCACCTGTTCTGGCTCTGGGCACTGGTGCAGGCCCCGTGTTCATGTTTGCTCCCCCACACACATCGCTTCTCACTGGCGCTGCCTCTCTCCCCACTGCCCACCCACCCACCTGCCAGCCCATCCAGCCCCATGTGCCAGCCTGGGCACTGGCATTCCTGCCACCCTGCTCTGGGCATAGGCCCCTGCCGGCCCTTGCCCCAGGCACTGGTGCTCCTGCTGCCCCACCCTGGATGTGGGCCCCCACCATCCTGGCCCCAGGCACTAGTGGGGGCCCTGTATTCCTTTCTGCTTCTGCTGCTTCTCCCCACCCCCTTGCGCTCACACTCACCCTCCACTCGCTGCCACTCCTCCCATTTGCTGCCGCTGCTTCTCCCCACTCATCTGATGAAGCTCACTGATTCCACTGAGTGCTATACTGAAACTGGCTGCACTCTCAGTAAAATTGGGTATCAATTTTAAAAGAGCGCTATAGTGAAATAGGGCTAACTGAAATCAGCTTAAGCGGGGGTTGCTTGTATTTTATAACATCATTAAAAAAAAAAGAGTTGTTCACTCTCACCTGAGGTACTGTATCCAGTACTAATCACCTCTTTCCAAATTGAGAAATACAGTGGGTTCAAAAAGAAGTGATGAAAATGACTCGAGGCATGGAAAGAGGAACATATGAGAAGAGATTGGAGAAAAAATTAGATTCTTAACTGAAAAAGGAAACAAACAGAGATATTATAGCAGTATACAAAATAATAAGTGGCAGAGTTATTACCTGGAACACTCTCATTTACTCTTTTTATAGTAAAAAACTAAGAATATTTAATAAAATTAAAAGGGAATTTTTAAAAATGTAGTAAAAGGATACATTACATAATTATTCTGTGAAACTCATTGCCATAGTGAATGATAATCATTGGGTATATCTACATATGCAGATGCTCCAGGGTGGGTATACCATACAGTAATTAACTCTAGAGTAAGCCCACCCTGGGCAGGTGTCTACGCATGTGGTGAAGTGGGAACACATTTGCTGCTCATGGCAGCAACCTGCTCCTGCCCCCACTGAGCCTGCACTGGCCCACTGCAGCAGCCAGTGGGAGTTCTAGGCTCCCCTTTGGTGCTATCCCAGGGGCTGGTAGGCAGCATGGAGCCAGGAGGCAGCTGGCCAGGGCTGGGACAGACTGCCTGCTGCTGGGGCAGGCTCCACCACTGGAGCCTAGGTGGGGACAATGTCCCCCTACTCTGGCATTGGGAGTTCCTAGCCCGTGGTCCATGGTCATGACTGGAGACAAGACTTGGAGACTCTTCTTTCCCAGCTTCAGCTCTAAGGCTGTGGAGCTGAGGCTCAGAGAGAGAATCTCCCAGCCCTGGCACAGTGGTCTCGGAACCAAGACTAGGAGATCAGAATCTCCCACCCTCACTCTGAGATCACAGAGTGGGGGCTGGGAGCTCCCTGCTGCTGGGGCAGGGAGACATTGTCCCTGCCTGGGCTGTGGTGGTGGAGCCTGCCCTGGCAGGAAGCAGCTCCTGAGGTAAGGTAGCAATCTCCTACCCACTGCTGACTGGGACCACATTTGCTCCAGTAAATTTGTTACTTGTATTTACAGGTGGCAAATTTACTCAGAATTAGAGCAAATTACTGCACACTAAGCATCTACATGTGTATGCTTACTGAGCAGTAATTAGCTCTAATCTTGAGTAAAGCATCTCATGTAGATGTGCCCATTGCGTCCATTATTGTGGCCAAGTCAAAATATGATTAGACATTCCAGGACTTCAGAGAAGGTGTGTTGGGGGGGGTGTACAGTAGGAAAATATCATTAAATACTCACAAAGATAAGTGATAAATATTTACAAAGATACCCAGCTGCCAGGGCAATGGACTGGGGTCCTCAACCCCCTGCCTCTGCTCTCACCTGCTGCCTGCTGTGCACTCAGGTGGGGCAGCTCCCCACCGCCACATGCACTGCTGGGGGGCAGGGTTGACTCGTGCCCCCCAGATTTGTATGCAGGGCAGGCGTAGGCTGTGGGCTCAGGCTCCCATCCTGCTTCCCTCCCCCAAGGCCTCTGCAGCCCAGAGGGTATGACTCGGTGTGACAGAGAGAAGCGGTGCTGCCTGGGGATCTCCTTGCCATTGGGAGCTCTGTGTTGCCCTAATGGTGCACCTTCTGTGTGTGCCCCTGCTTTGAGGGGCACAACCCTGCATGGCTGCTCTCACTGCAGCCCTGCATGCAGGAGGTGTATCACCAGGGCAGCGCAGTGTGAGCAGCAGCGAGCAGCTTTCCATGTGGCTCAGCTACTCCCTGCTGCACTGGGTGGCACCTGCTGGGCTGCAGAGGTCCTGGGGGAGGGAAGCAGGGTGGCAGGGAACAGCAGGCCTGTGTGGAGAAGCTGCTTACTGCTGCGATCTCTAAGCTGTCCTGGTGACACACCACCTGTGCATAGGGCTGCAGTGAGAGCATGGGGTTGCGCCCCTCAAAGCAGCAGCAGGTGCAGGGGGTATGTCACCAGAGCAGCGTAGAGCTCACAGTGGCAAGGAAATCCTCACATGGCCCTGCTGCTCCGTGCTGTGCTGGGTTGTGCCCACTAGGCAGCGGAGGCCCTGGGGCGGGGGAAGCAGGGTGGGACCCAAGCTTACAGCCTGTGTCTGCTGGGCATACAGAGCTGAGGGGCACAGGTCCTCCCTACCCCCCAGAAATGCATGTGGCAGTGGGGAGCAGGCCTCCCCCCAGACGAGCCACCTGCTGCCCCATCCTTCTTCCTGCTAGGGCCCTGCAACCATGCTTGTGGCCCCAGGCTCCAAGCTCCAATCACTGCCCAGCTGGGCTGCAGTCCCAGCCATGCCCAGCTCCTTCCCTATACGGCCCTCAATCCCCCTCACCCCCCCACCCCCCACATACCTGCTGGAGCTGCTCTGCAGGCTGCCTGGGGTCATGTACTGTACATGTATGCGGCACCCCCTGTTTCACTGCCTTCCTCCCACTCCCTCCTGGTTCCCTGCAGGTTGGTACTCTGCCAGCCTGCAGGGAGCTCATTGCAAAATCTATGGGTTTATCTGGTAAAATGAGAAATCTACATTTGTCTCAATTAAAAATTTTTTTTTTGCAAAAATACAGCCAACTTCATTATAAAGGAGCTTTGTTCCCAGAGGATTCATTAACTGAGGTATTATTGTAGTTAAGAAAGCAGCTCCTTTCTGGGCAGATTTTTCTAGGTATGTCCTTCCTACATCTTCCTTTGAAGTATGTGGTACTGGCCACTGCAAGAACTTGGACACTGGACTGTAAGAAGCAGTACTCTGATTTGCATGGCAGTTCCCATGTTCCTATGTAAAAGAACGAACATGCCTTATACTCCATTTTATGAGTGCTATTTAATATCTTCCTTCCGTATTTATCGCTATCACAACCAATGCATCTATCCTACAGTTGGCTGATTCAGTACCACCTACAGTAAATCTTCCTGTCAGTCACTGAACAGACCTCTAGAATGGCTGACTCAGTAGACTGGGTAGTATTGTACAGGGAAAGATTTTAACACAGCTACAGCTGTGCTGCACAAGGCTTCATTTGTCTACATTTGCCCCACTTAATTCAGTACAGTTGCATAGGGCTAAGTAGGGACAGGACTTAGCCCCTATACATTAGAAAGTGAGAAGAAATATTGTGAAGAAAGAATGAAGATACTGTGGGTACAGAGTGAACTTTTCTTTAGAACTTGCTCACTCTCTCTATAGTACACCCCTTTGCAGGATCTTGTGCCACCTGGACACCTTTTTGGGTAGAACTACATAGTTCTGCTGCACACTGAGCAGAGATTCTGGGCTGCAGCCCACTGTTTCCCAATCATGTTAGTGTGAAAGATTCGGCCATGATTAAGACCTGGCAGTCCATTTTCTCCTGGAGCTTATTACACTAGCTAACTAAGCTAACTAGGCAGGATAAATATGCACCTTAAGATGACTGTGTTGGGGAATATAAACAGAGTTGTAGCAAGATATTTCAGTGCTCAGGCCAGAGCGGTTGGGAGGGAGTATGTGGGGATGGGACAGGATGCTGACCACTGGAGAGCAGGGGGGAAGAGGGGTGAGCAGAATCTGACCGGCCCCTGCTCCCTGAGCTTGGGGGGCAGCTGCAGTAGTGGAGAAGTAGGCTTGCTACATGCTGGTGCTGCAGCCCAGCTGGTTTGGACTCCATGAGGCTGCTCATGGTGCCCCATTCACTTACCCCCCGCAATGCTTTTGTGGGAGGGACTTCATACTACTTGCCTTATTCACCCCCTTCCCCCACTGCAGGGCATGGGACTACATTTGCCTGGTCTCCTATGGCTAGGCTGTGCATGGCTGTCTCTACCATAGAAAGACTTCTCGGAGTGTGGGGGCTGTCCCAATTCTCCCCTTGAAGCTGGTGCTTGGTGCTGGTGCCCTCCTCACCCTGCCCTAATTTTGCTACTACACATAAACCGCACAACTGGTGTTGGTGGTTACCTGAGAGGGAGACTAGACTTCTTGTACTAGCGCCTTGCAAGTGGGGTTCACTGGTGCTGGAACCACACTATAGATGGCTTATGGCAGGTGGCCCTAGTATGAGCACATTATGTTTTTTTTATGTGCAGCTTTCATGTTCCCTTATGAACCTGAGCTTGCTGTTCTGCTTGAGTTTTATTTATGGTCTGAATGGGACTATAGTTGATGGTCCCTTGATTTCCCTCAACAATATCCCAGTAGGTTTGTCCCCACTGCCATGATATTCCAGGAACACTAAAGAGATGTGAACAGTCAAATATGGCTTCTTCCAAACAAATTATTGTTTATTCACCCCAAAGGTATAGCACAGAGAGAAAAGGGATAAAACAAAAAAGCCTTATGTGCATTCCCATAATTAAACTGTAATCTTTTCTTTTAAGCTTTGGTAAGCTTTATTTAGTCCACTTACCTCTATTTCGGGGTGGGGGGGGGGAGAGAGCTTACTAAAACTTCAGTCCTGACAAACATACTCAACCTCACATTCTTTTTTTGGGCCTGGGATCATTTTAAAGATTTAGTATCACTTTAAAAATCATTTTTGATCCCAGACTCAGGCCTGGGAAGAATAACTTTGTTAGCCTGGATGGTGCCAAACAGGGCCAGTCTCTATTTAAGAATGTTTCCATCTTTCCCTTAAGGAGCCTTATACAATCATAGAAAATTAGGGTTGGAAGGGACCTCAGGAAGTCATGTAGTCCAACTCCCAGCTCAAAGCTGGACCACCCCCAAATCCCAACCAAGACTTTATCTACCTGGGTCTTAAAAACCTCTAAGGATGGAGATTCCACAACTTCTCTGGGTAACCTGTTCCAGTGTTTTACTACCCTTCTGGTGAGAGAGTTTTTCCTAATATCTAACTAAACTTCCCTTGCTGCAACTTGAGACAGTTGCTCCTTGTTTTGTTATCTTCCACCACTGAGAATCATGTCATTATTTCTGTCATTACATTATTCCCTGTTTGCTTTCCCCCCTTTGATTTAATTCCTATAAAGTCAGGCTGGATAAAATCAGTCTAAGGGGCAGATGGCATTTATAAAAATCATCATTTTCCACAGAAGGAAAATGATGAAAGGAAGAATCAGGTGAAAGAAAGAGAGAAACAGGGATGCAGAGGAGGAGAGGGAGGGGACATAATTAAAAGACAGAAGATAAAATGAAAGAAAGGTGAATAAAATAAACCTTACTTATATCCTGACAGTACAGCATGTGGGGAAATATAGGAGAGAGCCTAAATTCTAGTCTGTAACTTGGACATGCATATTTAATGCTTGTGATTTAAAAATAAATTCTTGGGGCCATTCTATGTGTTTTCTATAGGTGTAGCTCCATTCACTTCAGGGGAGCTGTGGCTGTTAACACTAGTGGATGATTTGCCTCTTGAATTATTATGCAATAGCTTATTGGGTGCTGTTATAGTAATTGGCTTTTGTCCTGGGTCCTACCAGGTGTAAATTGGCATTCGCTTTGCTAGACATATGGTAATTTATGTCAGTTCAGAGTCTGACCTATAATCTTTCAATATAAGACATTTTTCAACCAGAAAATGTCTTACTGTTACAAAATTTCTGAAAGAGATGAGATGAAAGCAGAAAGCTTGGGAAAGTATCCTTTTTTAAACACACAAAGTTTTAAAAGTCAGAGGCTAAGAGAGAATTATATGTGCCAGGAGTAACAGCAAATCTAGGGAAGGAATTCAGTCACAAAACAGAATTAGCAACTAGGATCAATAAATCATATGCCTTAACTTAAAGTACTGGCCAAAGAAACAAATATCTAACCCATCATGGACGAACAACAGGACCTAGGACAAAGGAAAAAACTATAAAAGGAAAATCAACTCAGAGGCTACTAGACAAAACAGTAGAGAGCAGTATGGAGCCATCTTTGACACAGGAGGCCAGATGACAAAGCCTGTGCAGCCCAAGGAATAACATAGAGGCCCATATGCTGATGGAGGTCCTGATTTCCTGCCCTCTTCATGTCTGTTTTTCTCTAACCTTTATAGGCAGCGGAGCCAGTATTGCAAGAAAATATCATGTGTGTTTGTCTTTCTCTTCAAAGCCTAGAGCAGAATTTTGTTCAAGGATTTTTTTTGTCAGCTGAGAACAGTGATGTGAGGACACTGAATATGTAATAAATGTGTTTGGCTTCATTTAGATTCTATACATCATACATACATTAGCATTCCACAAGCACCATCCATTTCTCCATCTCCATACACAGTACATACATTGGTATTTTTGTGCTGTCGTTTATCTGGCCTCTCTTTGGTATCTGTTTTGTTTTCAGGGTCCTAGTGTAATGTGGATCAGTTTTGTTGGATTTTAATTTAATTGAAGTCAAGATGAGCGCTATTTAACATGATGAAAATCTAGCTCTGCTTTTGGGAATGGAAAGTCTCTGTTTGGCATTGTACTATTGCAAGTAGATGTGTGCACTTTTTCCTAATTAAAAAAATGAAAGACATAAGCCAGAGCAATGTCTGTAAATGACACAATCTGGTCCTGTCTTTGTTCACTGCTATCACTACTACTAATGTAACAATGGCCTTCCAAAATTATTAGCCTTAGTCACTCAGTATCAGCAGGATTTTTCTGAGAACCAGCCCACAGCTTTAAGTTCTATACTATTAAAAGAAAGAATGGAAGCACTTAAACACAAGAATAATTTTTTACTTGTAGTTATGCTGGATCCTCCTGTCATGCAGCTTTTATTGTTATTTGGTTGTTCTGCCCCATTTCATTAAAAAGCAAGACAGTAGTTTTCTTGGCCTGTAGTTGAAATGCAGAAATATTGAATTACAATCAGAATTTATTCTTTCTTAGCATGAGTTAAAGGTTATCCACTACTTAAGGCCACTTTTGTCAAATTAGCACTGGTCACTTCCCTTCTGTGCATCAAGTGAGTTTTTCGAACAAAACAGCTTGTCTCCTAAGGCACATACACCTGTGTATTAAAGAAAGATGCTGTGATAGTCTGTATCCAAAAGGTTAAACTCATAGGATTATATGTAAACATTCATTTTACCCCAGCTAACCTGTAAAGATTTCATTTTGCTTCATTTATCTTCTCTCTTACCCTATGCTAAACCGTCCCTGGCTTCGATGAAAGAATCATGTCTCCATTCATTTCCTATCTTGCTGAATTGCCTTCGCATTTCCTATCATCTACACATAATCCTATTCTCTCCATTATTGTCTTAATACCAAGTACAGCAGAAGATAATGGATAGGCACTGTAATAACAGTGTGGCCTGTAGGAGCCCCTCGAGGGAAATATCTTTGACGCTGGTAGAATATTAATGTATCCCAGGTCCCTGATCTTCCTCTTTCACTTCATCTCCTGTTTTCTAAACTACATAATGACTTTCATATACATGACAAAAGCATTAGAACAGGAAAAAAAAAGACTCATTGATGAGCAGCAGGGCTGTGTGATATTAAGAAGCTCTATTCTCAGTTCTTTGTGTGATTTCTGACCACCATCAGAGACTGTGTATGCAGGTAATTTTCGATTTGAATAGATGCAGGCATAAAGAAGCATTATCATACTCTGTTAATCCAAATGCCCATCACAAGCACTGCATGAAAATAAATTAAAATGTAATTCTTCAATAATGCGTCTGTCTACAGAATGATTTTAGGCAGATTAAAAACAAACAACTTGATATCACTTAGAATAGCTAGTGGATTGTTTCTGAGAAGCTTAATCATCAACAGATTATGAATGGAACAGTAAATCAAAGCAGGGTATGTTAAGCCATGTAGATTGTGTTGTAGCTACAATTTACTGTACATAATTTTTTAATAAAAGAGAAAGAATTGATTTTTGTGAGTGTAAACATTAAGTTCTATGAGAATTTAGCTGCTATTATAGAAATGGGAAATGTTCAGGGTATTATTCCTATCGTGTAGTAGCAATAACCCTTTGTTCCTTTTAGGTACAAGTTTTGTTTCCTTAGATTTCCCTTTAATATTTTCCCTCTTTCCTATTTTGACATATTTTCTTTCTTTAGCTCTCAGTAGTTGTTTACAGGATTAACTCTTGTACAGAAGAATGGGGAATAATACATTCTTTCTGAAGCTTCAGCACCAGGATTGTTTAGAGAGCTGGCCAAGTAAGGAGCAGTCAAAAATTTCTCCTTGTCTGAAAAAAAGAAAAAGATCCTACTTACTCATATGAATTTCCTTAATTCATTTCTGAGCATGGTGGGCTACTTACCAAATTCAGCTGTGTGTGCACAATGGTTTTAATTTTTCTAAAGTGAAACTCCTGACTCATGGGTTCTATAGCAACCCTAGGTCTGCCTGCCTATCTGAAGTCAGCATTAGAAGCCAAACAACTATTGACCATCAATCATTATAGATTATATCTGAGGAGAAATTATTTCAAATAAAAGCTGCTGAGTTAAGGGCATGGAGAGGAAGAGGTTCAAACAAGGGTAGAGAAGAGTCTGGGAGAACCAAAAGTAAATGAATAATGCTTAAAATATCAGAAATGTGAATTCTGGGGGTTATGAGAGTCAGCTATATGTATAAAGGATGTTTGAAAAGGCAGGTAATAAAACAGGGCAAGCCTTAAAGAAAATCACCATAAAAATACGCATATATTCTGTGCCTTGAGAGTGCTGAAGGTTTCCCCATCATCAGTAAATGTCATAACTCCCAGTAAATTGATACTGTCCAGGCATGTTTTGTCTTCTGGACCCCATGAATCAGTGCCAGATCCTAACTCCCTGCAACTGGCAGTTTGTAGTGTGGGGAGATACCATAGTATGGCAAGTAACTGAAGCCACATTAAAAGAAATCCACCCCAAAAGAAAGAAAAGACATTCTCGTTACTGTGGGGCTTACAGTTTTCCTTTTTATGTTTAATTTAATTTTAAACCTACTGATATGATTTATTTCATAGTAGATATAACGTTGTTCTTTTATTTTGAAAATGCATGGACTTGTGGAGTAGTCTCATGTTGGATTATGATGTTTCTGCATTTTAAACCTTGCCCAACAAGGAGAAAAATGTTAATATGCAAATATAAGACATTGCACTGTGCTTCAGAACTCCAAAGCTGTCCTTTTAAAACCTGCTAGGAACCATGTTGCCAAGTCTAGTTGCTATCATTATAAATGTGATGCTTTTTCTTTCACATGTACTTACTTGCCAAGAAAAAAATGACATCCTTTGCGACACTGGTAGTGTGGGAGCCCAGTGTAAGAGACTGTAAACAGGAATGGGGTGGGGGAGAACTCACTTTACTACTTTAGAATTCACTTAAAAATGATGAAGTCTAAATTTAGATCTTGCTCATAGTGTTTGAGGTAAGCCTTCTTTGCCTCTTCAAAAATGCAAATTCAATGTTACTGCTGCTTTATTATTATTTATCATCATACGGGATATTGGGGCAACACAGTTGTGAATGATTCTAAGTTACACCAAGACATCAATAAGATTATAGTGTTATTGTCTTCCTCAGTATTTTAGAGGTGCCCATAAATGTTGTTTTCTGAAGGTCTTATAATAGAGCCTATTATTATTATCCCCCTAATTGTCTTAATGTGGTGAAACAATTAGTTTTCAAACAAGGGAGTTTGTTTTTATTGTGTTACCTAGCCCTGGCTTAAGAACACAGCAATTGTCCTATATTAGGGGCTTCATGGGAGACATCTACAGAAATGATAATGTCTCCCAGCTGTCTCTTGCCTTAGGCCAGTGGTTCTCAACATTTTTAGACTCAAGGCATACCTTGGAAAATGCCAGCTTTTAGTTTTCACTCATTCTTTGACTACAGAAAAATAATAGAACAATTTTTTTCTTTCGCAAAGATCTCAGAAAGACCACAACAAGTCAGAAAGTTTTTAACACTAAATAGTTTCCTATTTGAAATCTCTTGTGAATCATGTTTGCACACTTTAAAATACTAACATTGAATGCTGTAGCACCCAGGTTGGGGATCTCTGTCTCAGGCCCATCAGTGTGGAAGTTGCTTTATGTGCTCCTGCATGTAGTTGTGGTAGACTTGGAAGTGAGAGGTTATGCTTGATCAACAGTGTAAGCGTGATGCTGACCAAAGTGGTACACAGAATAATTTGCCAATTAAATAAAAATGTCAAGTAGTATATCAGAGAATCCAGATAAGTAATTACTGGGACATCCACTGTAGGTATTTTCTTCAATCTGAATATTCCAATCCATCGATATAACAATTTTATAACCTTGCCAGAATCTGCCAACACTTTAAATATTTCTCCTTGTTGGGCAAGATTACTATGTTAAAAAATTACGTTATTTTACTAGTGTTAAAGGGACGTTGTAGCTGCAAGGGTCCAGGAATGATGCGAGAGGCAAGGGTGTTTGGGGGGTGATATCTTTTATTGGATTAAATGCCTGGTTAGGATAAAGTTAGACTAACTTTCAAATGCAAGGCATTATTTATCAGGTGTTGCCCAGTTTGGAGAAGGACCTGAGGGCTTTGCCCCATTGTTCACTCAGTTCCACTCCTGGAGGAGGCTGCTTCCTGCCTGTTCACTATGGCCTGGCTGGTGGAAGGCAGTAGGGGATGGGGTCTTTCCCCATTGCTTTATCCCACCCGAGCAGCTAGTCCCTGGGGACTGGGAGGAGTGGCGCATTCCCTATACTAGGTCAATAAAGTCTCAGGAAGTTGTGGAGATCAGGGGAGAGAGGATGGTTGCAGTGGGATATGAATGCCTGTCTACATGTTTTCTCTCCTGAAAAGATTTCCATGAATGAGAATTTCTCAGAAATTTCTACTGGTAAAAATGAATGTCTCTTCTAGGCCTATGCTTTTTTTTTGGTAAATATTATGGCTAACACTAAACGTAAATAAACCATAACACTGGTTCATCTTATTTCTATGTCTATATTTTTAGTGTTGCCTGCAATAGGATACGATTTCTGGAATGATATACTATCAATATTTTAAAGAATATTACACACATGCGCACACAGAGTACAGCAGATACTTGGAAGAGGCTTCACTGTTATAACAATTCATGTCAAATGTCTAATCTTAATCCAGGCATCATTCATTTTGTGTTTTCATGTAAACACAATGGGCTAGAATCCTCCTAGTGTTGTAAACAGCATAGCTCCATTGAATTCAGTGGCTTCAACCCAAACTGTAATTGTCACTGACCTATTGAAATGTTAATCATCTTGAATAATCTTGTTCTCCCAGAACTGCCTGATGCAGACCTAATCAGTAGGTATGTGTCATCTCAGAAAGTTATTAAGGTGACATGACACTAAGGTGATATAATAAATTGAGAGGTGCTGCAATTACCAGCTAGAACAGGGAAATACAATGGGGTCTAGAGAAAATGGAAACATGGGCAAAAAATAAAATGAGATTAATTTGGAAAATATTAAGATAGAACACTGGGGAGAAATAACCTGAGAGACCTTCAAGATGAAGGAGAACCCTGGGAAGCAGTGGTGCTGACAGATACCCACAGCTAAAACTGGACAGCAAATAAACCAGGATTTCACAATACAGTATGGCCAGAAAAGTGTTCAGTTGAATGCACAGAGGCAGTGACGCATGATGATTTCAGCTTGTGGGCCAGAGGGGTAATACCAGGTCTGTCTGCAGGTCTGTAGGTCTGAGCTGGTGCACAATGCTTGCCTACCTGGGGCTTGATGCAGCTGCTCGAGAATGACTTGCTTGGGCCTGGCCTGACCTTGGCCCCCAGCAGCTGCATTGGGCCCCAGCTGAGGGCTGTGTAAGTGACACTGGGTCCCAGCCAAGTCATTTCTGCACAGCTGCATTAGGTCACAGCTTGACCCAGCCACGCAGGAAAGGAGCCTGAAGGGCTGGCTTGGCTGAGGCCGGTCCTGCAGCATGGGGTTTGGAAACTGGTGGCAGAGCAGCAGCAGTATTAATTGCCACTGCTCCCCCACCACCAAATGTGCAGACCTGTGAGGAAGGAGACCTGTGTGCTGGGTCTGGCTCATGGGCCAGGGAGCAAGCACCCCTGCACAGAGGCATTTTGGAGAAATGTGCTAGCCATGCCTCAATGTATGCTTCAAATGTGACTGCACCTATAAATATTGTACTTACTTTTGGATACCACATTACCAGCTTAGAGTAGAAAACAAAATGGGGCTCAGGAAGGGGCAATTAAATTGTATGACGATAAAGGAAAAGATCAACAGGAAGAAATTAAAATGATACCGTGGTCAGTCCTGAAAATGACAGCATTTGCCAATGCATGCAATATAATTGGATGCATAATTTCCTTGAGTATTTCATACTCTAAATATAGGGAAAAAATCTTCAGTATTTCACACTGCTAGCTAGCTATTGGCTAGGGTTGATTTCCTTTAAAAGTGACAGCAGTAAATATAACTCGGCTAAGATCTAGCTTGAGGAAGACAATATATCACTCAAATATTCAAATACTTGGAAACTCATAACCTATCTCTGCTTCATGTGGTATGTTGTTTGGTAGGGTAAACTACATAACATACACTTGGAAAAATCTAATATAATTCCAGGAGTCACAGGATGACGGCATAGTAGTGTGTGCAATAGCCTCCCATGGAAAATGGTGGAATCCAAATTACTTTGGAATTTTAAAGCTAAAAGTGAGATAAACTGACAGGACAGAGTTGACACTACAGTGCAAAGTATTCTTTTGAAAATTATAATAGTATATTTACTAATAGGATAGTCTAATTTTCTTCGAATTACAGGATGCTATTAACTTCCTAGAAACAAGTCCTGATTTTGGGATATAATGGGCTTCATATTCTATCATCCTGTGCATTTCTTGGGCATAGGAGGTATGTATAATTACTGACACAATAGGTTTTACATTCTGAGCTAGGTTGTAAATGGCAAATGGATTGGAAACCATGTACCTCTATGATTCACAAAAATACCATTATATAACACAAAAACTGCTCAAATGTACAAGTTAACACTTGTCGTTAGAACACAAGGTTTCATTTAAGTGTCACTACTGCATTAATAGGCCTCTCTTGGTTACAAAGTATCCATATATGGGTTTTAAGGAGATAAATTCCCCCCAGAATACTTTTTACAATCAGATATAGCAAGCTATTGACTAGTTAGCATTTGTGATCAGTCTAATAACTAGCTTACAAATGCTTAGGCATGATTTCTGATTGATTTTTCCCTTAGTTGGAGATTCACTTGTTTTTTTGAGATTTTGGGTCTTCTGGGTTTTTATTTTCTTCCCATACATGTTATTTCTTATATGAATGTTACCATATCTTCTATACTGTACAGATGACACATTTACTGCTGCCTGTCTCTTTTGGTGTCTCAGTTCTTGTTTATTCAAGTTGCTTACTGGATATAATGGCTTGGATGACACATTGGGAGTAAAAGTGTTTTTTGATGATTTTAGTGTAATGGAAAAAAATATGATCGGTCATAGTTTCATAGTTAGTAGGAAGGGACCTGAGCAGATCATCAAGTCCGACCCTCTGTCATAGCAGGAAAGAGTATTGGGATCAAATGACCCCGGCAAGGTGTTTGTCTACCCTTGTCTTAAAGACCCCCAGGGTAGGGGCCAGCACCACTTTGCTTGGAAGTTGGTTCCAGATCCTAGCTGCCCTAACAGTGAAGTAGCGCCTCCTGATGTCTAGTCTGAATCT
>NW_017728907.1:31962590-31972347 GCF_001723895.1 Crocodylus porosus | reverse complement strand
CACTTCAGTGTGCCCCTCCTCTGACTCTGTGCTACCTGGTGAGGATGTGTATTCCTTCTTAATGTAGAGCACCACACCCTGCCTTTCCTCCCTGTCCTGTCCCTCCTGTACAGCCTATAGCCCTTGATATTCACTGCCCAGTCGTGCGTTGGGTCCCACCACGTTTCAGTGAGCCCCACTATGTCTGGGTTAGTGTCAGCTAGCAGGAGGGTCATATTTTTTTTTCTGCATAACCAGCATTATCAAAGGTTCTAGTTAGTGAATTAATTTCTGCAGTCACTATATCAGCTTTCTGTTCTCTCAGAAGTGCTCGCAGACTGAAAGCTTTCCTTTCTGAAGCTGATGCAGGAACATTAATTACTGTACTGTTTTTTAATTTCAAAACTGGATTATTATAGTTTTCTCGCTAATGGACTTCTAGATAGGACTATATGAAGATTAAAGTGAATTCAAAAGACTCTGCCAGAAACTTGTGCTGGCACCAGACTCCATGCTTGCATTTCTGTTGCTCTCAAATCACTCCCCAGACTCCTGGTAAAATTTCATATTGTTTTAAAGCTGTGTCTAGTCTCATTAAAAGGTGTTAACGTATCTGTAATCCTATCATCAGACTAATCCTGATGATACTATTAGTATTTTTCTAGCAAAATTTAAAGTAAAATAAAAGTACATTTTGGCCTTTTCAGAATTTCAGTTCAGCTTAACTGATGTGAAAAATTGTACTGGTCCTCATACTGACAAGGGGTGCCCTCAAATGCTTTTATCCCCATTATTAACTGGAACAATGGCTATGTCTGAATAATTTTAGAAAGACTGCAATGAAGGGGCCTTATGTTTAAAACTGGGACATTTTATTCTGTATAGACTTCTTAGGAACATGAACTCTTGTCTGTATGTTTAATGCCCTGCTGTTCACAACCTTGAGATCCTCTTGTAAACATGCACTTCCGTACCATGCCCTTGAATGTCTTCAGAATTTAACACTGTCCTGTTCACCAACACGAAAGCTATACTCTTGCCTTTCTCGGCATACAGTGCCCTGCTGTTCACACTTCTTCAAATAAATTCCCTTTTTTCATGTAAAAACTGTGGGACTTGACTATTTTTTATGCTTCTCCCCTCCCACAAAGAATCTTTCATTTTGTCCCATATAATTTTCATACCTAAGACTTTTTTTTCTCAGAAATTCAGAATATAAATATTCTCTCTCAGGACATCTCCTAAATCAATAATGTATTGCAGACCTGCAGACAGTAGTTAAGCTTTCATAAAAAAAAAAGAAAAAATCACTGTCAAGCAAGATTGTGTACAGTAGCTATAAACTAGATGGAGAAAAATTTGAAACTATGGATAATTTATTATCTGCTTGTCCTTAACTACTGTTCCTCTCACCAGTAACTGAGAACCCTCCTTTTAATGTTGTTTTTAGTGGGAAAGTTACTGAATAATGTAAAAATGTTAACTATAAAAGCAGCATAATATAGATTTGGCAGGGGGTTGTTGAAATGCATAATTTAAAAAAAGAAAGCTACACTGAAATCTCAGAATCCAAAAGGACATTGTACTTGGAGATAAAACATTCACAATGGCAGATGCTGCAAGAGAAGTATCCTTAGATCAAAATCTCCTTCATGTGCTAAAAATTGGTACTAATTTTTGATGTTTCATCTTATGTTTGCTGTGTATCCTTTTGTATCATAGTATATTGAAGTACATGTATCATGGCAGGCACTGTCTTTCACACGATATTCTCACCATATCTATTTATTGAGAACATAAAAGCAATGAATGGAAGAAGATGATGATGTTACTGTCTTGTTTCTAGCCACTCAGTGACTCTTACTGTGATTCTTTAATTGCTAAAATATATTTTGGGCATCCCTGTTATTATCTAACCATCTGGTAGTTCCTAAATTCATGAAGCCTGCCAGTGGGCCATGTGCTGACATTCAAAAAGGATGGTAAAAGAGCATGATTATATTTTCAAAATATCTCCTCCCTCCTTTACTATTACAGATAATATTTGCTGAGAACCAGCATGCAAAATCCTCTGCTTTTTAAAAACCAAATGAACCAGATTTCCCAAATTATTAAGCAATTAAAAAAGATAAGCTAAAACTACTATTGAAGCTTCTCTTAATCGAATCACTGTATCCCAAATGAGCTGAATCCGAATCCGAAGCTAATACTAGCTGTTTGACACCAGCCTAATAGCCAGACCCCAGACTTCCTAGGACTAAATCATGGTGATTACCCATGCCTAGAGTAGGTGGTTGTGTGAAGCTTTCTTGGCCCATGAAGAGCTCTGGGAAATCTGGGACTTTCCCAGCTACAAAGTACTATGAGGGATTGTGAAAGATGCACCGTGCTTTCTCACCCCAGGCCCAGCTATCTGGATGATAGCTCATCCTCAGCTCATCTCAGTACTCTCTTGTGACCTTGTTGCGTGCAGAAAATTCTTCTGCATACAAAGATAGTGATTACTCTTGGCTTTTGCATGAGGCATGGATCAGAGGCCTATTGTCATCCCATTTACTCCTACGTAGTGGTATAATGTGGTTGCTAGAATGCCTTGTGTGATTTATGGTGTAGATTTTGGATGTAGATTCACAACACACACCATGTTTATGCATCTTTGTTAACAAACTCCATATAAGGAATCTGTAGCAATGGCATAGTATCTCAGCAATAAGAAGTGTAAATGGTGTACTCATTTCAATGCTAACATATTTTAAAACGAGTTTATTGCAAACATATACCTGAAAATTTTCAAACTAAAATCTCTTAAATAATCTGAAACATTTGCTCTGTTATATTCTATGGGAGAGCTGAACATGTACCTACCATACCTGTAAAAATTTCACTTCTGAAAACTCATTTTTAGGCTCCCCCTGCTGAGCTTGATAAAAAGAAGTGCTTTTGAAAGAGAATTCATTCTTTTTTACTGCTTGGTTGCACAGAACAGGATTAACAGATATAAAAACATCCATATGCAGACAGACCATCTGTGTACTGAGCTTCTGAGAAATGTCATTAAATAGCCAAGATCTTGAAATCTGGAATTTGAATAGGAATGCTGACAAAAGTGTCAGTTGTGAAAAAGTGTGCCATTATTACAGATCAGCAATCAGTGAATCACTGAAGGGATTTTTATGACTACATGGAAGGGAGCAAAAATAGCTCTGCCAACCCAGGTCTATGTGTTTATTTTACTGTTTTTCTATGATACATGTTATGCCTCATCCCTCTTCAACCTTTCAACAGTGCTTGTGGCAGAATCTTGCACATCCAAAGATGCTCCTGAGAGGCAAGCCCTATGCTGTTAAAGACAATGTTTTATCTCCTAGGGTCTTTAACCGGAGAATAATGAGTGTTTTAGACAGATCATTCTAACGGTTCCTCACAGTTATTTTTATAATGCTGGTGTCTGTTGCTGGGACAAGAAGGTAGATACCAGGTAGATGTCTTCTATTTAGCCATTCACAAAAATATTTCAAATATGCCACTCTCTTGATCTGGATCACTTTAAATTCCTATAAAATCCTTGAAAAGCAACTCAGGCTGCATGCAGACAAGCAAGCATGTGCCTGTTATGGCATCTCAAAGCAGTTTGAGACACTGCAGGAGGCATCCCATGAATGAAAAAATGTTCCCAGTGGAGACTCTAGATTTGATACTGGGAAATCCTGGTATCAAAAAAAAAAAAAAATCACCCTGGAAATAAGTGGCACAGGGCATGCTTCAGGCATGAAGCAACCAGATTCTTGGTCCTCCTAGGAGACATTCTAGCATCCTCCAGAGTGTCTCTATGGCTGCTGCATGCCCCTGCTGCTTCAGCATGCTGCCTCAGTGTGCTGGAACAAATAGAAGCAGGGCAAGGCTGCACCAGAAACTTGAACCCAGGTTCTGTCCTGGGTAAGTAGGGATGTGGGAGTGGGAGGACGATGGGGTTTGTGGGTGTAGGGTTTGTGGGTGGGTGTGGGGGGATGTGAGGTCTGTGGTGTTTATGGGTGAGTGTTTGGGAGGTTGTGGGTATGGGGTTTGTGGTAGAGGATAAGGGGGGCCACCACATGCCCACCCACCATGCACTGCATCACACAGCCCCTGGCACCAGAAGTCAGCCAGCCAGCCAGGCTGTCAGGATATTCATGGCCCACTGCAGGCACAGCCCCCTGGTGGCATGGTTCCACCTTAGACCTGGGGGGCTGAACATGGCACACAGAGCCGGCTTTACCTGGTTAGCTGGCGCACACCTTCAGACAGGACCAGGATGGGTCCTGCCACCACCCACAGCTCCAGACACTGCACCCAGGAGCCACGGGTGGTGGCAGGAGCTGTCCTGGTCTTGTTTGAAGGTAAGTGCCAGCAGGCTAGGCTGGGCCAGCTCCATTCACCATGTGCAGCCTCCAGGTCCAAGGTGGCACCACGCCACCAGGGGGCTGTCCTTGCAGTGGGCCATGAGTGCCCTGATGGCCCGGCTGACTGCTGCTGCCAGTGTCAGGGGCAGTGTGCTACAGAGGGGTGTAGTCTGGGCATGTGGCACCCCCCTCAACTGCTCCACAAACCCCATACCCACAACTCCCCCACAAATCCCACACAGACACCCACAAACCCCACAACCCCACAACCCTCACTATCCACCCACAAACCCCTGCCACACCCCTTCTTTCCCCCATCCTGCAAATCCCACACCCCCCCTCCACATCTCACACCCTGTATGCCCAGCCTTCAGACAGGATGGGACCTGCTGGTGGGAGCTGTGGTTGCAGGGGCAACTGTCTTCACATCCTGGTTAGCAAAGGGGTCAGGGGGAGCTCTGATTTTTCTATAACAAAAACCATAAGCAAACACCAAGCAGATATTTAGAATTTATTTTATTATAATGACAGAGGCACTAATAGGCTTCCAAGTTCCTTTAAAATTGTAAATATATCAATAAAACACTGCCTGACTGATCTCTCTCTCTGTCTTCCCCCACTACACACAAACGTGTGTGTGTGTGTGTATGTATATGTATATGTATAGAGAGAGAGAGCGAGCGAGCGGTGTTTTATCCTAATCATGGAAAAGCATGGTTTTTGGGGTATTTTAATGAGTGAATTTGGGGTTCTTTATCAGAGAATTTGAAATTTTTAAACAGAGAAAACCAGAATTCCTGCTAGTGAGGCAAGTGGCGGGACCCAGGCAGAGGAGCCTGCCCTGGTCTGGCACAGGGGACCCACCTGGAGGGAAAATGAGGTGGCTGACTTCCAGGCCATTTGGGGCTAGGAGGACATGCTTCAACAGTTCAAAGTGGGCCACCACAATAAGCACATCTTCTGGTGATAGCTGCCCAGATGGCAGAGCAGGGGGCACATGGTAGCAGGTGCTGCATGAAGGCCAACTGTGCAGCCACAGCCCACTTGCAGCTGGTCCAGAGGTGCAGGTGGCTCTGCTACAGTGCCCAGGCCACAGCTCAGGCAGTCATGCAGTCCCTATCCAGGTCTGGCAGGTGTGCAGACATGGGGCTGTAGGTCCAAGGGACTGGATGCTGTCACAGGTGGCAGCAGTCCCCACTGCCAGACTACTACAGTGGGTAGAGGATGTGGGGACCACTCAAGGTCAGGGCTGCTGCAGCAGTTCAGCTGGCACAGGGGGTTAGTGTCCTTATAGATCAACTGGCCAGGCCTCAGAAGCTCCTGAGGGCAAGTAGTCCTGAGCTACTTGCAGCTTTTATACTGTTGGGGCCAGCACAGGTCCTAGCCCAAGCCTTCAGTTTTCCCTGGCTGCAGATCTGGGAGGAGCTGGGCAGGGTCAGTTTGCCCCAAGTGGCACAATTTGCCCCACACCAAAGTGCATGTTTAGGCACATGTGCTGCGGCAAAAATCTCTGGCACAAATTTGTGCCCATGCTATTTGAGCTGCTGCAAGTACACATGCCTGCATGTGTGGAAGTGGCCTCAGTGTTCATTAGTAACAAGTGACCCAGGAATATTGTCTGTAATTTTTTCTGCTCTGGTACTACATGTACGTTCTATGGTTGATAACATAATTTGGTATCAGTGAAAAAAAAATGGAAACTTCAGAGAAACTAAATTGTTGCACAAAGACAAAAAGGCAAAAGATGCCAAAATTTTTCACAGGTAGGCTGACAGTTGCTGTTGTCAAAAGATGACACTTCAGCTAAAAGAGAAATGAAATATCAAAGCTATTCTAGGCACAAAAATACAACATTTTGTGGAACCCATCATCTTTTAACAAAGTATTTTTTAAAAGAAGCGCAGTACTTCTATGGAAGGTATAATATGTATGTGATGCCAGTGTTGATCCGTATTTGAGGCTTAACTGAGTGACAAAAGGAATTACTACTTTATGCTAAAATGAAAATTGAATAACTCACAGCTGGCCATTTGTTTAACGTGAATTTTCTATGCCAACACTATTTTTGCAATTTCAGCAGAGAGCAACCTATGGTAACCTCAGTTGCAGCATAAGTAATTATAGTAAAAGAGTGTTACTTGAGCAACAATATGAATCTATAAATAGAGATATGACACTGGGTTTGATAACTAAACTTTCTGTGCACCAGTCTAGCCTATATGAGTTGACTACAGTGAGTAAACAGTTTTACAGGCTGTAATAAAATAATAGATCTACAGATGCTTTGGTAATTCTCACTTGCCTATAATAATTCATTAAATTAAATACATAGTTATAAGCTGGTTTGTAGATTTTTTTAAGATGGGGAAAGAATAAATATTTTATCTGACAACTTTAACAAGGTCACCTTAAATACTTCATCAGAATGATATTGGATGGGACTGCCTCATGTTCTTAGACCAAACCTTTCTTTTGGTATGACAATGCATATTCATCAGGGTACTGAGCAGGTTTATTGGTAGGTAGAAGCTGAATCTGTACATTATAACAAGCGAGCTCCTGGATGCTTCCCACATAGAGTGATCCTGGTTATATCAAATTATACTGATGAATCGCTTATGATTCTAAGGTCACATCGCTGACCCTACTCATAGAATTTAGCTCAAATTTGTCCATCCACTTAAATCATTCTCTGATGTGGTTTGATGTGTGAATTTGAATGTTAAAAATAAAAAGGCAGCCTTCTTATGGTAACTTTGCCCTACATTTAGTTTAAAACAGAGGCAGAGAGTTTAGTATGTTGTAGATAGAGAAAATAATTGTCTCCTAAGGACGAAGTGGATAGGGATCCAGCGTCAGAATTTTTATCCCATATCATACCAATCACTAACAGGAACTTGCTTTTAGTATATCAGATTCTTTGAGCTCTAACACATTTACATCAAAAAATAATGAGTGTTTTGGGGATATTGCTTGGGACACATCAGCCCCACAAAGTAATTACAGGCTTGCAATAGGTAGTAGTTGTGAACTTTTGATAGGTTTCATTTCAGTTGAAAGCAAGCATATCTTAAATCAAGAAAAAGGTAATTTCTACTGCTATTTTAGTGCTATGTCTGAGCCACAATGTTACAATTTAATTTATATAATGATGTTTGATTGTTTCTTGGTTTTATTATAACAACATATTTTAAGTATTTATGGTGCATTGCTATAGTATTATTGATATATTAACATTAATATCATATTTATACTGTGTAATTATCTGGCAGCCACGCTGTGAGTTTTTCTCCTGGTCCATGTGTAAAGTTGGCATTTTCAGCCAAACTTTTAAACTTACTTCATTTTCTATATGATCAGGTGGTAGCTGGCAAAAAGAATATTTGAATAGGAAAACTTATTTTAAAAATGCTATAATATAATACTTCAAAATTGTGTTTTCAAATGTTATGGCTTACATTAACTTCACTATAATGTTCTGGGTTGCTCAAGGGAAAAAAGGCAATCCTATTATTATAAGGAACAGGGAATGGTTTAGCATTTTGCACCAGTGATAGTCCTTGATGTTAACTTTTTATGCAGGGAGAACAGTTATAGGGCATTACAATAATCTAAATGGGATGAATCAAAAGCTTGAAGAAGAATATCCATACAAGTCAGGCAGAAGTGGGGACAGATGGAGGCCAGTGCTTAAAGAAAAGCTAGTAATATGAGTAATGAATGGGGTTGGATCATTTACATTTTCTTGAGCTAGATTTAAAGGTCAAGGGGACATGTAGATCTTGTTTTATGGATAAGTCTAGATGTGGCAATATCTGACTCCATATCTTTGTGCAACTATGGAACTATGCAAGTGATGACATCAGCTAAATTTGTGCTATTAACAGGAAATTGGCTCAGTTTTATTCCTAAGGAACTTGGCAAATTCTACCGAGCTACCAAGGGAAGAAGACAGATAAACTCTAGATGCTAGGAGATAGGATATTATCACTATGACTTCTGCTCAACATTTACAATGCATGCTAGTAATATTAAGGCAGCTGCAGAAGACTGAGCAATTTCTGTCAGAGCGTTGAGAGTGGGTAGTGACTTTTTTTTAGCCATTTAGGGTTTTCATGACAATTGTGTACATGGCTATTCCAGGCGGTGAGTCGCATCAACATTCCAGAAACACTGTCTGACTTCAGAGGAGACTGCCAAGCCAGCACAAATTCCACCAAGAACCCAAATAAGTCGATGAAAAAAAGCAACCCTAAAAACAAAGATATTAAGATCCCCTATGTCCCAGGGATAGTGAGAGGAGGGGCCGGGAAGCTCCACCTGCAGGACTCAATGCAGGAAGAAACAGTAAAATAAAGAAAGAAATACAAAACAGTTACTTACCTGCAGGAGGAGAGGTGCTAGAAAACCTAAAAGAAAAGCCAGTGCGGTTTACAAGCCATGCCTTTATGCAATTAAGGCTGGTGGGTGACATCACAACGACACACCAGCTGGCAGGAATAAAAATGGCCACTGGCAGTAGGGAGGGGAAAGCCAGTGAGCAGGCGGAGGTTCTCTGTGCTGGTAGTACGTGGAGCTGGCACGAATTTGAAACTTCCAGGCGATGGGCAGCTGGAGAAGCACCAAGAGCTCCTCATGCCAGGGGCACTGAGATTGAGCCCCAGAAGAGTCAGAGTGCTGGGAGGGACTTCTCCCTAGTGCTGCCAAGGAGGTGCATTGAGGGAAACACCAAGCAATGGCACAAACAGGACAGTGCCATCAAGGGAGAGGCTGAAGCCAACCTTGGGGAAATGAAGGTGTCCCCACTTGACTGTTCCCAGGTACCAGGTCAGGGAGCTGGGCTAGGGGTGGAGAGGAGAAAGGAACCCTGCGGGACCAGCATCAGGGGAGCACTGCCAAGTTCAGGAAGGAGGGCTGAGAAAGCCAACTGGTAGGGCACTGGATAGGGAGACCTTTTTGGGTCCCTTCTTTTGGTTTATTTTCTTCATTTTATTCCTTTACCCCTGCTTGACAGGGGCACCCTCGGACCCCAAGAAGAGAGCAGACCGGCTCAAGGGGATTGCAGGCTTAGAACCCAGGCCAGCTAATTATCCTTCCTCAACAATAGAGGAGATACTCTACTGTACTGTACGATAAGGCATGAGGAACATCTACGCTGGAGAGGCAGCAATGTCAAGGTCTGGCGCCCCACCAGAGGTTGGTGTAAGGCTGGGGTGTAGGGAAGGTGGAGCCCCACAAACATCCCGCAAATGGAGTGGTCATCCAGGAGCCTGGGTAACAAGCAGGAGGAGCTCGTCCTCCTGCTCAGTGCAAAGAATTATGACGTCATTGGGATAACGGAGACCTGGTGGGACTCCACCCATGACTGGACCACAGGTATAGAGGGCTATAGCCTGTAC
>NW_017728907.1:31929549-31931105 GCF_001723895.1 Crocodylus porosus | reverse complement strand
TGTCAAAGGCCTTGCTGAAGTCCAGAAAGACTACATCCATGGCAACACCTGCATCCAAGGCTTTTGTGACCTGATCATAAAAGGCAATCAGGTTGGTCTGACATGACCTGCCCCTAATGAAACTATGCTGGTTGCCCTTGAGCATCATCTCTGAGGCCAGCCCATCACAGATGTGCTCCATGATGATCTTCTCAAAGAGTTTCCCTAGGATTCAGGTAAGACTGACAGGCCTATAGTTGCCTGGGTCCTCCCTCCCTTTTTTAAAGATGGGGACCACGTTGGCTATCTTCCAATCACCCGGCACCTGGCCCAAGCACCATGAGTGCTCGTAAAGCCATGCCAAGGGCCCTGCAATAACCCCTGCTAGCTCTCTCAACACCCCGGGGCGGAGAGCGTCTGGACCCGCTGATTTGAACACATCCAGCCCCTCCAGAAGCTCTCTAACCTGGCTCTGCCCAACCTGAGGTCTGGAGGTGTTCCCCTCAAGTCTGTCTTGCATCACGGTGGGGAAGTCCCAGTCCCTGCCCAAGAAAACAGAGGTGAAGAATTGGTTAAAGAGGTTTGCTTTCTCCTCTGGCACAACCACCAGATTGCCCAGAGGGTCTTTCAGGGGCCCCACATTTCCCAGTGCTTTCTTCATCCTCCCTATATATTTGAGAGAGGATTTTTTGTTATCTTTGATTTTGGATGCAAGTCCTAGCTTTATGTCTGCCTTAGCTTTCCTGATAGCCCCCCTACAGGCCCGAGCAGAGGAGGTATACTCCTCTTTGGAGATAGCACCCCCCTTCCACCGGGTGTACGCCCCCTTTTTGGCAATCAGGCATTCCTGGACACCCTTGGTGAGCCAGGGGGGCTTTGGGGCACTCCTGCCCCCCTTGCTTCTTGTTGGAATGGTCAGCCCTTGGGCCCTGCATATCGTCTCCTTAAGGAATGCCCACTGATCTTGGGCACTGAGTTCCCCTGCCCTCGAGAACCCCAGCGCCTCTCCCACTAATCTCCTCCACTCGTTGAAGGTGGCCCTCTTGAAGTATAGGGCTACTGCCTTGCTACTAGCCCTTGACACCCTGCAGTGGATGGTGAATGTCTGGGTAATTTTAAATCTCCCATGACAACTACATCCCTTGCCTTAAGTGCCTCTGCAAGCTGTCCCAAAAATTCCCAGTCCAGCTCCTCCCCTTAGTTGGGGGGTCTGTAGTAGACCCCCACCATTAGATCCCTCTCCCTACGGCCCCCTTGTATCTTGACCCAGAGCACTTTCGCTTGCCCCTCTGACCCTATTTTGCTGGCAGAGGATGTGTATTGCTCCTTGACATAGAGCGCCACACCCCTGCATTTCCTTCCTTCTCTATCCCGCCTGTAAATCCTATAGCCCCTAACAGTAACTGCCCAGTTGTGGGATGAATCCCACCACGTTTCTGTAAGCCCTATTACGTCTGGGTCTGAAATGGATATTCTGAGGGCGAATTCCTCCTGCTTATTCCCCATACCAGAAGCATTGGTATATAAGCATTTAAGGCCCTGCCTAGCAGCATATGCCACCCCCATATTTGGGAGAC
>NW_017728907.1:31927757-31929254 GCF_001723895.1 Crocodylus porosus | reverse complement strand
CCCCCGTCTCCTTAAGCTTGTCCCCCAGAGCCTTGAAATCCTTCATAATGCAGTCAGGGTTGCCCCTGGCTGTGTCATTCGTCCCCACATGGATGACAACCATGGGGTACTGGTCTGCAGCTCAGATGTAGGCCGGGATCCTCTCTGTGATATCTCTAACCCGAGCCCCAGGCATGAAGCAGACCTCCCACGTCATGGGGTCAGGCCGACAGATGGGACCTTCCAGTCCTCGTAGGATGGAGTCTCCAATGATGAGGATCTGGTGTTTCTTCCTGCTGGTGTTTGCTCTCTGCCCATTCTTTGTCATGTGGGGAGTGGCATCGTCCCTGCTGGAGGCCATTTCACTGTCTTTCTCCATCACAACTGCCAGGGCATTGAACCTGTTCCCCAGGTGAACCTGGGGAGCTTCCATCACTCTAAGCCTAGCAGCTCTGGATTTGGACACCTTCTGCTACTCCTGTGTTGGATGCGTCTCCTGTGGGGGCTGTACTGTGGGCAACCGGGCCTGCAGAGAACAGAAATAGGCATCAATTTCATCCTCTGCATCCCTGATCCCCCTCAGCCTGCTCATCTCAGCCTGGAGCTCCCTCACCTGCTCCTCCAGGGCCCTAAGTCGTGCACAGGAGGGGCAGGCAGACAGCCGCCATCATCCACCTTTGCGTAACACAACTGTTTGGCGATATCGACCCATCCCAACTAAAGCATCACTTCAAGCCTTTCTTCAAACCCTGCTATCCCACCTGAAGCAAGGAAGTCGCATCACACCGGTCTCCAAAAACATCTACTTATCAGCCAGATGAGGCATAGCTAAGCCTGGCCGCCCTGATGAAGCCTGGCTCGTCGTTGACTATCGCATGGTGAACAAACGTTGTGCATCCATCATCCAGCCAAATATTTCAGACCTTCCTTAACAACTGTGCAGCATAGCCGAGTACCAAAGTCAGCCTTGAGGAGGTGTAACCATCGACATGGAAGATATGTTCTTCATCAAAGATGTCAACAGCTCCACAGAACCTCCGCACCTTTTAGCGCACCACAATTGGTTATCTAGGCGTGCCGAATAAAAAGTTACGTAAATTGTGTAATATCTCTGGATACTGCTGTTTCTTATTTTCTTTTGCAGGTAAAGGCCATGAGATTTCTCACGACCATCATCCTGCACTGTGTCATATGTCTCATTTCGGGCACAGTTCAACAGAACATGTTCCTGACTCTACTAGCTGTCTCTACCACTGAATGCCACAACTTCGAAGATACCGGAAACACAACAGTGGACTACCGGCTCTATTTCCCAAGACCCATGACAACAACGGACACCAGCATCGTCACTCATCTTAGTCGACCACAGTCTAATATTTTTATATCTCACTATCTTAACCTCTTGCATTGTAACCTCCCTTCAGAGGATATTTTAAAATTACCTTTCACTATCAACATCACTGTCTATATACCTACATCTAAATGGCCACATGTTTATATGAAAAGTTGAAGGTTTTG
>NW_017728907.1:31921523-31927027 GCF_001723895.1 Crocodylus porosus | reverse complement strand
ACCAAACAGAACCAGTACCACCCAAGTAAAAATAACCCCCTTTTTTATGAAACCTGAGCAAACAAAGAAAGCACAAGTGCCAACTCATTAATTATTTATAATTAGCGTATAGTAATTGGTCACCTGCGGAAAGTATAACTTTGAAAGAACTTCCGCCCAAAGCAGAGAACAGAGAGAACAGAGAAAGCAGAGAATGGAGAACCGTGTATACACTCAAGAAAAACAGATTGTGCACAACGAATGCTATCTCTTCTGCCTACGTATTTTTTTTATTTATTTTTTTTGGCGTACCCCGTCTCATCTTACCGGTCCATTTATCTCTTTACCTTTGATGTTATCTTTCTTATCAAGAGCTCTTATTAATCTGCAGACTGCAACGGCTTATATGAATCGCTCGGAAGCAACTGTCTTACCCACCCTGTAAATGCTGGGTAACATGATATCTGCATGCTGTAACTGAATCAATCAGCTCCTCTCCCTATGCTGCAAGCCTTCAGAAGTGTAAGTAAAATAAATCTTTTGTGAAACCATCATGCTGTGTTTAAATCATCCTGACTCCTGTTCACCGTTATCACCCACCTGCCCGGTCATAAATCCCCCTCCTTGCACCAAGCCAGTCGTGCCGACCCAGGCTTGCAGGTCAAGGGTGCACCGGTGTTATGGGGTGCGACAGCCAACTTCCTACAGCTCAAAACACAAACCCTGCCAACAATCTCTAGTACCCCCACAAACTGCACACCAGAATCTATCAAAGACAAGAATATCTGACTACCTGGGGGCACTTTTCTCACAAAAAAACCATTCTCTCAGACCTGATCCTGAAAGGGAATTTACAAACCACTTTTCACACTGGGCCTACGAACTTCAGTTTATCAGCCTCCTAGGTAGTAAGTATAGAAACTCATGGAGGGTGGAGCTTGGAGAACCCCAGCAGTGGGATGTTCATCTTCAGGAACACCAGCTGCTCCACCAAACCAGGATCCAAGCAGGTGCTGAACACCCTTTTGCTTGGAACACTTGCTGGTGGAGAGGACAGGTGTTCATGAGCAACCGCAGCCAGATCTGGCCACATCTGACTGCAGTATGCCCAGTAGGCCAAGGGGACACACAGCAGTGGCTCCACGTCCTTGGTGTGATAGGCAGCCACAAAGGCCTGAGTGCTACCTGCCTGATGGTGGGGTCTAGTGACCATGGACCCCACCATGGAAGCCACGCCTTTGGCCCACATTGGCAGCACCTGTGGTGAAGGAGCAGACTGGCTGGTGGATGGCGTGTTGGCATGGGACAGTGGATCCCCCTCTTTCACATTCCCCACCTCTGGTGTTCTGCCTCCCTGACTCTCTTCACCAGCACCTCCACCAACTGATTTAGGCTTTTTCTGCTGTATATGCTGCCCTTCACCCTCAGGTCACACACAGTGGCCAGCACATGGACAGTACTGGACTGCAATGGATCAAACCATTTCCTGATGCCCTCCTTCAGCTGCCTCACCAGTGCTTGGACATCTGGTGAAAGCGGCTTGCCCCAGCCAGGAACATTGATCCCATGGAAGCTCTCCACTTGGTTCTGAAGTTCCCTCACTATAGGGATCACTGGCTAAGGAGGGCATCGCCAGTGGTGAGGGTCTTGGTAGTATCAAGGAAGGGCTTGAGGACCACCAAGATTTGGGAGATGGTATCCCACTCAGCTCTGTTAAGGGGGCCACTGATCCCAATCTTCCCAAACAAGGCCATCTCATGGATGTCCTTCTGTCGCTCCACCAGCCTCTTGAGCAACAGGTATGTGGACTTCCACTGAGTCTCCATGTCCTGCATGATTTTGTGCTGTGGGATGTTCAGCTCTGCTTGTTTGTCCTGCAGCATCTTGTCTCCCTTGATGATCTGGTGGAAGTAGCCTGCTACCTTCCTATATTTGGAAATGAGCTTGCTGGTGCCTGTCCCCCCTCCAAGCCATCCCTGACAATGGGGTGCAACTTGTGTGCCACACACTGGATGCCAAAAAAGTTGGCATCATGGACCACCTTGACCATATTGTCCTCATTGTCAGTGACCATGAACCCTTGGGTGAGCTTGCTGCCCAACAAGCCACCCCTGCACCAAGTGGTTCATGGCCCCCATGATCTCTGTTGCTGTGTGGGACTCATCCATCACCACAGTTTGAAGGAGAGCCCACTGACAGCCTGAATGGTCTCCCCAGTGCCCTGTGAGGTAGAGGTATGTGTGATCTCCACCCTGGCTGCTCTAGATGTTTGAGGTGAAGTGTAAGGCCACCTGCAGACCTGCCTTGTTCATCTCTTCCCTTAAGTACACCCTGTATACCTCATACAGGGAGGGCACCACTGTCTTGCTGAAGGTGGTGTGTGTAGGCACTTGGTAGGACCAAAAGCCACTTGAACCCTGGCTGCTCAACTAAGGAGAAGGGCTGGCCATTGATGGCAAGCATCTTCCCAATACTCTGGGTGATCTCGCTCACCCTTGCAATGTGCCCTGCTTTCTGTCCTCCTTTCCCCCACTGTTCCAGGGTGACCTGCCTTGGGGGATGGGGACTTTGGAGCGAGAAGGGAACTTCCCTTTGGACACACTCCCATTGGTGCCAGGCTGAGGTGGAGCAAGGGCAAAGGGGTGGTGCTTGTGGAGATTCATCAGCATCCCTGTGGTGCTCATGTGTTTTTGTTCCCTTGCCCTGGCTGGTTTTGGCTCAGCAGTGCAGGCAGATAGCATATGCAGAATCATTTGCTAGCTCAAAATGATCCCAGACCACACTATCCACTCACTTCTGGGGTACAGGTGCATGTGTGGATGCTGCAATTTCCCCCTCAGCAGGCAGAGGCACAGCAACAGGAGAAGCAGACTCAGCTGAAATGCTTGCCTCTACAATTTCTACCTCCGCCTCCTCTGAAGTACCTTCTGGGGAAAGAGACCTGGCTCTAGGGGAAACTTGAAGGATGTGGAGCACAAACTCAGATGATTCCCCCTCTTTCCCCAGAATTTCCCTTGCTAGGGCACTCAGATCCAGAACTAGCTCCAGCTCTTCCTCTGGCACTGGAAGGCTCAGCATGGGAAGTGAAATGGGGGTGGAGGAGACTGTCACACTGGTGCTGGTGCTGCTGCTTGTTGTCGTGGTGGTGGAGGAGGGGGTTATGGGTGGTGCCCTTGGAGGGGATGCAGTCTCAGGCACAGACAGTGTCACTGGTCCCCTCTCCCTGCTGCTTCTGGAAGTCTCATCCCTGCTAGTTGTAGGAAAGAGGCTGCATTTCAGGTTGGGGGGGGGGGGACTTCCACCTCTCCCTCTACTGCCTCTTCCACCCCTCCCTGAAGGATTGCCAGATGCCTTTCCACCACGCTTCCTGGTGTGTTTCAGGGTGTCTTGTTTTTATACATACATACATGTATCTGCATTCCCATATAAATTCTATAAGGTATGTAGTCTATGCTGCAAAGTATAAATCTATCTCCTTCCTATATAAATTAAGTTATATATTAAATTCAATATAATTATAAAATTGAAAAGAATAAATCAATGAATATAATAATAAAATAAAAGGGTCTAGAAGAAAGCAAAAGGTATTGTGGAATCCCACTTACTAGGCTAGGCTAGCAAGTAGGAAATCATTCAAATCAATGCTAGTATTAGCCTTTGTTGTCTAATGCTCCTGAGCTACTGAAAGACACAGCTCAATAACTGTCAGACCCCAAGACAAAGCAGAGCAGTTCAAACAATGCTGCCTTTTATGCTGTTTTTCTATTCTTCCCCCAGCACACGGGGGTTGGAAGGGAAATCAGGGAAGGATCAGTCACTGGCCAGCTACACAGCCAATATGAGAGCAGTCCTTCCCCACTCTTCCACCCTCTTCCCCCTGCCTCTCCTTACTTACTGGTTCCCTGCAGGCAAGCCCAGCTTGAGCTTTGAAACTCAAAATGTTTCAAAACTTTTGAAATGTTTCAACTGCCCTTGTTTTGTTTCAAGGCTGTTTTGAAGTCCTTCATATAGTTTAATTTTTGCTGTTTCAAACTTGAAATGAGTCAAAACAGTGTTGAAATGAAACAGCCAGCAAGATTTTGCCCAACCCTAATAGTCTCCCTGCCTTCTTTCTGACTTCAGACTAACATAACTAACTATCTCTCTTTCTTCACCTTTGTAATGAAGAACTTTAATAACACTGTCTCTAAATGTCATCTTCCTTCCCACTTTCTATCCTTTACTTTCTAAAAAACCTCTGAACCAAGTAACCTTATGGAACAGAAATAGTTCTAGAAGTTTCATTAATCTTCTATTTCATCTTTGTGTGTGCTTAGTGACTAGAAGATCCTTAAAACCACTTTAAAGGTAATTATTGTACTGACAGCATCCTCTTGCAATGTAAACCTTCGTTCCATGGAACTATGTGAGTTATTTTATAGTTACCTCACACACAAGATGTTATCTACATTAATACGAGGGTGTAGTAAAACATACATAGGAGGAATCAAACATTTTATTGTGTTAAACAATAAAATTTCTCGGATTTTAGTCCAATGAGTCTCCCCATTCAGTCCCTCCCTGCTACTTCTTTTCCTCTTCCTTCCTTTTTGCCTTTTCTTTTTCTCTGTTCTTTCCTTCCCCTTTCTTTCCTCCTAGTATTTAAAAATATATTATGATTGTCACTGAGGTACCCCTTGCTTGTCATCAGTACACCCATCTTTTAGAAACATCCACCTTTTCTTAGTGCCTGAAGTCAGGAGGAGTTACCCCTATCATCTTTTGTGCGAGCCCCATCATTGAGCATAATCTCATGGGTGACTCTTGTATTATGCAGAATAAAGCATGCTGCAAAGATGTCAGATGCAGTATTGAGCCTGTGCTTCAACAATTGGAAAAGACACAGAATGAGATTTCAGAATCCCAAAAGACCTCAAAGTGATCAATGAATTCTGAGTAAGTGAACTAGTAAGGGAACTTCCGCTGGCATAAGGAAGAAATCAAATTAGTTCCACCAGCCATATTTCTCATCAATGGCCACTGTCACCTAGGAATTATACAATAAAATAGCAACTAAATATGATTCCAGAGACAGGGTCAATGTCATATTAGAATTAGTACAGGGTAGCAGTAGACCAACCACCTCTAATCTTACCAGGTGCATCCACACGAGCATGCAAGTGCCTATTGTCCCGCCTCAAACCCCTTTGAGGCGGGGCAACAGGCATGTGAGGGAACAAAAAAATGTTCCCTGTGCTGCAAACTTGCAGTGCAGAGAGAAAATTAGACCTCTGGATATCCAGGGGTCTAAAAAAGTCAATGTTTAAAAAAGTGGGATAGGCAACCAGAGGCTGGGTCCTCCATGGAGATGCGCTGGCTGCCAGAGCGTCTCTATGGTTGGCCCTCACCCCGGTGCTGAAACACATGGCTGGCCAGGCTGCATGTTTCAGCATCAGGGCTCTGGTGCCAGTGAGTAAGGGGTTGGGGGGCTGGAGGAGGGAACCATGGGGGGACCCCTGATGGCTCCGCTTGCTCCCCCAGCCCCC
>NW_017728907.1:31913967-31920883 GCF_001723895.1 Crocodylus porosus | reverse complement strand
GGGTAGTCTTGGGTGCAAGTTTGGGGGGTGAGGCTGGTTGGGGCAGCCATTGGGGGTCTGCAGCAACTGGTGGGGGATGGGGCCAGGTGGGGTAGCAATCGGGGGGCTGGGGTGGGGCATGTAGGCCTTGCAAGAGGGGTGGTAGCCCCTGTGGGGAACATTTGGCCCCTGTTGGGGGGCTGTACTGCTTGTGAGAGGGCCGAACCCCTTGTGTGTGGGTCATCGCTCTGTGGGAGTGCAGCAAAATATGTATTCATGAATTCATGAAACATGTATTTAGAGTTCACTTTATTATTATGATAAGAGACTTGTTTTAACACTGTAAGATATATCATTAAAACATTGTTCAACTGATCACTGTCTCTTTCTTGCTCTCTATAGTGCTCTTTTGTTTTACTTATAGAGGAACATGGACTTGGGGGTATTTTACAGAGTGACTTTGGGATTTTTTTATCAGGAATTTTTCAGTTTTCCAATTAGGGAACACCAGAATTCCTGCTAGGAAGGCCAGTGGCAGGACCCTGCCTGCTCAGAGCCGGCACCTTGGACCCATCTAGCTGTGGATGACCTCCTGGACAAATGCGGCCAGGAGGACATGCTTTGACAGTTCAAAGCAGGCCATCTCATTCAGAACATCTTCCGGGTGATAGCTGCCCAGATGGCCAGGCAGGGGGCACATATGGCAGTAGTGCTGCACAAAGGCCAACCCTGCAACTGCAGTCCACTGGCAGCTGGCCTAGATTGGCAGATGCCTCTACTGGCTCTGCAGTCCCCATCTGAGTCTGGCAGGGGCACAGCAGGTCACACCCAGGCAGCAGCTCCCACTGCCAGACTGCTGCTATGGGGTAGAGGGTGCAGGGAACTCTCAGGGCTGCCTCAGTAGTCCAGCTGGCACAAGGGATAGTGTCCAGAGGTACCAACTGGCTGGGTGCCAGAAGCTCCTGAGAGGTAGTAGCCCTGAGCTACTTGCCAGGGCGGCTTTTTATACTGCTGGGGACAGCACAGGTGCTGGCCCTGGGCCCTAGCTCCCCCTGGGGGGCTGTCGAGTGAGTGAGGGACACTAGTAGGGCTGGAGGGCAGTGGGGTGGGGAGTGAGGGGCACCAATAGGGCTGAGGAGCTGTTGTGGGGGGAGTGAGGGGCACAATCAGGGCTTGGGGACTGTTGGGGGAGGAGGAGTCAGGGGCACTGGGAAGGGGTCTGTAACCTTTAATTTTAATTAAGGATTTGGGGGTTTTATCAGAGAATTCGTGATTTTTTTTATCAGGGAAAACCAGGATCCCTGCTAATCAGAGCATCCTGCCAGGGCCTGGCTATACCCCCTCTCAACTCAGGATTGTGGGAGAGAAGGGGAGGTTTCTCTAGCGCTCCCTGACTTCTAGCCTGAGCTGCTGCAGGCATGTGCCTGCATTTCTTCGGTTCAGAGGGGATGAGTGTTCAGTTACAAACCAGTTCAGTCTAGCCAGGTTAGACAAACCTGCAAAGATTGAATCAATTCAGGCTCAGGCTTTTTAAATGTCTGTCCCTAGCTTAAGTGTTACAGGTCAGGACTTTGCAGCACTAATGTGGCAGCAGCATCGCATTATAGAGCAGTACTGGGACACGGCAGTGCTTGTGTCTCAGCATTGATATGGTGACACTGAAGATGATGTTCTTGGTTGAAGGACCCTGTTGGTAGAACATTGGTGGCAGAACACAGCTGGCTGAAAGGAGAGCCTATTCCCCAGAACATAAGGAACTGGTTATGGGCTTATCCATACATTCTGCTCTTTCTTTAAACCATGCACATATGTATCCAGACAGTACTGAGTTGACATCACAGTCTGAAGATGTTAGCTTTGCCTTACAACAACATCATATTGTATGTTTGATTTGACAGATTTTCAAGTTACAAAATGACACCTGAATGTTCTTGCTCATCCAGCTTTATGTACAGAAGATAATTCTCAAGGTTATACTTACTAAAATGTTCACAAAATGATCTTAACCTTTATATATACAGTAGATTTTTTCTCTGGTAAGTATTTCACCATTTTATTGCATGGAATATGTTGTCTTATAAACAATAGAAAAGTATACATAAATCAAAGCTAACATATATTTATGTTTCTATTGTCATCATTGAAAAGTGACACAGACAAAAAAAGTAAGTTGGACCCTGAGCCAACAAGGTACTTAAGCAACTACTGAACTTCAAGCACAGGATTATTTCCATTGTTTTCAGAAAATATTCCTTATTGAATTGAGGCAGCTGTAAAAGAAATAGTGGGTATAATTAAAAGCACTACATCTAAATCACTGTACATTTATAAGCATGCCAATCTATTTCTGAACTGATAGTCTAAAATTATTAATTTCTCTTGCATCTGCCTGAAAAGTTCTTTCTTTGAACTTGAACTTGATAGGGTGCATCTACACATGTGCTTTACTGAGGAGCTGACTAATTAGCTGTACAGCAAAGTATCACTGTCTACATGTACACCCATTTAGGGCACAGTAAATGAATTAACTCCACTGTAGGATAGCACTGTCTGAGACAAGTATTGTTACATAGCAGAGTAGAGTTACGTGCACTGAAACACATGTGTTGACAGGGACTGGGACTGGCTGGGGCATGAGGGTGTTACAGTACGGGGGCTGCCTGTTGGCTAGCCCTGCACTGTAGCACTCTCACATCCTAGATAGTTTCGCCACAGCAGATTGAGCCAGGGTGGAGCAGACCTGGGTTGGCAGGCTGTGACCCCTTGGGCCCTCTGCCAGCCCAGGACTGCTCTGCCCTGGCTCAATGAGCTGCAGTCCGGGTGCACGTGTAAATGCTGCACCTGGGAAAAACAAACTCTAGTGCGAATTGTTCCAGAGTTTATTGCTGCATGTTAAATGCATGTGTAGATGCACCCATACTTAGGGCATATATACTCTGCAGTGTTGCTTAGAGCTACCCAAGGAAGGTCATTTAGTATAGAGGAACCATATTAGTACTGAGAAGCAGGGTAAATTAGCTGGTGTAGAGCACAACCTGTATGTAGCTATATTATGTCTGATATCTATGGTAGCTCCATTAGAGTTAGTTGGAGTATCTCTGTATAATAGTGCAGTATAGACATACCCTTTGAGAGGAAGAGTAGTATTGGTCAGTAACATCCCTAATTGTTTCAAAGAAAAAACAGGGGTTGTTCCAGGATTCAGTCATCTACTGCAGTTATTTCTGCAATAAACTCCATTAAGGGGCAGGTATTTCCACGGAATGTAGATTACAGTGCTACTGATGATAAGGACAGTAAATACTCCTATTTATTACTGCTTTTATTCTGGTCATGCTATAGAAACCAAGTCAAGAATCGGGCATTGTACAGACATGTATCAGTCACTGCTCACATCGTCCCTGAAACACAGGATGGCAGATGTTGAGGAAAGCAATCAACTGGGCAGGATGGGGTGGGATGAATAGGTAACAAGAAAATGAATAGAATTTAGCATAAAAGAAAAAGTCATAGTTTGGCACTTGGAACTCAGTTGTTAATCCTATTGCTGTCACACATGAAAATATTAGAGAAGAGACAGAGATGGAACAAATTTCTTATTACGGCAAAAATGATATATTCACAATATATAGTGCTTTAGTCCTCAGTTGCTTCATATTCAATGAGCTACTGTTCTTGGTTTTTCAGCAGTTTTTCATGGGATGAAGAAAAGAGAAATATCCTGTCTCCTCATTAATATAAACAGGTTAATCTAACCAATTTACTATGATCAGTGTAAATAGTTTTTGTGTTCAGAACACCAGTCAAGCAGATATAGAAGTATTGATATCAGAGAAAATAGAAAATACACTGTGTAGACTGAGAGAGGGGGAACCCTAGGACACAACGTGACCATTTTCCCTTTCAGGTTAATCTTATTTATAATCTATTAACCTGAGGTAATTAACTGGCAAGATGAGATTTCATCAAAATAAAACTGACAAGGAACGCTTATAAAATACAGAAATAAAGCAAGTAAGGCAGCTCATTATGATGTAGTGAGTAGTCCCCAGGTAGTATAGTGTATTCAGACCAAACATATTTTTCTTCAGTTCCCTTCTTAATGAGGAACTTATAGATAAATAATTTTACTGTCACTGCAATGTGATAACAATTGGGGCCAGGCAAAGCCCAATGTGCCTTACCCTAAATCCTGTAGCACTAAATGTTCAAACAAACAAACAAAAATGTGCTCCTTTACTCTTTCCTTTGATTTATTAATTTAAGATGAATAACTTTGCTGTCGTTTCCTGTCTATGCCATGCAACGAAAGTGAAATCAGTGGCAGTGCCCTATGTGCTGAACCCCTCAATGTGTCTGACTTTAAACATCAGAACAGAAACTTCAGTCCCCTCCCCTTTAAATTCCTTTTAAGGTTCTAAAGCCTTCAACTTTTATGGGGAAAAATCACTGCAGCAAGCTTAAAATGAGGTATGGTATGAAAAAAACTTCCTGCCTAGTACAGGGAAGACAGGGATGGGACCTTTTTTAGCCGTTGTTATTGTGAGGAGTCCAGTAATGATTAGTGCCAACTCATACAGGAAAGGAACACAAAGGAAACGCATTATCTAAAGATTTTGTTTGTTTTGTCTTTTTCTCCAGCACCCAATTAAAAGGTAAAGCTTTAATGGGAAGTGGATTACATACTTTTTTCCCCATTTTTTTCTTATAGGTTGGGAGCCTTTTTGATTTTTGAAGGAATGGTTAACTGAAGAGACACATAGCCACAGAAATATCTCAGTACTGTTTCTTCACTTACATATGCTGTGGCCAAGCTAACCACATTAGACGGTAGGTGAGTGGGCAAATGGTAACATACTTATTCATGGATAAAAGGGGTTGTAACCTGGGTGGCAGAGCTACCCACCAGCTGTGGTCAGTTAGGGATTCCTGGGGTCTCTGCCTTGGAGCCTTCCTAGAGTGTCGGGAGTTTCCCTACAGAAAGACACCTGGAGCCTCAAAACTTTTGATCAGACAACACTCAGTACTTAACTATATACAGTTTATTTACATAGGGACAAAAAGGGGAGGTAGAAAAGACCATAAAGATCAATATATACACCAAATAAGATACTAGTAACTAATATATACTAATAACTGTTATACATATGCTACAGCAGTATGAAGCCCCAAACAGCCTCTTCTGGAAATATGGGAGCAGTCTTGTGTGGGGGGAGGGGGTCGATGAGAACCCCTTACACTCAACCCTTAGGTCAGTTCCTAGATGAGTTTTGCCCTATGTTGCTTGTAGTGACATTGTACAACTCCCGGTGATGAATGTCACGCTGGTCCTGGATGCTGATAACAACCCAGGCTTTTACACACACTATCCACCTCCATGGGAGAAGTAGCAAAATTATGATTCACTCACATGTGCAAGCCCCTTCAGGGTCTCACACTCTATAATGTAGGAGTCATAGATCCTCCCTGGATCAGTCTCATACCAGTCGCTCCTCCTGCGGGGTGGGTGGAGCCAACCTCATTCAGCCAGAACCCAGCTCCTCCCCCTCAGCAGGGGCTCTGGTAAGCACAGTGCAGCTTACTAGTGGGCTCCTGCACCCCGGGGACAGGTTTATGTCACATTCCATGGTTCGGTGAAAACCCGCGGTTTTGTGATCCCTGCCTGCAACATCTTTCTCCAATGCTCAGAATTCAACAAGGCATTCTCCCTTGCATGGGACGGGTAATTCTCCCCACCTCCTCCTCATGGGCAGGCTGCAAGCACCCGGGGAAGGCTCCTCTGGGACTACAATTCCCTGCCCTATAATAAACAAAGGATACATTGACAGCCCTGTTCAGACTTGACAGGCCTTGCTCTGTCTCCCAAAACCTGCTGGTCTTTGGAGCAGTGCCTTGGTCTCTGCCATCCTGCTCTCACTCCAGCCTTATCCCCTTGATTTCAGGCTCTTCTGGGGCTCATTTGACTTCCCTGCTGGATTGGCTCACTCCAGCTCTTCAATTTCCACATGCCTCTCTTCCTCCTCCTGGCTGCAGCATGTTTTTTTCATCTCCTTGGGGCCATACCCCCAATCAGGAGTTCAGACTGAATTCTCCAGTCACCTTAAGCCACATCTGTGGATCATAGCTAGTTCAATCAGAAGTTTAATTTGAATGGTCCAATCACACCAAACTTCCCTCCTTGCAACAGGTTGAACCATGAGCCCAACCGGACAGAGACCAGGTTGTAAGAGAGCCTGATCTAACTATGTTGCAGGGTAATTTTGGTATTGTGGTACATACTTCAAAGAACCAAGTATATTTAACAACACATTAGTTATTCTAAAATGTTGATTGCAGACTATTTCTACAGTTTATCCATGTCATTTTAGGACTTTGCACTACCCTCCAAAATGTCTGCAACTCCACCCAAATTGGTGTCATCTGCAAATGTGCTAAGTGTGCACTCATGCTTAGCAACTTCGGAGACTCCAATTATTTCTACCCACACTGTAATAAAATCTATCTTATAGGTATAGGATGCTCTTTATATTCTTTTGGAAGGGATTTAATGTTAATATATTGTAATATAACACAAGCTATAAACCCAACAATATCAGTTTAGGACTTCATGCTACAAAGAATTATGAACTGGCTTTACATGTTATCATAGAATCATAGAAGTCAGGTCGGAAGGGACCTTGTAGATCTTCAAGTCCAACCCCCTGCCTGGGCAGGAGAAAAAACTGGGCTCAAATGATCCCAACTAGGCAGGCGTCAAGCCTCCTCTTAAAGACCCCCAGGGTAGGAGCCAGGACCACTTCCCATGGAAGTTGGTTCCAGATCCTAGCTCCCCTGACTGTGAAGTAGTTCTTACGGATGTCTAATCTAAACCTACTCTCCAATAACTTGTGTCCATTATTCCTTGTTATGCCAGGGGGCGCTAGGGGAAACAAGGTCT
>NW_017728907.1:31863481-31913227 GCF_001723895.1 Crocodylus porosus | reverse complement strand
CTGCATCCAAGGCTTTTGTGACCTGATCATAAAAGGCAATCAGGTTGGTCTGACATGACCTGCCCCTAATGAAACCATGCTGGTTGCCCTTGAGCATCATCTCTGAGGCCAGCCCATCGCAGATGTGCTCCATGATGATCTTCTCAAAGAGTTTCCCTAGGATTGAGGTAAGTCTGACAGGCCTATAGTTGCCCGGGTCCTCCCTCTTCCCTTTTTTAAAGATGGGGACCACGTTGGCTATCTTCCAATCATCCGGCACCTGGCCCGAGCACCATGAGTACTTGTAAAGCCATGCCAAGGGCCCTGCAATAACCCCTGCTAGCTCCCTCAACATCCTGGGGTGGAGAGCATCTGGACCCGTGGATTTGAACACGTCCAGCCCCTCCGGAAGTTCTCTAACCCAGTCCTCCGAAACTTGAGGTCTGGAGGCGTTCCCCTCAAGTCTGTCTTGCATCACGGTGGGGAAGTCCCGGTCCCTGCCCAAGAAAACAGAGGTGAAGAATTGATTAAAGAAGTCTGCTTTCTCCTCTGGCACAACCACCAGATTGCCCAGAGGATCTTGCAGGGGCCCCACATTGCCCAGTGCTTTCTTCATCCTCCCTATATATTTGAAAAAGGACTTTTTATTATCTTTGATTTTGGATGCAAGTCCTAGCTCTATGTCTGACTTAACTTTCCTGACAGCCCCCCTACAGGCCTGAGCAGAGGAGGTATACTCCTCTTTGGAGACAGCATCCCCCTTCCCTGGTTGTACGCCGCCTTTTTGGAAATTGGGCATTTCTGTACACCGTTGGTAAGCCAGGGGGGCTTTCGGGTACTCCTGCCCACCTTGATTTTTGTTGGGGTGATCACCCCTTGGACCCTGAGTATTGCCTCCTTAAGGAACGACCACTCACCTTGGGCACTGATTTCCTCTGCCCTTGAGAACCCAAGTTGCTTGACTTCTATGGAATCACTCAAAGTGCATCAACTTACAGACGTGTTTTGTATAGTGGGTCTTCATTGTCTATGTGGTTGAAAACAAGCCAGGGAGGGACAAAAGCTTACAGATCAGTGGCAGAACAAAGAATGCAGCTTTCTAGATTCACAGACCAGTTCCTTAGCAGTGGATGACGCCATTTCACAAAAAACCCAGCCACTGAGCAAAAAACCCAGCCACCCAGCACTGCAGCCTCTGAACCAGCTACCAATACTGTAGGGAGCTGAGTGATGTGTAAGCAGTGTCTCCCAAGCTACCCCCGAGTCTAAGCACTATCATGTAGATCTGTGCGAAACTTCAGTTGCTGATTCAATTCAGCAGAGATTTGGCCTGATTTGGCAGCTGAATCTGTGAATCCAAAGTGAATCAGGAGACCCTTTAATTTCTCCAAATTGAATTGGAACCCTCTGAACCGATTTGGAGAGATTCGATGATTTGGATATAGACACAGCTTTAAATATTTTTTCCACATACCTCAAGGAACCAGGCAGCTCATGAATGCTGAGTTGGTGGGGCGGATGGAGTGTCCCACAGAAGTGCGGGCAGGAGGGGTGTCCCCAGTGTGCTTGGCGGTGGAGCCAGAAGTGGACCAGAAGCAATTCAGGTCCACTTCTGGGTCCAGCATGGAGTGCATGGGGGACCACCCCCCGCCCCCTGGTTTGGTGACTGGTGCTTCCTGGGTCTGAAGGGGCACCTGAAGCCCCCTCCCCCCCCCCACAGCCAATTGCTGAGCTGGGGGGAGGCACAGGGAGCAGAGCCCCTGTACACTAGGCAGTGGACCAGAAGTATTTCCGGTCTACTTCTAGGTCTACCGCCGAGCACAAAGGGGGCACCCCCGTGGTCCTGTGAGATGCCCCATCTGCCCCACCTTTTCAGAGTTCACAAGCTGCACCTGGTACCTCAAGGTATGTAGAAAAAACATTTAAAGCTTTATGTCTACGACTGAATTGTTGATTCTCTGAATCAGCATCGAATCTTCAGATTTGGATTTGACTGAATTGAATTGGGACAGTGATCCAAATCAATTAATCAAATCACTGTCCCCCAAATTGGGCCAAATCAAAATCCAAATTGAATACGGCCCATTCTGCACACCCCTTCTATCCTGTCTGTTGTGCTGTACTGCTAGGCAGAGCTCCACTGAGTAATATATACTGGATCAGGTAAAATGCTCAGGCATTGAGTAATACCACACTGCCACATGCACAGCCTCATTAAAAGGTCCTAATTCCTGATTCTCTTGTTAACACCTGTCATAAGACGATGCCTTAACTAATCCTTAACTAGAAAAGTAGCAAATGTGTATTGCTACTTAAACATACACACATTTTTAGGATACCAAGGTCCTTGGACCTACACTATAGCACAGGAAAGTGTTTTATACTTCTCAAATGTATAGATTGTTTTAGTGATATGCATTTACTTATATGAGCTTAGGCTCAGGGCTTTGGGATGCGTGCAGTATATAGGAATCATGCTTTTATTATTTATAGATAGATGTGGACGAACAAACTGCTTTACCTTTTATGTTTGTTTTGGACTGACAAATAATATTTTTATGTTTGTCTTCATATGATGAATGTTAAGACAATGCTTAATTTCTTAGAGACTTTCTTAAAATCACTGTGGTATCCAGTGTTAGAATCCAGTGAATTTGCTTTCAAATACAACCCCTTTGTTACATTTAATACATTTATTCTGATTTGTTGTGTGAGGACATCAAAATGATTTAATGTTAAATAAACTCAAACACTGAAGTCTACATTTTTAAGACTATGATAAGGCATATATGGCTCTCTTTTTTTTCTTTGAAATGTTGTTGAAAAATGGCCACCAACCAAGCAAAAAGCCCAAATTCCACCAGGTTTCAGCCTCCAGCATTATGCCTCTTGTTCCATCAAAACTCTTGTTTTCCCTTTTGATCCTCAGAAATCTACCTTCAAATTTTTTCAAACATTGCAGTGCATTAAACACTACAGCAGATGGTGCTTTTTGATGATGTCTTTCTACATGAGGCAACATTTTGTAGTGTATGCTGCATTATCAAAAAATCAAACATGTAATTATGCAAATATGTATGCCTTTATAATAATCAAGTTTTATTGTAAATGGTTGATGCACATCAATTTGATCCTGTAGTGCTGCTTTAAGTGCAGTTTAAGTGGCTTTTCAGTGTACCCAGAGGCAACACAAATGCATCTCTGGAATATTAATAAAATCCTGAATCTTTGAGACACCAACTGGTACTGCATTGCTTATACTGATTGAAACTAAATGCTAATCCTTTCCTTTATTTAAAAAAAACCCTTTGTTATTTAAAACACTGATATTAGTATGATATGAAGGGGCATTTTATTTTAAATTGTATTGTAATATAGTTGTTAAAATAATGCCTAATCATACTATATTCAGTTTCCACAATGTAAATTTGATGAGACACAAATCCAATCATTTTACAGCCATGAATACAGTGCTGTTTTTTAACACGTCCAGTTTTTCTAATTCTGTGAATTTGTAAATGGAAATGTCTGTCTTCAGGTTTCATTTCTGGGATGCTGTAGCTTTCCAAGTAGTTGCTTCCTGAACACTCACTGAAGATGGGTCGGATGATCAAATTCACAAAGCTGAATACTTGTGAAAAGATTTTTCAACAGGATTGCAACATCCACAAGAAAGCACAAACTTTATTACCGATCTGATCCTGGTTTTTATACGTTGGCTAACTTCATTGGTCTAATGACACCCATCTCTCTCAATACACACGTACACATTCTGTTGCAGTTAAACTAAGCAGATGGACTGTGGATACTGATAAACCATGACTGTAAATTTTTTTTGCCTTTTTTGTCTTGATGTGATAGGCAGCATAAAAGAGGAACAGATTAAGTTGCTTGTGAAGAGAAGGAAATAGTCATATACTGTTCCCCTTTTACCAGTTCCTTTAGGCTGGATATTTGCTTTGTTTATTAGGGTTGCTGTAAACAGATGCTCTGTTCACCTGTACCCCTTCTTCAGGAGGTAAAGAATGTATGCACTCGTTTCTTTGTGTTCTCTGGCTTTCTGCACGTATCCCCCATTTCACGATTTTTTGTGTGTGTTCCGTTTAGCTTGCTCAATGAGTTTTTTAATCCTATCTTTTGGATTTTTGGATTTCAGGCTAAATTCTCTGTTCCTTTTACTGCTATTTGCTTCATATTGCTAGCTCTGGTCTTTTTCACCCTTTGTCCCTGCCTTATCTTTTCTCGCTGCTATTTTTAGCTCCTTCTTTTTGTGTGCAACTGAACCTCTCCACTTTTTCTTCTCACAGATTTTCATCCTTCTGTCTTTATGTCCTTTTGTCCCCTCCCTCTAAGTAATTTTTTTCCAGAACCTTCTCCTCATTTCCCAGTTTAGCTTCTTAATTTCTTCCCAAATGTTTTCTTCCTTACACCTACTCCCCCTTCCATTTTTCCTTCCCAAATCTCTCTGCCTTTGTTCCCTTGGTTTCCTCTTTTTCTTCCCTGTTTTTCTATACTCCCACTAATTTCAAATATGACAGAAATTAACTGCCCTTGTGAAATGTTATTAGGATTGCTGTGGGAACAGCCACTGTCATGGTATTTTCATTGCAAAGTTAGCCCCTGAGCTTTGAGGGTAAGGAATGTGTAAGGGATCAAAACTCAGCTACCTGAAATACTGGCAAGCAAAGTCTGAGTTCAAAAACCCCACATGATGATGTCTGGAGCAGCTCCATTCCTCATTTATTTGACATGATCTAGGGTTGTCTCTTTCAAAAAGAGATTGTATCCCAATCCTAATTAATTTCCTTCTTTGTTGTGACATTAAAACAGTGTAGACAGAAAGGTGTTTACATCTGAGCATCTATTAGGCTCAAACGATTTTAAGTACAATATTGTGTATTTAATATGTATAAACAGAGAAATCTTAACTTTGCAATGAAATGCTTTTTCAGTAAAGTCATGGAGCAGTAAACTGGCTTCCCATACCAAGCGAATAGGTGACTTGGGCAAGTCAGATTTGATGAAAAATCGATTAAAGGTTTTGCAAGGAAAAACAGCCTGCAGGAGACCTAAGAACAATAGAAAATCTTCAATGAAATTGAAGGATGGATATAATGGAAAACACTTTTCTAAAAATTAATTGCGGTTCCCTCTTCAAACAGTGGAACTTCGCTCTAGCATTTCAAACCTGAACGTGAAATTGACTAGCAACAAAAGTGAGACTTACTGATTGTCACTTTTTTCATCTCCTGTGAGAAAGGTACAAACAATTTGAACAGTGGGGACTAGATTCAGGTTTTTTTTAATGATTTCTGTTTTAATAATCTAAAATATTCTTTTTAATAAGGTTAAACAATCCTGATATAAAAAACTTTTTATACTTTTAACTTGAAAATGTTGCTTTAAATATAAATCCTGTTCACTCATAGTACTAAAACAGCTAAGCTGTTTGATTAACCTTGTTTGATTGTTCAGAAACTAAATCATCTAGACGTTTGAAGCTGAGTGACTGAGTGGCGTTTATCAGTCCCCTAGATCTGTTTGTATCAGAAAAATCAATAGTACTATTGCCTTTTGATTGTGTTTAATATGTAAATAGCAAACAATACACTGCTTGGCTTTTGCTATTAATTTCAGTTCCGTGACATTTCAAGCTTAGTTTAAGGATAAAATATAATAGTAATATAATCCACATCCAATCCTTTGATTTCAATAGCAAAGCAAATCATGCGATCACATACTTTCTGAAAGTTTTCTCATAAAGATTTCTTCAGCATCAAAGAATGCCACAGATGCAATTCACCTAGGTCTTATGGGTAACAACGCTTTAATTAGAAGTTCATAGTTTTCTAATGTGATTTTGCACTTCTAAAAACAGAAGTAGAGATCAAAATATGCTTTCATAAATGTCAGTTTTAATTACATTACTGTTGGTCTGTGGATTTTTTTAGCTGTTCATGTATCTTTCTGAAGTATATTACCATACGTGAAGCGTGACATCTGAAACATATATAAAAACTGATAAATGTTATCTGACAAGCTATCGTAAAGTAAGAGAATTGAACATATATTCACTGATGATATACAACATTGCAATCTTGAAATAGCTACACAACAAACAGTAAGCCATAAAGAAAATACTGTTCTATAATTGTCTAGTAGTGTGTTGTTCTGTACATGAAACATCCAAATAGTGATGTAAAAATTTGCCAGATTTGTGTGACTGCAAAAAAACTTGGGTCATGTGAGAAACTGGTTTTACCATCTCCAACTTTTTTATAGCTGGTGACATATTTTTCATTGTTTTGTTTTGTATTTTACTTTAAAATGTGTCTTCCATATGCTTAGATCATATGGACATTTTCAAGTTGGCTGGGCCAGACAACCTGTATCCAAGAGTGATGAAGGAACTGACTGAGCTGATAGTGGTGCCTCTGGCGAGGCTGTTAGAAGAGTCATGCAACTCAGAATTGGTCCTGAGTGACTGGAAGAGGGCTAATGTGGTACCCATCTTTAAGAAAGGAAAAAGAGATGACCCTGCTAACTATAGAGTGGTCAGAATGACTTTGATCTTGGGAAAAATCTTTGAAAAAATTGTTAAGGAGGCCATCAACCACAAGCTCGCAACTGGTGGGGTACTAAGAAACAACCAGCATGGCTTTGTCAAGGGAAGGTCATGTCTAACAAACCTGGTGTCCTTGTATGACCAGGTAACTAACCAGTTGGACATGGGACAGGAGGTGAGTGTCATCTACCTAGATTTCAGCAAGGCCTTTGATACTGTTTCCCATGAAATTCTCTCAATTAAGTTGGAAAGTACTGGCTTAGATCAGGCTACAGTGAGGTGGGTTGGCAACTAGCTCAGCGGCTGCTCAGCAAGTAGTAATTGATGGGGTGCCCTCATCTTGGAGGGCCATCTCCAGTGGTGCCCCCTAGGGATCAGTGCTTGGGCCCATGCATTTTAACATCTTTATCAATGACCTGGATGAGGGAGTGAAAAGCACAATGATTATGTTTGTGAATGATATCAAGCTGTGGGGACAAGTGGGCATGTCTGAGGACATGACAATGATCCAGGATGATCTTGACAGGTTGGTACTATGGGCTGAACACAAACAGATGAGGTTCAACAGGGACAAGTGGCAGGTCCTTCATCTGGGTAGGAAGAACCTTCACCATATCTATATGATGGGTGGTGGTCCACAGGCTGGCACTGCATCTGAAAGGGACCTGCGGGTGACAGTTGACCAGAGGATGAATATGATCCACTGGTGTGATGAAGTCACCAACAGGGCAGATAGAACTCTGGTGTGCATCAGCAGATGTGTTGCCAACAGATCCAGAGAGGACCAGTATTGTGTCTAGTTTTGGTCACTGAACTTCAATAAGGATGTGGACAAGCTTGAAAGGGTGCAGAGAAGGGCAACCCATATGATCAAGGGCTTGGAGGATAGGCCTTATGAGGAAAGACTTCGGGATCTGGGTTTGTTCAGACTGTGTCAAAGTAGGTTGAGGAGTGACTTGATAGCCACCTACAAATATGTCAAGGGAGACCACCAGGATCTGGGAGAGCAACTTTTCAGAAAAGCACCCCCTGGGAGGACAACGACCAATGGGCACAAGCTAGTCAAGGTAAAGTTTAGGCTACACATACAAAAACTACAAAAACTTCTTTTCCATATGGGTAACTAGAATCTGGAACACACTTCCAGCAGAAGTGGTGCAGTCACCATCCCTGGCAGTGTTCAAGAGGAGGCTGGACAAGCACCTTGTTGAGCTCATCTGAGCCCAATTACCTCCTGCCCATGGCAGGGGACTGGACTTGATGATCTTACAGGTCCCTTCCAGTCCTTCTTTCTATGATCCTATGGAAACAAAGCTAATGTTAGCAAAAATGCTGGATGTTTTTTCCAGAAAGTCTACCAAATCACAAAGATCATATGCAGACACTTTATAGAATTCCCGGGCATCAGCCACCTATTTTTTTAGTCACAAATGGCACTTTTACATGTGTTCCATGAGGGGGTGCATTAATTAGAATAGCTCCAAGAGCTGCTCTAATTAAAGTGCCGTGTGTCATGTATCAAAATCCCCACGCTTAAAAATGGTAGTGGGGGCACTTGAACTAAAGCTTAAGCATTCATGCTTTAGCTTAAGTGCCCCCACTGCCATTTTTAAGCATGGGGACACTGATACATGAGATGCAAGAGACTGCTGGAGCGTGGTAATTGCTTCACTCCAGCAGGCTCAATTAATAGGGTCTGCTCTGATGCGCTGGAATGACAGTGCATCAGAGCAGCCTCTACGCTTATGTCTAGGGGCCTGTCGCAGTGCACTCAGGTGCCCTGTGCCTGAGAGCAGAGACTGCTCTGGGGAGGCCCCTTGTGGCAGAAAGGGGGAGGCTCGGCTGCCAGTCACCAGGGCTGCACAGGTGCTGGTTGCCAGGGTAACTGGTAAAACCAGCTGACCAGAAAGGGGCAGGGCTTATCCTTTCTTAAGCCCAGGTAGGAGGCCAGGAGGGCAGTCCCCCTCCGGCAGCTGTGGGAGTAGGGACTCAGCTCAGACAGACAGAGAGGAGGACTCTGGCCATGAGAGCATCCCCTGGTCACTGCTGAGGTTAGTGGAGCCCTTCTTCCCTCACTGTCTAGTCGGGAGTAGATTGTTGTTCGACCGGACGGTCTAGTTTTTTTGTTGTAGCCCAGGGGCTTATGTTTTATGTTTACTGTTTTCACCGGAGGACTGGGCGAGGCTATTGGGGGTGGAGGAGGCCTCAGAGGAGCTCCATGGTAGCGTGGGGCCCCCTGGTGCCAGAGAGGGCACAGCATTCTTAGGGGGCGAATTGGCCCCAGCCGAGAAGCTCCGGAGCGAAAGGGGGCAGTAGGGAGGAGCCCCGGAGCGAGAGGGGACAGTAGGGAGCCCCAGAGCTAGGGGGCAGTGAGGAGCCCCAGAGCGAGCGAGAGAAGGGGGCAGCAAGGAGCCCCGGGAGCAAAGAGGAGGGCCAGAAAACAACAAGGCCCAGGTCAAACCACGTCAACTCCATCTGCGAGGCTTGGGCTGTGGTGTAGGGGAGGAAAAGGAGCTGCAGGTAGCGCCCCCTGTCACTGGGGCACGGAAAAATGGGCGGCCTCCCGCTGATTACAACCATCTTCTAATCAAATAAGATCAAGGCATGGCAGGCAAGTAATCAGACGGTTGGCCCATTACAGGAGGGCAGAGCCACTCCCAGAAAGGCTCCAATATTGATACTCCTGTCTCAGGGCCCAAAAAAGGCTTCAGCTTACACTCTTCTAGCTTCAATTTTGGTAGCATAACATATGGAAGAAGATGGTCTCTCTAGATAACTTGACAAGCTGGTCCCGAGTGTGGTAAGACTTAATAAGCTACCTTTAGCGTATTAACATCTAGTTGTTAGGTGAAACATGCAGGTTTACAATATCCTCTTAAACTTGGTAACCAGAAACAAAAGTTGCTTTTCAGTTCTGTTTTCTGATGCTGGATTATATCCTGGTTTTGCCCTTTGTTCGTTGTCTATCTTTTTTGCTGCTATCCAGTGAGGGAACAGACAACCATACCATATGATTTAGGAGACCCATCACAACTAAACTACACAGATTGACTAGCAAATCAGTGAGAAAATTAAATTTCCAAGAAAAATTCTGAACCCCCCACCCCATAATCTGTTCTGTAAACAGAAAAAAGTGAACACTTGATTAATAAAATATCTGTTCTGCTCTGCATAAGTGGACCACCAAGACTATGTGAAGCCTCATTGAAGTCAGTGGGATTCCTTGGGAGCATGATATTCTGTCAGCTGGGAATATATTGCAAGAACAGAGTTTAAATTATTGTTAGAGGAGGAATGTTTTTTTGTTGGGGTTTTTTTCGAAGATATCCAAAGTCGGTGAAACTAATGCTCTTCAACAGTTCCATGCCCGAATAGCCAATATCCTGATAATTCAGGGTACTCACCTGAGCTGCAGGCAATTCAGATTCAGGACTGCTGCCTAAATCAAACTAGGTCCTTAAACTCAAGTACCCCAAATACTGTGTAATGATCTAATCACTTCCCTATTGCCCAAAGCTATTTATTATTCTGGGGTTCATCTCTCTTTTACTCACTTTTCATGTGAAGTTACATCCCAATTTTGAATGATGCTAAAAAGCTCTTTAAAAAAAATAAAATGGAGTTTTTGTTGTCTAGTCAGCTGTGAATTAGAGATATATAAAAACCTTAAGTTGTTTTTGTCTAGGGTTTTATCCTAAATTTGAAAATCTTCCCAAGTGCAACTCTTTGTCTGTATTTTTTTCAGACAAACCTGGCCAAGTTTCAGGGGAATCTCCTTTACCAGGCTGATGGGGAAGCATGTTTCTAGCCAGATGCCATATGAAACTTGTTTTTGTGTTAACTTCTGCTTAGTGTTTTCAGGTTTAACCTGAAATTTAGGCAATATGAACTCATATAATGCAGCAATGCTTAATTTTAAATACTTTCAGTGTGGCTCAACGTACTTGGACTGGTCTGGTAAAGGTTTGCTTGGAATGTATTAACTTTTTGTAGCTCAGGGGAACCTATAGAACAGAAGAAGGAGTGTAGTGCACTTTACAAAAGGGCCAAAGAGCATACTCACCCTAAGGTTGTGAAGTTAGCCAGAGCTGACAATCAAATGTTAAATAATTAAATTGTTTTAGTTATTAATTGCAAGTGAATGTTGTTTTTAATTGCCAATTAATAATGCCATGCCCTTTATAACCAAAATTAATGTTTTCTGTCTCTCTCTTTTTGAAGTATGTGTCAGTTTAATTAAACTATTAATGGTAGACAGATTTTTAAGTACTTTATTTTCTTCATTAAATTGTATCTGTTCAACAAGCATAAACAGGAAAATAGACTCAGCTAGGAGCATATTCATGTTCAGCCTGATAAATCATTCATCATCAGATAGGATGATGAAGCGTGCTTGTTTTTTGTAAGCTCCCAGTGATAAACAAATCTACTTTTATATTATATTATTCATTGGGTTCATTGAAAAATAAATAAGACTGCTTATTTTTAATATTATCAACAGGCTTAAAAGCCATTGGCTTTGTTTATCTGGAGCCAATGAATAGCAAGCAGCATCTTCTAGGTCTAAGGGTCATTCAGAGTTAGTTCATTTGTGTTTCTGATGCTTGTTAGTGAAGTATTTTTCTGGTCTGAAATATGGTTCTGTAAGGGTGAGATGACTAATAATAATGAATATTTTTGTTAACCTTGCAGTGTTGCCTAATCGCAACTGGATTCTATTAAATGTATTTGATTTGACAGAAATGTTGTTTCTTTAAAGCAAAGTTTAAACCTTAAACTTCAGTTGGATCCAACTCAAGACAGCTAATCAATAATTACTCACTGAAGATTATAAAGGGGTAGAGTGTAACAAGTTCATTCCTTCTCCAGTGATGAGGTGTGCAAATTTTGGCAGACTTTTAATGGGCTAACTCACAGAAATTGGTAAACAGCGTAACAAATGGATATGATACATTCCACTGCATATAATACAGGCAGACAAAGCTGTACTTGTTCTAATAGAGACAACTGTGTCCTTCTTTTGTGTGGCAGATCAATCAATAGCTGGGCATGTGATCTTGTTCACTATTATGTTAGTAATGAAACCCTCTTGTGATGTGACAACTGTGGAATAACATTTGGTCACAAAGCTGGTGTTAACAAGCACAACTGGCTCTCTGGTAATTAGACTGATTTCTGGTCTACTTTCACAGATTGTCGATAAATGCAGTAAACAACAGGCTGCTTTCTTTCAGAACAAGTTATATTAAGTCATCATACGTTTGGCAATGGGACTACTGTAACATACTCTTTTTCATTTTTTATCAAACCATTTCAAAAGAGAGAGACACATTCATTGCCTGACAAAATCACATTTCATAATAGCAACTTTACATTCTTTGTTCAGTGATCACTTAATTAACCTTAGAATTTCTCTGGTAGAAATGTAATTTCTTTTCCAGTTGCACTTTATAGTTAGACAGTTAGATACAAGTAACCTTCCTAAAGCCTTCAATATCATTTCTCTGAGAGAGCAGCACACACTATTGAGAGGAGCAGTAGAGATAGACGTTTACTCTGTGGCTTGCTTACATTCCCTGGAAATGCTACGCCACAAGTACAGTCAGTATTCGTTAGAGGTAAACTGAGATATGAAAAGCTGTCTATAAATTGTCTAGAAACACTTGCCTTTTAAGCCCGGGACTATAGATAATACATAGTGGGAGTGTCTACATCAGATGCCAACTGTTCAGTAGACTAATCAGACTGCACAGTAGCTCATCACAACACAAACAGTGCTAATATGCTACTGTGCAGTATTATTAAGCTACTACACAGTAGCATCACTAAAAAGGTGTACGCCAGCGCTACTGTGCAGTAACACTAGTTACTGCACATTAATTTAGTATAGGGGTTTGCATGCTTAGAAAGGTCTTTGAGGGTATGCATGAGCAGGCAGGGACAGATTGTGCCCCAGGTGTGGTGGCAGTCTCCCCCCCAGCGCGTTCACTTTTTACCTGGGGAAGGGCGGCCCCATGCTGCACACCATGGCACATCCTCACCCCCACCCCCACCCCAGCTCGCTTTCCTGATTGGCAGCTGGTTTCAATGGCAGAGGGATAAAGTGTGTTTCTATGCCCACTCCCAGGAGCAGAGCCAGGATGGGCAAGGGCAGCGGCATCCCTCTGATGGCTGTACAGGTGCTGCCCCGCCTAACTGGGGTGGGAGGGGGGTCACACGCAGCAGCCGCCACCGCCACTGCCCCACATCATTTTCCCATGACTGGTTGCATGCACGGCTCTGTGGTCTGCTGATGAACAATGCACGATTGGCCAGGTACGAGGCCTGTCAGCAGCCTGCAGAGCTGCATGTGCAACTGGCCATTGGTAAGTGGTGTGTGGTGGCAGTGGTGCGGGGTGGTGGTTGGCAGCAGTGGTGGTGTGTGGTGGTGGGCATTGGTGGCGGTGCGGGGTGGTAGATGTTGGCGGCGGTGCAGGGCACTGGGTGTCAGCAGCAGCCACCACATGTGAGCACTTCCCCGCCCCCGTGTCCAGCCACCACCACCAGAAGGGTTACATTTGCTAAAAAAAGGTTGAAAACCCCTGATTTAGTACCTCATTATACAAGTATTAAGTTTAATGCACAGTAACTGCAGCGTATTAATGAACATGTAGATGCTCCTAAAGATGGTGTAATGTTTTCCCTTAAACAAAATGACGAATTGCAGCCTGACTCATAGAGAAATTGTTTCTCATTTCATCCTTCAGATCAGATCCTCCACTATTCAATTTGGATTTGGATTCAGACTGAATCAGGGACAGTGATTCAATTCCTTGTTTTGGATCACTACCCCAATTCAATCTGGCTGAATCTGAAGATTCGATGCTGATTCCAAGAATCAGTGATTCAGGCACAGACACAGCTTTAAATGTTTTTTCTACATACCTCAAGGTACCAGCACAGCTTGTGAACACTGTGATGTTGGGGCACTTGGAGCATCCCACAGGAGTGTGGGGGGGCCCTCCATATGTTTGGTGGTGAACCTGGAAGTGGACCAGAAGGACTTCTGGTCCACTTCTGGGTCCACTGGGGTGCACACAGGGCCCCCCCTGCATATTCCTGTCTTGGCATTCAGCCATAGGAGGACCCCCAGGTGCCCCCAAGACCCAGGAGGCACCAGTTGCTGAGCCAGAGAGGTGGGGGGGGCATATACACTCCCTGATGGACCTGGAAGTGGACTGGAAGTGCTTCTGGTCCACTTCTAGGTCTGCTGCTGAGTGCTCTGGGGAGCCCCCCATGCTCCTATGGGATGCTCCATGCACTCCAGCATTGCAGCACTCACAAGCCACCTGGTAACTTGAGGTATGTAGAAAAAACATTTAAAACTGTGTCTTTGTCTGAATCACCAAATATTTCTGAATCTCTCTGAATTGATTCAGAGGGTTCCAATTTGATTTGGAGAAATTAAAGTGTCCTCTGATTTGATTCAGATTTGGACATTTGGCCACTGAATTGGGCCGAATCTCCGCTGAATTGAATCAGGAACCGAAGCTTCACACAGCCTTAAGATCCAGCTCATCTTTTCTCACCCTCACAGTGAAAACCATTTAAAAGCTATCTATAGGTTTCAACACTTGCACAAGGAGTAGAGTGAAAGCTCGCTCTGCCTACACCTCAGCATAAACCTTTGGTTTGTGCACAGAGAAGTAAGTAAGCACCATGTTTGCCCACCTTCTCTTCCAGGAGTAAGCAGGCTGGGAAATAGGTCATTTGATCTGCACAGCAGAGTTAAGTTTTGGAATATTATACCTAATATGGTATAATAGCAGTAAACTTCTGTATCTCTGATTCCTTCTCCTTCCACTCTTGAGGAAGAAGGCATCTAGTGAGAAATTGTAACTTGGATGTCTCTGAATCACTGGGCATATATAGACATTACACTTAGAATGGTCTAAGTAAATGTGGATCAATTGAAACTCATAACTGTACAGAAGTTTGGTGCGCATAGACTGATCTAAAAATGGTACAACTGACGTAGATCAGGGTGGGCAATTAATTTGAGTGTAGGCTACTTAATGAGTTTTGGTGAGCTGTGAGGGCTGCATGGGTAGCCCTACCCCTTGACAGTTGCCCTACCCCCTGGTTGCCATCTTGGGACTGGAAGTCCCACCCCTGACCTTTGCCACCAGAGGTCCCTCTCCTTCCCCTCCACAGAAATACTCCTTTTGGGAGGGGATATGTGTGAGTATGTCTGTATGGTGGGGGTATATGCATATGTATGTGTGTGGGTATGTATGGTGTGTGGGGGTGTGTATGCTGGGGTGTGCATGTGTGTGGTGGTGGGTGTGGATCTGTGTGTATGGTGAGGTGTGGGGGGATGTATTTATGGTAGGTTGTGTGGGGGGGTTGTGAGGAGGTGTGGCTGTGTGCATGTGGAGGGGCATAGGGTATGTTGGGGGAGTTGTGTCTATGTGGGGGGGTTGTAACAGCAGGGTGTGGTTGTGTGGGGTTTGTTGGGTGTGAGGGAAGGTGGAGGGTTGTGGGCCCCCTCTTCCATACCCGCTATGACACAGCAGCAGGCAGGGTGCAGGTCTGGCCTGCACTGCACATTGTGGCAAGGGGCACAACCTGTGCGAGGCCATTTCTATTGCTTGCACTCCCTGCACTCACCAGGCATGGGAGGGAAGCTCCAGGCACTGAAGCTGGCTGCCTGTCTTGCCCCCGAGGGGAGGGAACCTGGGGCTTCCCTCCCCTGCAGCATAGCCCTGGCAGGGAAGGCAGCTGGCTCCAGTGCCTGGGATTCCCTCCCATGCCTGGTGAGTGTGGGGAGTGCTGGCAATACAGACTGCGTGGCAGAGGCTGCACCCCTCACTGAGATGTGCAGCGCTGGCTGGAGCTGCACACTGCTGGGCACCAGTGCCCTTTGCACCCCCACCTGCTGCCGCTGCTGCTACCACCATCTGCTGGGGTTGTGGACCCATCTCCCACCCTCCCTCACACCTACATGCTGCCCAGCTGAGCTCTGCACTGCCCCCACACCCTGGGCATGGACTCCATGCTGCTGCCAGCTCCACGCTCCATGCTCCCACCCAGCTGCAGCCCTGCACCCACCACTTCCCTACCTGCTGCCCAGAGCCAGCGGGAGACCAGGGAAGCAGAGCAGGACCCCAGGGGCAGCAACAGAAGCAGCCTCATCCAGAAGCTGTGTGTGTGCTGGTTGGGCTGGGCCTTTCCATCCGGAGTGTGGGAGAGAGGTGCAATAGAGTATATTAGGAGCATATGTGTACATGTGGGTGCCTTGCTCCCACCCTCATGGGTGGAAGGGCTGGGTGGGACATAGTTTGTTGGTGGGTGGCACAGGCTGGATGAAAGTGCCTGGAAGGCTGGATTCAGCTTGCAGGATGCTTTTTGCCCACCCCTGTCCTAGATAGACCCTCATGTGTGGTACATTTAATTGAGATTGATTCAGGTAGACCATATATCAAATGTGTATACTGTTTCTTTTTCAGTTTGAGTTATTGCTATCCTCTGGCATCCCAGCCTGCTTTGCAGGCCCTGCCAATCCCTCACTCAGGGCGGTGCACTGGCACTCAGCCTGCCCTTCGCTGCTCCATTTGAGCACCCAGCATGCCCTGTATCTGGGCTGTCCCAGTGCCACCTCCAGCCTTTTGTCAGCTGTAGGCAGGCAGCAGGGACAAGCAAGGTGTCTGTATCTCCTGCACGAGCCCCAGCACATGGACACCTGAGTCCTGAGGCTGAGTTCCTGTACCCCAACACCCTGTCACAAAGCATCCCATGACATACATGCAGACCCCAACACAGCCCATGAGAACCCCTGTGCTTGGCCACAGCCCCATGGACCCCGACCCTGGCATTTGCACACCAAATCTCAGAGGCCAGACCCTGCAACCTGGATGTTAGCATAAACACAGCCCCTTCTGAGCAGGAGCCAGTTTGGACATCTCACCTCTGGTGGTTTGGGGTGGTGTGGGGCAAAACATCAGGACTGGGTCTGCATGGAGGCAACCCTGTGACCTCCACAGCTCAGCTACTGCCAGCAGGTACCCAGGCCATGTGCACTTGGGGTGCTGCAAGAGTTTTTTGGCCCACAGCTACAGGATCCCAGAGTAGTAGGGTCAGCAGAGTGGGGGGTGCTAAGCATGAAAGCCAAGGCAAGCAGGTGGATGCCCCTGGAAACTTTGGGAGAAGTTGTGGTATGGCCATCTGTCTCATTGTTGCAGGTAGAGGGCCCTAGGAATTTCCAGATTGCAGCATGGGCTGTTGCCAGCATTATGGGGCTGGAAGCTCCTGGAAAGTTCAGGATTGTCAGGGTGGCCTGGACAGTGGAGCCTCGGTCACTTTGGAGCAGGGGCCACAACCAGCCGGAATGAGAGGGAGAGGCATGTGCCAGGACCTGCACCAATGTGCAGCCCTTGTTTCTTCTTCCATTCATCCTTCCATCCATCCACGTCCTTACAGCTGAACCCTCATCCACCCAAGGATACCAAGACTTCATTGGTACCACCATGGACCATGGAAGACCCCCGTCCTGTCCTCTTCCAGTACCCAAACCCAGTCACACAATCGGGGCCACCATCTGGGGCAAGCAGGAGACCCAGGACCAGCTCTGTGAAGGGTACCACAGCAGGGATGTGTTCAAGTGCAGGGCCGCAACAGGGACTGGGTTCACTGCTAAACCAAGACTGGATAAATAAATGAAGATCCAGTAAAAGCATGTGTGTGATGCCAATAAAAAGTTTGGGAGCAGGAGGCACAGCATGCCCTTTTACGAGGAGCTGGCCTGCTTCCACACCATGAACAGGGATGTCACCACTCTGCACATGTGCAGCACCATTGGGGGCAGGAGGAGTTGCCTGCAGGAACACCATAGAAGGCACAAGAAGGCCCCAGGACTATGGACAACTAGGTATCCAGGAGCAGGTCCCCAGGGGCCACAGTGCACAAAGTCTGCTGCTGGCGATGGTACCTGAGGACTCTGTCCCATTGGTGCTGGTCCCTGGATCATGACAAGATCTAGGAGCAGCGGTACACTTGAAGCTAGACCTGAGCTTCATTGACATCTTCGTGACCGAGGACCTGGACTTCTGTGTGGTGCCCTCCAATCCTTAACCCCACAGACTGTGGCTGAACATGCTGCCCCCAGAGCACCATTTCAGACACAGCTGTTGCAGGTGTTTTGCTCCCACTCCTCCGATGTCTGCTTGCTCTCCTTGCTTCTACCTCCCAGTTCCCAGCAGCAGCCATGCTCAGCCTTCCCCCCCAGTTCTGTGAAAGATTCTGGCACTGAGCAAGGACACCCTGCTGCCCAGGATGGCTGTAACTTTCTCCATGAGGCTGTGACAGGGACCCAGGCACTGGGGAAAATTAGAGGAGGGGACTAGGTGAGCTGTGCCCACAGCCACAGGACAGAGAGGTAGCAACTTGAAGATGCCCTACCAGCCCATATCACACTGTGCAAGTCTGTCTTCAGAAGGTGGTCACCGGACCCAAACCTTTTGCCTTTCCCTCCCCCTCCTCCTTGCCCCTGTGGGACCAGTGGCTGCTACATGCTGTCCCCATAGTTATCTTCCTTTCCCAGGCCATTGTGGCCAAGAAGTGGTGTGGGGGGGCGGGGCAGTGCATGGATGGAGAGGTGTGGAGTGTCAGTGAATCACCCCTTCCAACCACTCAAAGCGCAGGGCCCCAGGCAGAGAGGTTTCTGTCTTTCAGAACAGGGCAGACCAGCCACCCCCTTTCCTTTCCTTCCTTTCTGGAGCATGGCCTGGGTGCCCCCCTGCCCCCTCCCCACCACCAGCCATGAGCAGTTAGCAGCCCATTTCCTATTTTGTGGAAACAAAAATCTGCCTCATTCACACCTCACTGCCCTCTTTATTGTTCAGGGTCATGCTTAGCTACTGGGAGAAGCTGAGCCTTCTCTGAGCTGCCTAGACTAGAGCATTGGTGATGACACCTCCATCTCCCCCTCCTGCATCTCACTTATGGAAAGGCACTAAAAGAGTTTACTGAGCTCTGCAGGCAATGTTTAACAGGTACAAGTGCCAGTGCTTGGCACCCTGCCCCGGTTGACAGTGCCACAGGGTTGGGTGGCAGAGAGGATGCTGAGGTCAGGGACAGGAGATAACACATAGTTATTGTGTGTTTGGTTGACATTTCCTCAGAAGTAGTGGGAAAGCTCATCCCTCTGGGTCTGGCTAACTTTCACCAGGGAAACATCAGGAGTGAAGTACCTCTCCTGCATGGATGCCATGCTGAAACATCTCTTTTGTAAGGGAAGGACTGGGGGAGCAGGCGGTGTACGAACTCTACCAGCATTCCCTGGAGTGGGCAGTCTCTGCCTGCTCCAAGGATGGTCTAAGGCCCAGCCAGACCCAGGGTGCCTGGACCATCAGAGGGAGTGGGGCAAGTGCCCACTGCAATTCTTACAGAGGGACCCAGACCTGTTGCACAAGGGGACGTTCGAGCTCCTGGAGGGTAAGTTCCAATTTGGTCCCCAGAAGCGAGTCCTTTATTGCTTGCAAGCAGGTCGGCCTGGAGTCATGAGACTCAGATCAAAGCCGACCCCTAGTGCTGGTTCTTCATTACTTATATATCCTGTTACAGAGTACTGGAATCTTTCTTTAGCGCGTGCGTACTTTAGGCTAACATAGTTACGAGACTTGGGACTTTCCAACTATGAGTTAGCAGGGCGGGAGAGAAACAAGTAGCAAATGCCTCTGAAGATATGGCGGGGTAAGAGAAACAAGTTGCCGATGCTTCTCCAGATATGCTCTTGTGGAATGACTAAGCGTAAAAGCAAACAGTTTTCGCCCCTGCTTTTTCTACAGACCCTCCCTTACTGTCAACCTGTTCCAAAACTAGTGCTGGGTCTGCTACCCACCAGGAGTACATTCAGGACCCTGGTCTCTGTTATGCTTGGTGTAGAGCAGCAGTATGGTTTCCAGTCCCAGCAAGGCAGGGGTGGGAAAGGGCCAAGACAGAGGACTTAGCATAGTTATCTTGCTGTGTCCATGTGAGTGCCCAGGCAAGTGCTGGGAAGGTCCAAAATGCTTCCCTTATACCTCATTGTATCAGCAAAAGTTGCAACTGCACACAAAGGGTTTATGTCTTGCATGTCAAACTAGAGAAACACCACCTGTATGAGGGAGGACTGAACATGGAAGATATGATGGCAGCTCATGGACAGGGGACCGCACAGTCATGAAGTATATGGGGGATGTCCATATGAGGTGTTGAAGAATCAAGGAGGAGACTGCAGGCCTTTGTCACTGCCTCTGACCACTGGGCCTGTATACCTGAGTCTTGGCACCAGGATCTATGGGAGTGGCACAAGGAGAGGAGATGTGAAAGGGGGGGCATCTTTAGGTTGGGGGCTGATGAGGTGCAAGAATGGGGACTCTAGATGGCAACCTGCCATTTTATGAAGGCAATCCATGCAACATCAGAGCTGGCAGATTCCCAGTGCCAGCAGAGGTAATTTATGAACAGGACCGGGGACTGCTTTGTGGCCGTCTACAACACCCCTGACTGGTGCCACCACTGCCCCCTGCAGAAAGCCCATATTCCCCCTAGGCCAGGCATGGCAGTAGAAGCTGCTGTCCAGCCCCCCCCAACAACATACCATGCCCCACTGCAGGAAGTCATCCCAGGGGTGACAGGAATGGGGGTCCGATGGGAGCAACCCTTGGATGCTGGGTGGAGGGGCTCAATTCTGTCTGTGCCCTGACTGGTAACAAGAGGAATGGGAGGCAGAACCCAGACAGGAGGAGTGGGGCAAGGGACCTGGTGACCTGTGGTCCACAGAAGCAGAAAGGCCCCTTGCAGGGCCCTCAACAGTGGGTGGCAGTGGGCAAAGGGAGCAAGAATGGGGTGGCTGGGGCCCGAGGCCAGGGCCGTAAGTGACACTGCACTTCTCCCGGAGCTGATGCATGCTCCCTGGGCCTGGCAGTCACCCTGTGTACGCAGGCCTCCCAAGGGTTCCAGAACAGGCCTGGCAGGGTGCAAGAGTGCTCGGAACCACTGGAACCTTATTCAGCCATAGTTTATTGCTGTTTCCTTACACAATATGTCCTTCTGTCAATCGTCTGTTTGAAAAATGAGAGAAGGCATAATGGAAGAGTAGGAATGTCAGGGCGGAGGTGATTGAAAAATTGATTTTTTTATTGAAAATGTTGACAAAAATATTTTTCACTGAGTGTTTCTCTAGAAAACCCCAACTTTTCCTTGAAAAACTGAAAACCAACAGCTTATGGCTGAAAAAGAGCATTTTTTATTTAGCTTATTTTTTTATCCAAAGCAAACCATTCAAAGCCCTAAATGAAAGGATTTAATTTCAATTTGTTGTATCAAATCAAAATATTTAGCATAGGCTCAATTCAAGATTCAGCAGCATTTTCCTAAACTGCTAAGATGTCACATGGGTTCCTCCCTTCATTCTCCTCCATGGGCAGGACTTTCTAGCTAGACTGCAGGATGCGCCTTGGTCTCCCATCTGGCTGAGCCACCAGCATGCAACATGGGACATCTAGTAGTAGTGCAGGTAAGGAAGCTGTCCCATAAAGGAGAATAGGAGCCAGAAACAACCACATCACAATGTACAGGTAGGTCCATACATACATTTTCAAATTAAAAATTTGGATTTGAACCAAAGATTTTGGTTTGGGGCTTTGGGGACTGGGGGTTAATATGGAAGTCTTTTGTTTGTCTCTGAAGAGAAGGCCCTTGAAAAAGAAAAAGAAATCTGATATGCTGAAAACCTACTATTGTGTTAAACAAGTTTCAATGAGAATTTTTGATCGTGTCATCAGAGGAGGAGAAATAAAACCCCCAAGCTGAGACAATGTCTTGCCAATACTTTAACCAAGAAGTTTCTTATGGAAAGAGGGTAGTTATGCACAGTTCAAATTAGCTGATGGAAGAAGAAAATAAATGGGGTAGGAGCAGGGCTGCAAAAGCTGAGAAAGGACCATGTACTTTTTAAAATAATCACCATAATAGCACATTTCAGATGCAGAAAAAATAAATGGTTCATGGTTTTTGTTTTTTTCAATAAATGCTTCATAGCAATACACATTTCCAGAAAGGCTATTATGGGATAGTGCAAGGGTAGCTTTTGAATGGCAATGCCAACATTTGGAATTCCTGATAAAATGAATAGGGTGGCACTGCTATTTGTGACTCAAAAAGTATATTACACAGGGAGGCAGTAAATCCTCTGCTACATTTGACATCAGTGTTAGATTAAAGCACGGCTGTGTCACCAGTGATCAATGAAGATAAAAACTAAATACATGTAAGCCAGTGATATGGGCCTAAGCAAGTTTACTTAGCAATTGATATCAATAAATTAAACAGTTTAAATAATGATAACTATACTGTACTAATAACCAAGGGTGAAGGAGTAAATTAAGGCACAGGTACAGAGTCAGAATATAGAGAGTTACTATTCCCTATAGAGACTTTTTAGCTGCTTAGGAAGATCACAGCTGCAGTTACAGATGACTTAAACACCATGTTATTTTATGTGGATGGGTATTAACTAATGAGGCAAGAGAAGCTTAATATCTTCAGAATGAAAGTGTTAGGGTAGTTTTTTGACCCAGTAAAAGACAGTATGGTGGGGAGAAGATGATCTATATAAAACTTGCAGGATGTCTACAAAGAATCAGTTCTAGCAGAAGATATATTATCTAAGCATCTTTTGAAAGACCATTCGTTTATGGGACTTGACCTCCTGACTGACCAAGGAGAAGATGGAGAGAAAATACTGAGCAAGCTGTTAGCATGAATTACCATCCTTGGCAGAAAGATGTGGTAGCAAATTTTGAGTGATCAATGATCTCAGTGGCCTATAGAACTGTGCAGAAAGTAAGTAGGTTTAAATTTTCTTATGTCAGGAAATTATTACTTCAAAATGCACCCAAGGCAAAGAAGTTTATTAAAAAGCAGTTTAGTCATAAGGTTGCTTGTTTGTGGAATCAAACAAGCTTGCTAAAATTATGGTACAATTCTAGATTTGAAATGGCTGTTTTACCAGTATATCAAATACTTATTTCAAGGTTTGGGTATTAGTATGGGCAACAGTAGATGGGATAGGAATACTAGTACCACTTGCTTTAAACTAGTCAATATTTGCTGCACTGTAACTCATAGAATAGTTGTTTTGTTTTTTTATCTATCTATCTAAATATAAATGTTATATATAAATAAATATATATATATAAACAAAATGACTGTTCTAAGAGTTATACCTATAATATACCTATAATATATACCTATAATAAATACGTAATTATATTTATGGAACATAACAGCAAGGGCTATTTTTTCCTTCAGTGTGTCATCTTGTTTTCATTTTCATTATTACTGGATCTAGTGGGGAGAAAGAATGACTTTCTCTGAGCAGATACTCAAGATCCTCCTCAGGATTGGCTAGTAAAGAAGTGTAGTGTCATATGATCAGGCAGCAGGTATGTTGAAAACTATGCAGCCCTGGTCATGGCAAATCTCCTTGAAGGCTTGAGTTCTGCTGGATCATCCAGAAAACAGGTTGTGAATTATATAGCTTCATCAATTCACTTGTAAAAACTCTGTATGAGGACTGTAGCTCTAACAGCTCAAATTAGTTTGGCCATGCCTTGAATTAGTTTAACTGAGTCACTTACAACACGTCAGTATGAATGTGGAAGTCCCATGAGGACCTAAGAAAGCACCTTTCTTGCAAGCTGTGTCAGTCACTGAGGCACTCTGGGATTTCAGGGGTACAGAGCAACTTGCAAAATAATCAGCCTAAAAGAGCTGCTTGGTACAAGGATCACTTGGATCAGCAATTTGCCCCCTTGCCTTGCTTTATTATCATGGTACCTTTATAACCCTATTTCCTGCCTTGTCACTTCACTGTAAATTTCATGTTTCTTCATAAAAATTGTTTAGTGGAACTCTTTAAGAATAAGCTGAAAAATAGTACTTTGAACTTTACAAAAAAACGATATTCTATATATTCTTTAGTCTTTTGGCCAGTTTGTTTTAATCATTTAGTGCATGGTTTTGAGGAGGCAGGATTTTTTTGTTTTTGCCAAACCTATGGAGAACAGCCTGAAATCTATTGCTGATACAGGATCAGGGCCATGGTCAGCTGTCAATGGGATAAACAGCGATTCTTCTGGGCTGGAGGATAGAAATCAGAAAAAAAAATCCTAGATGCTACAGTAAACTGGATTCCAGCAAGAGTAGTTGCTGTGAATAGTAAGTGTTTATCAAATAACACAGAAGATGGATGGTTGGCCCATACAAATGTGAAAGAATTACATGTCTGAAGAAACAATTTTTGTAATATAAGGGTAGGTGGAGAAGCTAGACAAGGCTTTGCTTTCTAGCCCCATTTGAGCTCTGGTCTTTCGAAGACACATTACCAAACACATTACTTTGTTAATTACTATGGAGGGGGGTGGCATATTTCTGGCAGTATGACTAGAAAATCTTGCATGCAGTTACATCTATTTGTACTGGTTCAGCCCACAGTTCATACAAATTGATTAGGAGAGATGGAGCACAACAAATATATTTTTAAGAACAAATATCAAATTCTAAGTGGCTTTAGGTTACTTTCTTATAAATGTAAATATATATTTTTATTCAACAGCAAAATTGCTGCTTTTAAAAAAAAAGAAAGATAGTGCAGCTTGGGGCAGACAGTTTTCCTTGTCATTCTAAATTTATCCCTATCTGTTACTTGCCTATTAAATTTATTCCATTTACTAGTCAATATACTTTTTTCTAAGTGCCTCCATTCAGCCTAGCTTCTGAAAATCAAGCTCAGTTGTTTTTATTTTGCACTGTACTTCACCTGGCTTCAGCAAAACATGAAAAGTTTAGAACTGGAAGAAAGCTCCAATAATGGCAATACCACATGAGACGGAATATAATATATAATACACCTTATGCTCCACACCTGTGCTGGCTCTTCTGTGCTGGTCATAAAACTTGAGTTTGTTAACAAGCTAAACAGGAATGACTCACAAGTCATAGCCTATTCTGTCACTGATTCATGTGCCTAACTCCCATTAACATTAATGAGCAGTGTGGGCATTTATAGATGAGAGAACAGGCACTTTAGGAAGCAGATAAGTGCAGTAACAAGGTGACATTTTTATAGAGTCACTTTTCTGGCCATAATAACCCTTGAACAACCATATAATTGACGTTTTAGACTCTCTGAAAATAAAAACTGCATAATGTGTTTATATTGCTTAATAGCTGGTAAAATCTAGTAAGGAACATTAGGTGTGTTAATAATGGAGTTTGTTAGTACCTCCCTTTGGGAGAAGAAGGTGCCAACATCTCTCCAATGAGTGGTTGTTAGGTGTTTGCTCAATAAAACATCTCTCGGCCCAACTCTCTTACCAATTATCTCCCAGCTTTCATCTTTCCTGTGGGGAATGTTAGTGAGCATATTGTTGCGCAGGAAGCTTTGTCATTATTGAATCCTCTGATTTCTTTGAACTCTTTCAGTCCAGTTTTTAAATCTGTGTGTGCATGGAAAGGGAGTTGTGCGTGCTATGTTTGTCCATGATCTCCTTCTAGTCATACATACAGATGGTACTGAATCTTTAGGTCAGGCAAAGGCCTTTAATAGGACAGCCCAGACATGGTCCAGACATTTAGATATGGCTGGTGAGTTGAAATTGGGTGGCTCTGTTCTTTCCCCTTGGAGTAGTGTTAGACAGTTGTTCACTAAACTGAACACTCTTTCATGTGGGAAACCACTGTGGTGCTCTTTGTCTGTCTACCTTTTGAATATGTATATGAGGATGTGGCACAATAGGTCAGGCAATATTACTATCAATATGACAACCATGGGTAGTCACGCCAGCATTAATATAACATTTAGATACCTCAGTCAGTGGTTGGGATTCCAGTGAGATGGACACTGTTAAAAGAAACAAAGACAAAGATGGCCTCTTCTCTAGAGAGCTTAGTCTGTATAACGACACTTACCACTTCGGCTTTTTTCATCAGATTCTGTTTTTCATCAGAAATATGCCTTTTCAATTGCTCAATAAAATTGGGAGTATGCTTACACCATAGGCGGCAGGAAAAAAAATTTTGCAGTGAGGGAGGGAGTAAGGCAGAGGCAGGGGCTGGGGTAATGGGGCAGGGGCTGGGCCAGGTGGTGGGACAATCAGAACCTGGGTGGCTCATTCAGGGGTGCAGGGGGCTCCTGCCTCTGTGTGCACCCCAGCAGAGGCCCAAGGGGCATGTGCCCCCCCGCATCTGTGTGTGCGGTGGAGATGGCTGCCACTGCACGCTGGGCTTTGCGCCTGGCTGACTTGAGAGCTGCACCATGCATTTTGCGTCCCGCTGCCAGGCGGGCAGGGGCATGGCACAGCCCGGCGGTGGCAGGCATGTGGTATTGCACCACTTTCAGGGAAGCTGCAGTGGGGTGCAGAGCCTATCATTCAGTAGCAGCCACCTCCACCCCGGATACAGATTAGGGCACATGTGCCCTTGGGTCCCTGCCAGGGTGTGCACAGCAGCGGGAGCCCCCCTGTGCCCCTGGAAGCTGTTCGGACTCCGGCCTGGCTGGGGCCCCATTCACCCCAGGCCCTGCCTGTGCCCTACTCCCTCCCTCACCATGGAGGCCTTGATCTGCCACCAGCCCCTTCACAGAATTGAATGGTACTTGCTTGCAGTGCTGGGTGGCCAATGATCCACATGCTGGGCTGTGAGTCTAGCTGCGTGCACCCCCCCCCTCACCCCTGCTACAGCTGCCTGGAGCCTGCGGCCAGGTTGCCTTGCAGCCCTACCTGCTGCCCTGCGTTTAGGGGGTTGAGCCACATTAGCTCTGGCCTTCCACCCCCTATGGCTTACACCAATATTTCAGATTTATTCAGATTGACATTGTTCTCAGGCAGCTTGAGCCCTGTGCACTGCTCTTCTCCATCTATATTGTTTCTTGTAGCCTACTCAGAAGCTATCCACCTTGTGTTTCTTAACCATTGTATTAAGATGTATCCCAAATTACTTTCCAAAATCCTTCCAGAAATTTGCCTCCATACTTCTTACTTCACCTTTTAAGCTTGTGTCTACTTCCAGACTGGAGAGAGAGGAAGTGGGATGCAAAAGTGCTGAAAGACAGAGACACAAAATTATGGAATCCTTACAGGTAGACTTCCTCTGCTTAAAGCCTGCAATATACAGGTGAGTTCCAGTCATGCTGCAAAAATAAGAGGTTCAGGGTTCAAATGGGGTCAGACTGAACATCATGCCCACAAATTTGACAGAGATTTCAGGATCAGGTGGGGTTGCTGCCAGGAGCTGAGCTTCTGGTGTTCCATTATAAGTGGTCATGACCTTGAGAACAACCTTAAAGTTGGCCACACTATCAGTGTAGTAATAGTGTTAGAGTACCTCTACACAGTGTTCTCAGCACTGCTGGAGGCACCCATTTTTTACTGTACCCACCCACTCCTATTTGCATGTACCAATGTGGTAGTGAAGCCTACGTAAAGATGTCTTCTTTCCATAACCAAAGTTCTTGAGAGTGGCTATGTAGAGCACCTCTGGAGTGGCTTAACTGCTGTATTTCTGCATTTGGCATAGGAAGTGAGAACAGGCATGTGAGGCACAGCCAAAAGTGGGCATTCCCAGCAGTGTCAGGAACACAGTGTGAACATATCCTTAATGTCTGAATCTTGGCTCAAGTAAAGTTGCCTAGATAGGAAAGTTACTATGAAGTAAGACAGGGTCTATTAGGGAGATCCACACTCTAGGTTCCTGGAGCAGTATCAGGCTGTTCTTGGATATTCAGAAAGTAGCTGTAGCTACCAGGACTTTTCCATTTGCACTTGGTGAAGGAGAAATATTGTGACTTTATTTTTAGAGGTTGTATTGGTTATAGTTGCCTCTCCTCTAGCAGCCCCAGATTGGATTATCATGAAGTGCTAAGTGCAGAGCTGCCTCTTAGACACCTGGCACATGTTCACTGAATAGCAAGATGCCATTTAATTCCCAACAAGCATGCCTCCTATGATGCCACACATGCATGGCAGGATGTGCAGTTCTGGGATTAGAGGTCTGATCCCAAACGTGCCATTAGTACTTGCCAATGCAGGGTGATCTGGGATTAGGATTCTAGCCTCCCCATGCACTGGTTAGTTGGGTCAAGACAGACAATCAGCTGATTATCAACTCCAACCCTAGGACCACAATGAGGACTTAAACTGGCCCTGGTATGATTTGGTGCCAGAGCTGACAATCATCTGATTATTGGCCCTGGCTTCAAACCACACTGGAACCAGTTTGACTCCCCAGTGCAGTCTCAGGGCTGGAGGTGACAATTAGCTGATTGTCAGTCCCAGCCCAAACAGCCCTGGGCCCTGCTCACCCAGGTGTGTTTGGGTAGATAATCAACTGATGATCAGTCCTGACCCCAGGCCTGCACTGGGGTCTTGAATTGGACCTGGGGCTGTCTGGGTCAGGGCTGAACATCAGTTGATTGTCAAAACCCCACACTCAGCACCTCTGTCCAGGCTGCAGGGCACAGGGAATCTGAGACTCCTAGTAGGGGAAGCCAGAAGGACTTTAAACCCTGCGTTTCTGATCCCCTGCTTCCAGCAGTCCCACCAGAGTTGTCAGGCATGGGGTTTAAAGTCCCCATGCAGAAGTTCTTCAGCTCCCTCCAGCCTCTGGTCAGGGCTGACAATTAGCTGATTGTCTACTTCAGTCACATGTTAAATTTAAGGCACCAAATAAACCAGCCAAAAAAAATGTCCTACATTATGACATCTATTTTGTGGTGCATTAAATCTGGTGCATGTGTAAGCACCCTTCAGATTTATGCCACTGTTAACACACTAATCATGGCATAAATGTAGCATGTAGAGGTGGGTGCTTAATAATACCCAATGACAGACATGGTCAAATAATAGATCTTTTGTGTCAGTGGCTAAACTGAAAAATCAGAATGGTTTGATCCAAACTGAAACAGTGTTTCCCCCGCAAAATAAAAAGCCAAAATATCTCATTTTATGCGAACGCAAAAAAAATAATTTTGATCCATAATGCTAAATTGTTTCTGGCATTTTTAGAAGCTTCCCCCTTTTTATTGACTGAAACTACTTGCTGAAATCATCCTTTGTTTGTGCATAGTGGTGTTCCCTCCACAACTCATTTTTTTAATAAGTGTATTGTAAAAAAATCTCACCCACATGTACTTAGAAATGTCAGATGGTGTACTTTGATGCTGCAGGTTTAGTTAGCAGCCTTTCTCTTATATGATGCATATTTTTGCTGTGCTCTATTCGCTGCCTATTTTCGCTTCCAATTTTATTCTACATTTGCTTCTATATAAAAGCCCATGTATTATTAGGGTACAAGCACAGCCAGCGTAAGGAATAGGCAAAAGGTTTGTGCCTATAGATCTGATACTTATGGAGTTATATCAGGCATCAACATTTTATTTAAATGAAGCATGCTTTTAGACCTCATGCTGTGAAGAAAAACTTGAAAATATGACTTCAGTATAATCTTGCATGGATGCCTGTCTGAGTCTCCAGGCAGGTTGAAACAAGTGGTCTTAGACACTTAACTTGTCACATACCTCAATGAGTTGTTGAAAGTAAGGCTTATTGTAGAGTTCTACTGCCAATGATCAACACAATAGACTACTGTACGCAAGACAGGAGGGAAAGAGAACAGTAGGGTGGCTCATCTCATCTCCAAAACAGCTACAGCCCAGCTACTGGAGAAGATGTTCCAACCCCCATCCCAGTTCCCCCACTGTCTCTTCTATCTCTCTAGGAACAGGAAGGAGACCCCGCTGCTTCTCAAGGAAGAGGGGCTCCTTTTTCATTTTTGGTGAGGGAGGCAGAACCTTGTGCTCTTGCCCTTCCAAAGAGAAGCAACAATCCAATTACCATAACTCCAAGTGGGAGGCAGAGACATGTCACTGTTGGAGCAAAATTTTAAGTATAGGTGCTGCCAATGCATGAACTCAGTCTGACTAAGAATGGAAAATTCCATACATGGCCTGGACTACCCTTTCTATGACCTCAGGAGCTGTCAATCAGCCCTGACCCACTTTCAGCTCTGAGCAGACTCAGTTGCTATGCAGATCTTATTGCAGAGCATGTCCAGTGTACGACTGGAGTGAGGTAATACCTCTAGAAATTTCTCTTAGCCAAGCAGCCTGATTGGCTATAGGGCTGCTATAAAAGGTCTGAGGGCCCCTCCCTCTGGGGAGAGAAGATCACGTCACTGGAGACAGAGGCTGGTGTTTCCAGGGACTGTCTGGCAGTCAGGCTCTTAGGCCTACTGGTCTCCTTCCCCAAATTGGCACTCTGTGCTAGTTAGAGCGATTGTGGTTTCGATCTCCTGGTTCCCGATTAAATTTGACCGATTGCTGACTACGATTTTGGATCATCCCACTGCGACTTCACCTCAACATTCTGGCATCCCGACATCGGCATTACTCTACGACTACTCGATCGTCCACCAGTATTGGACTGGCGTCACGTCTCATCTTCATCGTTCACCGCGTTACAGTTTAGTTTTGTTGTTCGTGTTATCCATTGAATGAGCTGTTGACCAGCCCTGGGACTAGGTCTTTGACTGAACCTCGTGGGCCAACAGACCCCTTTGTTGTTCTTGTTATTCGTAAGTTTGCACACTGTAACTGAAGACATCGTGTTCCTACGCACCTAAGCGTAAGTCAAAAAAATTCCACCTTGTTTAAGAAACCGCTACGCTTCCCGTACCTCAGTTCTCCATAGCCAATAGAACCCGGCCTGTTTCCGTGTCTAATTGCCACCCCGGCCCACCGTGACTCTGGGGCTTGGTTCATCCCCCCGGGGACAGTCACAAGCAGAAGCTGCAGGGGAAGAGCACTGGTAGATGCTGTACTTTAGTTTGTCTATGGCCCACACCAACCCACTCTGGGTGTTGGTCCAGGTTTTCTAGAGATTGCCTCACCACCATTTTTCCATTCTGAGAGCTGAGGTTCACTGGGTTGATCTCTTTAAGTTTCCTAATTTGGTTAATTTGTAGGTGGATAGGTTGCCCTCCATGAAGTCTTTGCCTACCACATTCTTTTTACACAGCCTGAATTCCTTGCAGGCACTTTGCAAGGTCTGGCTCCTTCCTCAATGTTCCTCCTGAGGAGTGAAACATTTTATACTTTGGAGACATTCTGGGATTTTAGTTACCTTTTAGATTTTGGCAATTGTGCTTGAGTCAAAAGGTCAGCTTAGTCAGTTTGAGAAACTGAAAGAAGCTAACAACAAATCCAATCAAGTGAATATCCTTTGATTTTGATGGCTTTTCCTCTCCTTGTTTCAAGCCCAGAAGGAGGCTTTAAAGCTGATGAGAAGATAAATTCAATTATGCTTAAAACTGACTTCGGCTGTTACTACTCATACTGCCCTTACCCATTTTGCCATCCATCCTGTTGCAATTGTTTAAATTTGCCCCAATAGTAGTTTGCCTATTAGCTTTGCTAATGAATTTACCAGTGCAAAAGACCACTTGCAGGGCTGTCCTAAACATAATGAATGTAATTATTTAGCACAAAACCAGGGCAGCATCTTTTTCTCTCTTGACAGGAATAATTCTTTATTCTCTCATTAGCCATGTGCCTTGGTCTCAGTAAACTAGTTATTGACCTGCTCATTTAAGGAGCTTCACTCTAAATGCTTCTTCCCTTATTTAACTCAGACAAGTTCCTATAATTTCTCCTCACCATGCAGTCTTAGCATGTAAAAAGTAACCATTGTTCATTTGTTGTGAAGAAAGCTAGAAGACAGGGAGCTATTCTTAGCTAGATGCTCAGCCTCCTGAGTCCTGCTTGCCTGTCCCTGGTTATAATGGATACAAAACTGTATGGGGCTTAGTAGACATCATGTAAACTCTATAGGAAATCTGAGCCAATGAATCATGGAGACAGACCCCTACTGTGTACTGTGTGTCTGAACAGACTGCAAATACCAACAAAAGCAGCTTAAGCAAGTAGCTTTTGTATGACAAGAATGCATAAATTAAAAATGAATTGAGAGTTGTTGAGTAAAAAATTGAGTATTTGGAAACAACCAAGTACTAGTGATCCATGATACCTAAACCAGTAATCACCCATGCCCTGTGTAGGCCTTGTAGATCTATATAGATTTTTTCTGGCATGTGCACAGTTCCTATCTCCATGTATTTAAGTCACATTGGCCCTGATATATTTATGACAGGTCAGGTATGTTAAGGCTTAGAAAGATGATATTTTCACATCTTAAAGTAAAACAGAATCCCCCAAAAATTCAGTGCAAGTTACTCATATCCTGACATGGAAAAACAGAGGTATTTGATTTTAACACTTTTTTATGCTCAAAACTATTTTATATAGAAATGGGCAATTCCTATAATAGAAAAAGCTTTTAGGATACGTATTTGCTATCAGAAAGTTTACTTTTAAGATGCTGGTATTTTTTTACTTCTCATAGGTAGGTTCAGGAAATAAATTCTGCATTTTAAGCTCAGTTTTTGTCTATTTGAATGTAATGGTGCTGCAAAAACTTAGCAGTAAACACCCCACCTTAGGGAAACCTAGTTAACATTTTTATTGCATTTTCATGTTTGAATAATGATGCTTTAATATATCTTTTTTCTTGACTGCAATTCCCAGAGTCCTTATAAGAGTAACTTGGCTTGACAGCATACGGATTCTAAGTTGAAGATGAGACAAAGTAAGAAGAGGTTTTTTTGTGGAGGAAAAAACAGTATTATATACTAAACAATATGGAGTGAAGATGTGTAAACTTCAGATTGAGATGCAGAATCCATAGTCCATTTCCACAATCCTGTCTAGTGAAAAGAGATACCCTGTGACCATGTGGAGCTCTTGCGATTGCGACTTGAGCAGGCACCAGAGCCCAATTAACACATAGGCAAACTAGGCACATGCGTAGGGCCCTAGGTGAAGAAGGGACCCAGTTGTGCTTATTTTACATGTCATAATTATTGAGTGAAAAAAGTAATATAAATATACAGTATTAAGTAGGGACCCGTGACTTTGTTTGCCTAGGGCCCACTAAAGGGTTAATTCAGCCCTGGTGGGAACAAAGGGTCTGCCTGTGTGTATGAGATTGTCATTGCCACAGCTTATAGATCTGTGGACCTGTAACAGGGAACTCAAGCCCTGTTACCCAAAAGCAGGCCAGACCCCTTAAGACCAGAACTTTCTGGGCACAGCCTGCTGGCAGGGTAGGGGTTAAAACCTGAGCTTTGCCAGCTATTCAGGTGACCAGAAGCGGGCAGGACAGGACTATAAAAACCCTGGGCTGAGTGGGCAAAAGGGGGCTTAGTGGCAGAAGGGGTGAGCTCCTGATGACTCCCAGAGAAGCTGCGTCAGCCCCACCGGAAGGAGCATAGCAGACAGTGGGAAGCAGAAGCACAGAGCCGTGGAAAAACATGAGCTGGCATACTGCCTTCCTTCATTTTATTTTTTTCAGTTATAGTTCATGGACTTACTGTTTGTGTTTAACTTGTATACCACTGGTTTGTGCTTAAGGCCGTAGGGGAGGAGGAGACCTCATTAGCACTTTGGGGTGCAGTCCTAAAAGGCCAAAGGGCCCAGTGCACTAATGGGTGCAGCTGTATAGGGCCAGTGGCCCAGAGCTGGCTGCAGAACTTTGAAGCTGGGTCCCAGTGGGTGGATCTTGGTAAGTAGCTAGAGCTATAAGAAAGGGGCCAAGCATGAGGAGGCATGGACCCAACAACTTGGTGCCCAGGGGCGCAGTGTGAAAGGGGGCCAGAAAGCCTGCTGCCATAGTGAGCACAAAAGGGGGCCCATGGGTCCAGAGAGTATTAAAGAGTGAGAGCCTCAGAGTCAAACCCTACCTGGTGGGTTTAGGCTGGTAGGCCTAGCTAGAGGAAGATGGGGGAACAGCCTGTGGTGGCTGAGAACCCCAGCACAGAAGAACGATAGGCGGTCTCCCACTTGTAAAAACAACATCTAAACAATATTTGCATTAAGACATGGAAGACAAGTAAAGGCAGGATACAAGACAAAATACAGAAGTGAAGTATTAAGGGATTTCAAGAGTGCCCCTCAAAGGCCACTAGAATGCCACTGGGGAGGGCAACCTGTTACCAGACCCTGCATGTGATTCCACTGATGTCAGCTGAGATGCAGGTGTAAAACTAGTGTACTAACTGGTGAATCAAGCCAGATTATTGTTGTTGTAATTTCTCAGAGTATCTGAAAAAAACACTCCTCCCTACTACAAAAACTCCTAATACCTTGAGTCTTGCTGCAAAAGACACTAGACATTCTCATCTGTAGTTGAATGGGGATCTCTTGGAAGGGAGAATATTTTTAGATGCCATCATATTTCTAATATATCACCAAGTTTCATTTATGAAGGAAGCAATTAGTGCCAAGGCTGTGGAGTATAATCCCTTCCTGTATTCCTTGCACAGTGAGTATTATATCTTGGTTTCAGAATGGTGAAAGATATATCTGAATCTTGTACTTGTTCTCAGCAAATAAAAGCTAGTGAAAAATGAACCTGGGCAACATCTCAGAAAGTAAATAAGGTAACTACGATCTGGTAATTCTGTTCCCATATATTTTCTTAGCTCTAGCAATCATTTTTTGATAAATAATTTTGCATCAAAATATATAATAAATGGCAAGATGATTATTAATATACTTCATTCTATGCCATTAGTTCCCATTATCCTACTGATAACCAAACTTCAAACTTTAGTTGGTGTTTGGATATTTGATCATCTGTGAGGTTAGTTTGATTGGGACAAACAATACTATTGGCATTTCTCTCCTATTGCTAAGACCAGCCATAGTTGTGGATTTATTTCAAATACACTTAGTCACATTTTAACCAGATATCATTAATAAGGACCCAGTATGAAACTGTGATGAAACTGAATGTCACCTGATTGTTTCTAATACAGTTAGAATCATTTTGGCAGCTGAGTTACAGCTTCTGCCTCAACCTGAGAAGTTTTGTGCTTAAATTGTACTTCTGAGATATTTTGTGTAGTTATAATAACCAGGTTTCTTTAAATGATCCTTCAAGAAGTTTTTGTTTCTTACAGATTGTTGAGACTTCAAAGAACTGTTACTGAAGTTGTTATTTTTGCTATTATTATTTATTTTGTAGTGTGGTGTCAGGTTTGAGTTCTTAACACCTGAGGGTACATGCAGAAAGATGCAGCCTTGTCACATAGACTTTATAATAGGAAGCAAAACAATGGGAAAGGAAGGACAAAGAAGGCAGTGATTTCATAGGCTGATTCTATGCACAGTTTGATGCCTTCAAATCCACTAAAACATTTTTTCTTCGATATTAATACATAAATAAACATAAATTCATCTTCAGATGCCCCTCAGGTTGCTAATTTCCAGGCATCACACCAGAGCTAGGGTCTTGAGGGGGAGGGGGAGGGAGGGATTGTAGAAGGTGCCAAAATAGTGATATTGCATGAAGTATAAACACTTAGGAATCTGTAAATGAATGTGATGTACTTTGCTTCAGTACACATCAAACAGAAGGAAGAATCTGTCTCAGCATGCTGTAAGATGATCATTAATTTTTAATAGTGTTAATGTTTATTAGTGACAGATGATTGACTTTAAGTGCCTTATGAATAATAAATAAATGATGTGGATTTCTGGTGTCTGCTTTAGATTTGTATGCAAGGCCAGTGGGCCTAACCTTCTCCATTTCAGAGGAATACTGCATCAATTCCCAGAGGAATGCTGCAATAGAAGCGTTAAGGCTCCTCAGATTTTAGCACCAAGAAATTTGGAATGCTTTCTGACCCTCTCTTAGGCCACATAGATTGTTCTGAAGCCTCGGGATGATGGGAAGTTCATCCCAGCTCTTTTGGCTAATCCAGGAAGGCTGCAAGGTGCATTATTCACTCTGAGGCCCTGTTGGATTTCATAACACTTAAACACCTGTGTCCATCAAACAGAACACACAGGATCTCAGCCAGAGCTGTTCTTGACTTTGTAATTTCACTGACTGACAGTTTAATATCTATTTATTTTCACACCTGACTCCAGTAGAGACAGGCTGGCATCCTGAATGTCAGGATATTATGCTGACAACTGTGTTTTTTCATTATTTTGGGGAAGTGTGGTGGGGGGGGGAGAGATTCTTCATAAGTAAGAGTTCTTTTCAAATGCAGCAACTGTAATAAAAACCAAATTATAGTTCATACGTAATTGACAGTAACTAGTGATAGGTTACCTGTACATATTTATATAGGACTGGAGGCATACAATTTTAGATTTACTAGTAAACTAACTCTTACTACTATACTCTAAAATGAAATGTGTAATTATATTATTTAAGTAGCTTGAACAGCTGCCATTGCTATGGACTTTTATAAATAGTGTTTTCTTTGCTAAAATTAAATGTTTAGAATAAAGCCTCTTATTTTGATCATATTTTGTTTCATTTCTAAACAGAAACAAGTGGATTTGCCCCGTCTAGATTCTACAATATTGAAACTACTTAAGAAAAAAATTCAAGACGAGTAAAATATAAATACAATCTTTAGTCAAGACTGTAATGATAGTTGGAAAGAGTAAAGTAGAACATAAAGATGCTTTCACGTTGGGCACTGGCCAAAACAGTGATGAGTCTGTAATAATGTTTTCCAGATGTTAGGCAGTTAAACCAGACCAAAATTGCTGGTGCTAACATACTGTCATTCACTACATGCTATAAAAACACAAAACTGTTGTATTTAATTCAACTTTAGTTCAATGGATTTTGATTAATATTGTAATTATCTTGATTCACCAGAACTTTTTAGACTAGACTCTTGTGGGTTTTCTCTGGAAGTAACACTACGCATCAGTGTGATTACATGGTACATCTGATGGGGAAATGCCCTGTAATCACACACAGTTGCGCAGACCTACTTCATTCCCTGAACTGTTGGGTGTTATTAAACTGAATGAGAAAGAAACATGACATCACTGTGTAAAACATTCTGAGCCAGTGTCACTGCAAAATATAATACATAGAAGCAAACACCACTCAATTCAGAAAATAAGTCATACACAACATCAATCACTCTGTACTTGCAGTATATGAAATCATATTAACTTCTGTCTGATTTTCAGTGACTACACTGTAATTATTGTTATAAATGAATGAAACTAACATAAAGACTTTTGGAGAATTCATGCTTTATTCTTCCTAAGTGCCAGTCCTGCATTTTGTTTGGCTACTTGGAAATATGAACTGTGTGGAGGGTAATATGTTGGGATGGTTTGGAAGTAAATTGCATAGTTTTCCATTTCAACTTAGTACAAAGGAAAGAGCATAATAGGGAACCCCATTATATTTGAAATTAGGCTTGTGTAGTTGTGGACCAACAGATCCTGCATCCCTTCCTTTTTACCTGTCTAACCACCAAATCTCCTACCATCTGCCCTCTCCGTGTTTGGGCTGTGCTTAAACACTGCAGCCTTCTCCCGTCTGCTCTGTTTAGTACCGCATGTATTGCTTGCTATGGAGGGTGTAGCCCTGAAAAAAATTGCAGGAAACCCTGACATTTCCCTGTCTGTTTGTCTGTAATCTTATATCTCCAACTTCAGAGGAGACACCTCAAACAGAGGTGATGATAGTTTACAAGTCCAATGGCCAACTTTTCCATAACCTTGGCTAATGTGTTTTTTAAGCTCTGTTCTTGGCATTTTTGTATCTTCTGAAAGACTATTAGGAAAAGAACTTTTCATGGTCTCTAAAGCACTTAGGGTCAGATTTTCAAAAAATATTTTAGAGCCAAAAGTGAAATAGAAATCAATGAGAACCAAGTGGCAAGCTAGTTTTGGAATCCCTCTAAGCATATGTAGGCACTGAAATACCTTTAAAAATCTGGTCCTTAGTGGGCAAAGCATCTGATTTCGGTACAATATGATGTAAAAGAGAACAGCAAAGTACAGTATCCTAAAAACAAGGCCCCTTGAACCCATTTATAATCAAAGGAAAGAGAAACAGGATACAAGCTATTGTAACTGACCAATTAGTGTTATGAGATTTTTGTAAACTAAGAAGAAATAAGATATCAGAATAGGTAGTCGGAGGTTCAGCATTTTAGATACCAGTCTATGACTGGCACTCTCAGGATGTTTACCATATTGTCAACAGTGAAGCAAAGCCACATGGAAAACTCACATTATCATAAAGTTTCTATTTATATACAAATAAAATAGAACAAGTTTTTAAAGAGCTAATACAATTTTCTGCTATAATGGTACCATTAACAATATGGTTTCACTGTACAGCTATAAACATACAGAATTAAAATGAGACCACACCATCAAACAGATTCATTATTATTAGGATTTGAAGTCCACTTGCTTTAAAATGTTTGGTAACTTTAAGAAATCATCCAGAAATGACATACTTCCTATGTTGCACAATGCAGTTTATTTACTGTGCACTTACCTTATAAAAAAATCTTGAACATAATTAATTGTTTCTATAGACAAAGTTGTGAAATTTCACCTAGAAATGTCCAACACTGATTACAAACATGTAAAAAAAAGCAGCAGATCCATGTAGCTAACAAAAAGTTAGGAACAAATAATACATTCATTCCCAACACCTTCATTCACTGGAAGCTACAGAACTGATAAATGTTGTAAACAATTACAGTAGGATATTCACTGGTATTTGATATGTTATGGCCATCTCATGCATTGTAGGGGAGTTTGCTGTTTATATTTTGCATATACTTGGCCACTAACTGAACTGAAATGACCTGTAACATGCAATTAAAAAAATTAATTTGTCTGTGTTAAACAGCACATGGGAAAAACACCTCAGATTTAAAGTTGACTTGATTGAAAGACCAAATTATATAGAAGTTAAATAAATATCATATTTATTTATTTATGTAATTAATCTTTTCTTAGTCCTTCCCCTTTATTACTTCATTCTTCTTGTGTGTCTCTGTCTTTCTTCAGTTTACCTGAGGCTTAAAAACACTGGGATTTTCACATCAGGAAAGCTTTTGTTATACCATTGTATATACATATACCGTTGCCAGTATAGTTTTTTTTACTGCATACGTGCATTTTGTTCTATCATCATGAGAAAGTATATACAATCTTCCTCAAATGGATGCCATTCACTCTTTTGTGGATCTTTTTCATATTCTTCTTATCCATCTTATGCATACAATACAAGGCCGATCCTTACTTCCATGGAACTACGCTGATTTACACCTTTTGAGAAGCTGACGCGAAACTTTTAAAGTCCACTCATGCCAAAGTTTCGAATACCTGCTGTATCCCTAGGCAATATCATTTTTCCCTTGTTCACTGTTTCCACCATCCTGCTCCACCTTCCTTCTATTCTGTCCCAGAAGCTGTATTGAGTCCTCCAGTCTACATGGCCCTTCAGAATCTGATTGCAGCTCTATCTATTCATGAGCACAGACATTATCTCCTTTTTTCTAGGATTTAGATAGCCTCTTTTTTGCCCTGTTCCTTGAAAGTTCAGCATTCCTACTACCCTCCTCCATTCTCAGAACATGGCTGAGATGGTTGGTTTAAAAGATTTTATTCACTTGGTTATTTATTAATGAATATATAAGGGAAGAGACTAATTATTTTTGCTTTCAGTTTCACTTGGAAAACTCTCATTGTCTGCATAAGGGCTGCAGAATTTAGCCCTACACACACACAAAATATTTCTTATTTTGTTTGGCATTATTTTAAAATAATCCACAAAACTGAATGAGTATGGATATGAGGCAGGAAGAATTGGTGAAGAAAAGGGAATTCTTATTTGATAGAGGCATCCTGGATAATTAATATAACTACCTTTATTACAATATTGATTCCCTGTGTTGCAACATACTTTGGAATATGTCTGGTGCTTTCATTCTTCTTTATTTCACAGATTATCAAGACGGTGTAGCAGAAATGTTCTCCTTATTATAAAAAGTCAGTCCGCTATGTAAAATGTCAAGCTGAATGCTCCTATACCTCACACAATACAGGTTTAAATCTTGAACAGGGCATATAGTTCAAATTTGCCTTGAGCATAGTAAGAAAGTAATTACTCAACTGTTGAGAAAGGTCCTAATATCATTACCAGATAACCTGAATGTCCAAGCAATATCTGCCTATTATTTTAAATGGTTTCAAAATACATTTTAAAAATCTCAAATTCAAATTGTATGGAAATAATTTGAGTTATCATAAAAGGCGTTATGAGATAATTCTAAATGTCAGTTTAGCATATTTTAGCCTATTGGATTTTAAGCAGAGTTGAATAATATCTTTCATGAAGTAAATGTCTTTTTGGTAAACTAAAAAGGACAATAATATGTGAAGGTCAGTTAACATGGTGAGTTGGTTTTAGTTATTATTAAAGATGCAACTGTATTACCTTTACACAACATTACCCCACCAATCCTTATTAAAACTGTAACAGCAAAGCATGTCTTTTTCCAATTTCTCTTCTCTGTTATTCTGAGATCTTTGATTTGTCTTTTTCTTTTTTATGTGTAACAATTTCTCTGGTGAATAGTGAGATGATCCTCACTCTGCTTCTGCCAGAGTGCATCCGAAAGAGTCATACATTACACTTGCTGTCAATGCTGTGAACTAGAAAGAACCTCTCATTTCTACATTACATTTCTGCCTCCCACACATAGCATGAGCTACCTCACAAACAATTGTTTAATAGTTTTGAGCTGCTTAGGAAGTAGTACTTGATTTCATTTTTTAAAAAAGGAGAAGTTGCAATCCTATGATGTGTATTTTGCAACTCCAAATGCTTTCAATTGAAAACAAAAACAAGCTGCTATTTCCCTGCCTATCCATCCACTACTTATTGATGGTAAAATTCCACAAACTAGAATAACCCAGACAAGCAAATACAGCTTCTTTGTCTGTAGTTTCAGAGGCTCTCTGGACAGCAGACTCAAGAATTGGGATGGCTTTCTGAAGGGATATATACATCCCTTGGCAGAGAGTTGAGATTTGCATGTCAACAGCAGGTGGTAGATTAGGTCTATATCAGACTATAGGAGGAACAGTCAGGTGGGTCTACTTTGCTGCAAAATATCTCTTTATTTCTCCACATGTATTGTAACAGCGCAAGATACTGCTCTGTGGCCTGGAGGAGGATTTCTCCCCCACAGTCCTCCATGAAACTATTTGTTGCATAGACCAATACTTGAGCTGTGTGCTGCCTGAGTAGATTTGGCTCCTAATAACTGAGCCACCTACTCACAGATGTTAACAAATGTAAAAGAGCAAATGGAAAGCAATGATCCAGAATTTATTTTAGAAATCTGCTGAAATCAACAGGAACTTTGAAGAAGAGTTGAGGAATAGTTAGACAAAGTTTGTTCTTGGCTGCTATTTTTCATTTAATATCCTTTCACTAAGCATACTCACAGCAGAATGGGTGCATTCTTCCTTTCTTTTCCTTTCCAAACCAAACTTCATTGCCCAGAAAACTAATTAAAGATGATCAATTATTATTCCTACAGGTTTCCTGACTGGAGCTTGCAGATTTGTTCCACAGCAGGGTTCCCTTCAAGGGGTGCACCTGTGCAGCTGCATGCTGCTGGTTGGCTCCACACTGCATCTTCAGTGGACTTCCCATTGCTTTCCCTGCCACAGTCTCAGAGCTGGAAGAATGGGGGAAACACAGATTACAAGTACGGTTGGTTTTCTGCTCTGTCTGAAATGTGGTAAGCTTGGGGAGAGGATGTATAGCTTAGAGTGGAGGGAGAAAAATCCTCTTCTTCCCTCTTGGCACTAGAGATGAGGAGATCATGTTGGGCTTCCTATTCCATTCTGTAGGTTTTAAGTACTGTAGAAATTTGGCATAGGAGAATAGGCTGGGGAGGAGGAAAAAAAATCCCAGATGACTCCTTTTTGTGACAGAAGGGAGCAAGTCTGGGAGCAGAGGGCCTGAGGGAGTCCACATATCCTTTAAGGCACTACTGTAGGTTTAATTCAGTGTCGAAGGAAGGGAGCAGAGTGATCCAGCTGCTATTTTCTAAGGAGTAGAGGTGGGAAAGGGAGACAGAAACGAAAGCGATCTGTGAGCTTATCACAGCCGAGGTAGAAAGATGGTGGCTGGGAATGAGTCTATATGTGTACTTACTTAACAATAGGTTACTGAATGTATGAATGGATACATAGGAACCAGAGAGAACTATTGCATGTGTACCTTGAAGAATCTCTTTTGCATATGCTACATCTTGCTCCATGTGTTCTCTGTGGTGAAGGATACTACTACCTGTCTGGTTACAAATCTTTCCTTTAACAAATTGCAGCCCTTGATAACTTTTTATTTCCCATATGCAAAATCTCAGGGGAAGGTAAAAACAACTGTTTTTCTGTGAAAAGTACTTTGATGTTTTTTAGTCAATTGAAAGTTCATTGAGAATCAGGAAAACATGTTCTCTTTTGAAAAAAAATTGGGGAAGAAAGTAATTTTTTTGTGAAGCGGGGGGTTACTTTTCAACAAACTACAACCTTGTTAGAGAAGACCCATGCACATTTTACATCTGTGGCAGCTGTAAAGATGGGTATTGTGGTATGTTACCACTGAATTAACTACAGTAATGCTAATGCTGAACCCCTGAGCATGCTCAGTTTAAACTTAAACCAGCTGTTTCCAGAAGTTTAAGCAGAATCAGGTCAAATTCTGGAACGATTCAAAATCAGGAATGATTGTTCACCAGAGCGCCCCAAGGGATGACAAGATCGAACGGTTATAAACTCCTGCAAGACCGTTTCAGGCCGGACATAAGGAAGAATTTCTTTATTGTCCGAGCCCCCAAAGTCTGGAACAGTCTGCCAGCGGAGGTGGTTCAAGCACCTACATTGAACACCTTCAAGAGTAAATTGGATGCTTATCTTGCTGGGATCCTATGACCCCAGCTGACTTCCTGCCCTTGGGGCAGGGGGCTGGACTTGATGATCTTCTGAGGTCCCTTCCAGCCCTAATGTCTAGGAAATCTATGAAATTTTCAGCTATACCATAATGACAACCATGTCAGCTTCAGAAGAATCAGCTAAATGAAGCGGGGACTTCAAGACAGAGCATGCCTGCAGGGCATCCTTGTCGCCTCATTTCTGGGGTTGACCTGTAGAGCAGTGGTCTCCAAAGTGGGGTGCACGCACCCCAGGGGGTGCACAAAATGATTCATTGGGGTGCAGGAAGAAAATATTAGAACTTCTATTTCTGTTTATATAAATATACATATATTGGGGGGGTGTGCTCAAAAATTTTTTACTGATGGGGTGTGTGATCAAAAAAGTTTGGAGACCACTGATGTAGAGAACAGGAGTGGGTGGGTGGAGCTTATTGCCTTGACTGCAAGGATGAGCACTCTGCCTCCACAGTGTGGACATGACCTTGCACGTACAAACCAGCAGCAGCAGAACACAAAGGTAACCTAAAGCTGCAAACAGAAAATCTGAGCCAGAGACTGAGTTCAATATTCAGGTAGTTAATAAACAGGTCATGTCTTCTCTCAAGACAGCCTGCTCTCTATGTCCTTGCTAAGTTTTTCAGTAGTCAGCCCTGCTGGCCAAAATACTTGCTGCTGGTATTTCACAGCAGCTTTAATAACATTTCCAGACAACGGTGGGACAGTCAGGTACTTTAGGCAGCTGGAAGGCAGGAATGGGCAGCAAAATTGAAATAAAATTCTCTCTTGCTGGGTTTTTTTAGCAATGTAGACAGACGTAGATATGTAATGGCCAGAACTTGTGCTATCAGGTGACTAATGCTACCTGGTGGCCTTCAAGGTCTTCACACTGGTGATGACATCATCTTAAGATGGCTGAAATAATATGCCGAAACCACATATGCTAAATAAATAAACTAATGAAACCTGCATTTTCAGTCAAAACCTCCCTCATGAACTCTCAAGGGACAAATGAAAATTTTCTCTTCGTCTAAATGTCAAGAACCAGGTAGGACAGTGCAGTTTACTGGTTCTGGTGTCACCACAAGACATCTTACAAGATTCACCTACATTACAGGCCCTTATGAAACTTAAGTAAAAATATTAAATATTTCCTATTGGTGTCTCCGGGAGTTGTTTTCATGAAGTAATTTCTCTTTCTGACATTTGAATGAAAACTGCAACCTAAGAGATGCTCATATTCAGAATTTACATTTCTCCTGTCTTTATGTCCTTGATTCTTTTCAAATAAAAGTTTTTCAAAGCACCATTTTCCATACTCTGTTTTTTCTTTTCTGTTGCTCAGGGTCACTGACAATCTCACTAGTCTAAATATAGGGCTTACCTCACACACATTAAAGTAATATTGCATAGTGGCCATGAAGGTGAATGGAGTGTTGCCTTTCCTTTTAGCAGCTCTGTTGGCTCCCATCATTGAAGCAGAGCCTTCTCTAATGGCTTTGGTCTGATTTCAAGCTGTTTGGGGGCCCGGTGTTCATTGAAAACCAAGTAGGTGCATCAGGATTAGACACATTAAAAGGCAGAAGTCAGTAGTCAGTTGCCAGCTCTGACAAGTGCCCCTGTGCTAGACTTTGCTGTCTGTGTGAGTAGTTTCTCTCTGACTGTGAAGCTTGTTACAGTGAAGCAGCCCCACAGGAATAAGTAGACTGCTCTATTTTAATTTCTACCAAAATATTTTAATTATTTATCAATTTACAGATATATTCAGTAAGGACCTACCAACATTGAGAGGGCAGGCCAACGCTTTTGTGGGCTGATAGTGGCTCTTGCTGCCATTTTTGTGGTTGATAATAAAACCATAGAAAATTAGGGTTGGAAGAGACCTTAGGAGGTCATCTAGTCCAACCCCCTGCTCAAAGCAGGACCAGCCCCAACTAGATCATTCCAGCGAAGGCTTTGTCTACCTGGGTCTTAAAAACTTCCAGAGATGGAGAGTCCACAACCTCTCTGGGTAGCCTGTTCCAGTGCTTTACTGTCCTCCTCATGAGAGAGCTTTTCCTAATATCTAACTTAAACTTTGCTTGCTGCAACTTGAGATCACTGCTCCTTGTTCTGTCATCTGCCACCACTAAGAACAGTCCAGCTCCATCCTCTTTGGAATCACCCTTCTAGTACTTGAAGGCTGCTATCCTCAGTCTTCTCTTCTCCAGACTAAATAAGCCCAGTTCCCTCAGACTTTCCTCAGAAGTCATATGCCCCAGCCCTCAAACCATTTTTTTGCCCTCCACTGGCCTCTCTTCAATTTATCTGCATTCTTTCGGGGGGGGGGGAGGAGAGGAGAGAGAGGAACTGGACACAGTACTGCAGATGTGGCCTCACCAGTGCCAAATAGAGGGGAATAATCACTTCCTTCAATCTGCTGGCAATGCTTCTACTAATGCAGCCCAGTATGCTGTTAGGCTTCTTGGCAACAAGGGCACACTGTTGGCTCATATTCAGCTTATTGTCTGCTGTAACCCCCAGATCATTTCTTGCAGAGCTGCTGCTTAGCCAGTGAGTCCCCAGCCTGCAGTGGTGCCCAGGAGTATTCTCTCCTAAGTGCAAGACTAAGTGTTTTTCATGTGGTGGTCCTACCCCTCACCATTGACTGGCTAAGAGGGCTGCCATTCATGCGGTTATACCTCTCACTGCTGATTGGCAGAAAGGTGCAGGGCTGCACAATAAGCAGCCTCTTGGCCAATCAGCAGCAGAGGGAGGAAGGGGCGGCCGCCATCTTGACTCCCTTTCTGTGTGCCAGTGGCCATGAGAACTTCTGGGAGCCAGCATTTAATTTTTGATAATAATTTTTCCCCAATGATTCTGCTAAAAATCATGGGGAACACTGCTTTTCCCGGAAACTACCTCAACTCATGGTTTCCTGCAGAAAAGCTGAAATTGCAATTTGAGTAGGTCCCTAATAATCAGTGGGGCAAAAAACATTTGTGCAAAAATTGAGAAAAGCTTATAGATATGCTTTTCTCTGGGTGGAATTGCTACTATACAAGCACAAGACCCATCTGACCTATTGGAAGTACATTATGTTGCCATGAAGGACATCACAAATTTATTTCCAGAGTGTCTTGTGGTGTAGCAAACAACTGAGAATGCTTTGCACTTTGTTTTAGGTAGTGGACAGTGATTCATATTCCTTTACCTGTTAAATTTTCAGTTGATTAAGGAGTGGCAATGACAGGCTTTGGAAAAAAAATCTCTACCAGTTCCCTTGATCTGGAAAGAAGATGGCTGTTTCATGTTCCTTCAAGAAAAGAAGAGAGGGGGTTGTGAACAATGATAGGGCAGTATTTCAGGTTTCTATTAGGGATGCAGAGGGCTCCTTTCATTTGAAAAACATTAAAAGCTGCAAGATACTCTATCAATTCATTATCACTTTGATAAATATTCTGCCCTGTACACTCTAAATGTGATGCAGCAAATATGACTAAAGAATTGAAATACTTCTATTAGTAAAATATCGGCTTTGTGTAATATATATTCAAAAGCAGATACTCATTTAAAGGTGATATTTAATACAACACTGTTTCAGAGGGTTTTTTTATTTTCTTATACATCTTACCACTGTCTGAGGCAATGCTCCAGTGACTACTGAAATATAATAGCTGCTTTCTCTCTCAGTACACAATTTGACAGCATTTATTCTTTCCTTCAGTGAACATAATTACTTCACATATGGAACCTGTGATAGCCTACAGGCATCTGAGAGAAACCAGAATCATACAATCTGTCCCCTTTGTGAGCTTAATTTACATTCACAAGTGTCATTTTAATAGTGCTGGCAACATGTAGGATAAAAATTACAGGTCAGCTGCAGCATGTCACAAGGAACTGTGCTTAAGTCAATAACATGGTATTATTACATTCTGGATAATTTTACAAGGTAGATCTCACAGGAGGAATTTGACCCCTATTTCTTAGTTTTCTGCTTCTTGGTTTTCCCTAGAAGGTAATTCATTTAGGAATGAACATTGCAAGCTGCAAACACACTACCAAATAGGTTAGTCTGTAGCACATATTTGTACTGTGTAGGGTATTTTTCAGTCTAACTTTGTAACATGCTTTACATGTGATATGTATGGGCAGAGTGGACTTGATGTGTTTTAAACTTTGCACTTTTAACTCTTGTAACTGACTGTTCTGATTCACACCATCAAAATATTGAAAGACATAGCCCTCTGCCCTTTAATTTTGCACAGTTGACAGAGAATTTTTAAAGTATTGTGTGATTGACCCTTTTCTTGTTGGCTAAGGTACCACAGGAACAGACATTTTGTAAATAAGAAAATCGAGGGAGGAGACAGAGACCACAACTGTATACACAAGTACAAAAATAGCATGTAATTTCCCATTCCAACTCTAGAAGTTTCAATACAGTGTTATCAAAAGTGGCTTTAAACACCAGATTTAAAAAAAAAAATCATATTTGGATGCTAAAGATTGGATCCTTCTATATACCTGTTTGCAATCTAGTTTACAGAAAGGTCCAAAAAAGTCAGTTACTTATTACTGAATAATTACTGCTTACTAAATGAAAGATGAATGCAGATGTTTCCCAAATTCATTTAGGAAAAGCATCTCAAAGTTTATCTGCTTAACTGTAATGTTGTACTCTGCAGATTTCTTACGCATGCATGTATACATATACATGTGCAGTTTGTCGCTTCACCCTCTCCACCCTGCACTCATTTCCTTCCTGCTGCAATCTGCAGTCTTACCTTGACATAAATTTTCAGCCAAAGGCAGAGTAGATTTGCACCTCATAAGGTGCATCTATGTGAGATGCTACGGTACAGTGGGAACAAGCTACTGCACTGTAGCTCATTGCTACTGCACAGTAGCATTGCCAGGTACTAGGGCTGTGTGAAACAGCATCATATCATTTCAACTTTCATTTCACCATTTCAACAGGATGGTGTTTCATTTCAAGTTTCATTTAATTTCGAAGCACTGTTCTGTTAAACTGTTTCAGTGTTTCGACACTGTGTCAACATTTCACCCATAGGCTATAATGAGGAAGCACAAAACTGCCTATAACTTGGTCATTTTTTTGGCAGATTTGGATGAAAACAGCAGGGATGGTATCCCCTTCTGAGGGCATGAAGCCCACCAAGCTTCAAGGAGATAGGTGTAGGGGTTTCTGGGAAACTCCACCTCAATAAAAACTCATGTCACGTGTGTGTGTTAAGGCGCAGTGGGGTGAAAACTGCATGCGTGGTAGCCCATGTGGAGGCTATGAAGCTGCTATGTTTTAAGGAGATATGTGCAGGGGTTTCTGGGAAACTGCACTTCAAGCTGCTGACGAGCAAAAATCATGACATGTAACTTTGTGTGTGTGTGTTAAGGAGCATCCTCACTGGTGCTGGGGCCGTTACATGACACTGTAGTGTGCCCCAATGAGGTCTCCCCCTCCCCTACAGCCTCAGCCTTGTCCACCACTTTAAATAACAACAAGTAATAACTTAGTAAGCAGTAGGGCTGTCTGAAGCTTCAGTTACTGATTTGATTCAGCGGAGATTCTGCCTGATTTGGTGGCCAAAACTCTGATGTGTGGGAGATTTAGGAAGAAGTGGGCACACTGGAGGGGAGGGACAGAATCCAGCTAGATCAAAACAGGTTACAGAGGTGGGCGGGTGAGAATAGAATGGAATTCAGTGCACCCTTCTCAACAACACAGTGGCTGAAAGGGATCTTGAAATCATTGTTGACTCCAGGATGGACATGAGCCACCAATGTGAGGAAGTGTTCAGTAAGGCTAACCGCACCTTATTGTGCATCTACAGATGTATCTCAAGGAAGTCCAGGGAGATGATCCTTCCTCTCTATGTGGTGCTGGTCAGGTCGCAGTTGGAGTACTATATCCAGTTCTGGGCACCGCACTTCAAGAGGGATGTGGCTAACCTTGAGAGGGTCCAGAGGAGGGCCACTCGCATGGTCAGGGGGCAGCAGGCCAGGCCCTACGAAGATAGACTAAAGGGCCTGAATCTATTCAGCCTACACAAGATAGGATTAAGAGGGGATCTGGTGGCCATTTATAAACTCACTAAGGGGGATCAGTGGAAAATAGGTGAGGCTCTGTTCCCCCGGGCACCACCTGGGATAACAAGGAATAACAGCCACAAATTGATTGAGAGTAGGTTCAGGCTTGGTATCAGGAGACATTACTTTATGGTTAGGGCTGCCAGGCTCTGGAATGGGCTCCCAAGGGAGGTGGTGCTCTGCCCTACCTTGGGGGTCTTCAAGAGTAAGTTGGCTAGGTATCTGGCTGGTGTATTACGATCCCAGCACTTGTTCCTGCCCAGGGCAGGAGGTTCCCTTCCAACCGTAAGAAACTATGAATTCAAATTGAATCAACCCTTTAATCTCTCTGAATTGAATTGGAAAGATTCAGTGATTTGGACATAGACAAAGCTTTAAATGTTTTTTCTACATACCTCAAGGTACCAGGTGGCTCATGAATACTGAGATGCTGGGGCAGATGGAGTATCCCATAGGAAAATGGTGGGGGGTCCGCAGCGCACTCTGTAGCAGACCCATAAGTGAACCAGAAGAACTTCCAGTCCACTTCTGGGTCCACTGCAGAGCACGCGGGGACCACTCTCCCACCCCCCCAGCTTGGTGACTGGTGCCTCATAGGTCTGGGGGGTACCCAGGGTCCTCCCACAGCCAATTGCCAATTGCTGAGCCAGGTGGGAAGGGAAGCACCCCACAGGAACCCCCCATACTTCTGTGGGACGCTCCAGCTGCCCCACCATCACAGCATTCACGAGCTGTGCCTGGTACCTTGAGGTATGTAAAAAAAAATTAAAAGGGCCTGCCAACAGGAAGAAATTAGTTAAAAATGGCCCACCAATGGGAAAAAACCCTAGTTGGGCTTACGGAGTGGTGCAAGATGCACAGGTGAAGGCCCGTCATGCCCCCACACCCCGAAGGCCCCCAGCAACCTCCAGCAGCTGCAGAGCACCCTGCCAACCACCGGCATAGCCAGAGGTAAGCGGGGCCTGTGGAGGGAGGGGTTAGCTTAGATAAGATTCAGGGAAGCAGCTGAGAGGAGCTGAGGAGGGTTTTGTCCTGCCTCGGCTCCTACTTCACCCAGCTCTGCAGTGAGCCATGCAACCGGAGGCTCACAAACAGGCCGTGCAAACAGGCATGCTTGTCTACACATGAGTTAGTGAAGCAGTTTGCACTGGAGGGTGGGTGGGAGGGCCCAAGGCCCTGCC
>NW_017728907.1:31841147-31863381 GCF_001723895.1 Crocodylus porosus | reverse complement strand
GGGAGGGCCCAAGGCCCTGCCAGTGAGCCTCAGGGAAGGTAGTTCCATCAGTAGCCAGACTCCCAGCAGCACAATGAGGATGGGCACACACCACACCCCAAGTACCCTCCACACCCTTGGAGTCTGCGGCCTCCTCTTCTGGCACCTCAGAGGCCTCCACCCAGATGGAACCCATGGTTCTGGGCTCCACGCAGATGGAGCCTCTGGCTCTCAGCTGCGGAGGCTGCCTGGCACGTTTCCAGGCACATGAAAATGGGAGCATGGCCACCTCCCTTTGCAGGGTTTCCTCCGCTTTGGTGTCTCTGGGGCATCAGATTGAGGAGCTCCAGGCCACAGTCCAGAGACTGTGTGCCATCAGGGATAGTGAGCAGGAGATAGACCCCTATGGCCAGGCCCTTCACCCCCTGGAGGTGGAGGGTAGACCAATGTCATCTTCTAGGACAAGGGAGGACTCAAGGATCTCCTGTACTATCCAGCCAGGGGGTTGGTTCAATGTAGTCAAGGGTCCCAAGGCCCACCACATCAAGATCCGCTCCCCTCTGGGGCTTTGCAACAGGTACAAACCCCTTACAGTTCCAGTAGAGCCTGCAGAGGTGCCAGCTCCTGCAGGCAAGGGAGGATCACCCACCCCTACTCTCCCTAAGATGAAACACAGAGTGCTCATCATGGAAGACTCCCTCCTGAGGGGTACTGAGGGGGCAATCTGCTGCCCTGACCTCCTAGCCTGGGAGGTCTGCTACTTCCTGGGGGCCCACATCTGGGACATAGCCAAGATCCCAAAGATCATTTGGCTCTCCAACCACTACCCTATGCTCTTTATCCATGTGGGCACAAATGACATGGCTCCGAGCAATCCCAGCTGGGTCATGAGAGACTACGGGGCTCTGGGAGTGGGGGTTATGGGGTTGTGGATGTAGGTGGTCTTTTTCTCACTTCTTCCAGTTGTGGGTCATGGGCTGAGGAGGGAGAGAGGTGTTGAGATAGTCAACCAGAGACTGTGACACTGGTATCATCATGAAGGCTTCAGTTTCCACGATCACAGCCCACTCTCTGGTGAGGGAGGCAGTGGTCTGCTGGGAAGAGATGGCCCCCACCTCACTCTGCTGGGGAGGAGGCTTTTCTCAGCCAGACTTGCTGACCTGCTTGACCAGGCTTTAAACTGAGCTTGATGGGGGATGGAGGGAGTACTGCCACTGCAAGTCCACCGGGCAGTTTTTGTAAACCAAGTAGGTTAAGGCACTCAAGGGAACCCACCCCTATCCCAACCCCAGAATGGGCTGTAGAAAAGGCAAGGGCCCCCAATGGGACACTTAGGTGCCTGTACACCAATGCCAGGAGCCTGGGGAGCAAACAGAAGGAACTAGTCCTCCCACTAAACCAAAAGGATTACTATCTCATAGGGATAATGGAGACCTGGTGGAACTCCATCTATGACTGGGCCACAGGTATATCAAATTGTGGCTATACATTGTACAGGAGAGATCATGTGGACAAAGGGGCAGGGGGGTATCTCCCTATGTCAAGAAAAGCTACGCGTCCTTTCAAGCTGACATTGGCACCCAGGAGAGACAATTGGAGACTCTCTGGGTCAAAATCTATGGTTAACAAGGCACAGGGGACACAATGGAGGGGGTCTACTATAGACCTCCTAGCCAGGATCATGAGCTTGACCAGGTATTTGCAAGGGAATTAGCTGAGGATGCATGCTCCAGGGACATGGTTGTCATGGGAGATTTCAACTATCATGACATGTTGTGGGAAGAGCACTCGGCCACATCTGAATGGTCGTAACGCTTCCTCATGTGTGTGGATGAGCTGTATCTGACTCAAGAAGTCTATGGACCAATGAGGGGCAAAGCGCTGCTTGACCTGGTACTGGCAATGGGGGATGACTTAATCAGCAACCTAACAATCAAAGGAAAGCTGGGAGCAACCATGAGCAACCACCTTCACCATCTGCCGTAAAGCTGGCAAGTCAGTCAGCAAAGCGGAAGTCCTTGACTTCAGGAATGCTGACTTTGGCAAGCTCAGGAAGCTTGTTGGCGAGGCCCTAAGGGACCATGACCCAAAGGGGAGGGGAGTTCAGGAAGAGTGGTTGCTCCTCAAGGGAGTGATCCTGAAAGCACAAGCAATGTTTATCCAAACTTGGAGGAAAGGCAGCAAAAGGGCACAGCAGCCCCCTTGGCTCTGCAGGGAACTAGTGGACCTCCTGTGACTAAAAAGAAAGGCCTATAAAGGATGGAAGGTTGGATCCACCCCAAAGGAGGAGTACTCTGCACTGGTCTGGACCTGTAGGGAGTGAACCAGGAAAGCCAAGGCTGTGATTGAATTCTAATTGGCTACACGTATCAAGGACAATAAAAAGTCCTTCTTTAGATCTGTGGGGAGCCAGAGGGAAAGCAAAGGTAACATTGGACCCCTGCTAAACCATATGGGTCAACTGACAATCAACACCAAGAAAAAAGTCAATGTGCTCAACGGGTATTTTGTGTTGGTTTTTCATCAGCCCCAAGGGACGGCCCTGCTCAATACAGTATGGGATGGCCAGGGCAAGGGATAGCTGTTACCCTTCATCAATGTTGACCATGTGAAGGAATACCTTGAGAGACTGGACACCTTCAAGTCAGCTGGCCTAGACAGCTTACACCCCAGGGTACTTAAGGAGCTGCCAAGCGTCATAGCTCGGCCACTGTCACGGATCTTTAAGAACTTGTGGTGCTCAGGCAAAGTGCCCGAAGATTGGCAGAAGGCCAATGTGGTGCCTATATTCAAGAAAAGGAGGAAAGTAGATCTGGGGAACTACAGACACATCAGCCTGTCCTCATCCCCAGGAAGATCTTGGAGAAAATCATCAAAGAGACCATTCTCGACAAATTGGCTGAAGGCAACTTCTTGAGGGATAGCCACCATGGATTTGTTGCGGGTAGGTCTTGTCTGACCAATCTCATCTCCTTCTACAACCAGGTGATGTATCACCTGGACAAGGGAGAAGAGACTGACATCATATATCTCGACTTTAAAAAGCTTTCAATCTGGTATCCCATGATTGTCTTATAGAAAAACTGGCCAACTGTGGCCTTGGCTTCATCACAGTCCTCTGGCTAGGTAATTGGCTTCGAGGTCGGACCCAGAGAGTGGTAGTTGATGGAAGTCAATCATGGTGGTGCGCCGTGACCAGTGTGGTCCTCCAAGGCTCCGTCCTTGGCCCTATCCTTTTCAACATCTTCATGAATGATGTAGACATTAGTGTCAGAAGCAGACTGGCCAAGTTTGCTGATGACACCAAACTTTGGGGTAAAGTGTCCATGCCCGATCCAGGCAGACCTTGACAGGGTCGGAAAATGCATGGATGAAAATCTGATGGCCTTCAACTCTGAAAAATGCAAGGTACTTCACCTTGGGAAAAACCCCCCGCAGCATGCTTATAGGTTTGGCAGTGTTACGCTTGCTAGCACCAGGGCCGAAAGGGACTTGGGAGTCATGATTGACCACAAGATGAATGTGAGCCACCAATGTGATGTTGCAGCTGGCAAAGTGAGCAAAACTCTGGCTTGCATCTATAGATGCTTCTCTAGCAAATCCCAGGATATCATCCTCCCACTGTACTCAGGTTTGGTGAGGCCACAGCTAGAGTACTGCATCCAGTTCTGGGCTCCACAATTTAAAAAGGATGTGGATAAGCATGAAAGAGTCCAGAGGAGAGCCACATGCATGATCAAAGGGCAGGAAAACAGGCCTTATGATGAGAGGCTAAGAGCTATGGGACTCTTCAGCCTGGAAAAGCACAGGCTCAGGGGGGACCTGGTGGCTGCGTATAAGGGGTGTACATCAGGATCTGGGGGAATGCCTGTTCACCAGAGTGCCCCATGGGATGACAAGCTCAAATGGTCACAAACTTCTCCAACACTGTTTCAGACTGGACATAAGGAAGAACTTCTTTACAGTCTGAGCCCTCAAGACGTGGAACAGACTGCTGCCAGAGGTGGTGCAAGCACCTACTCTGGATTCCTTTAAGAGTCAATTGGACATTTATTTTGCTGGGATCCTGTGACCCCAGATGACTTCCTGCCCCTGGGGCAGGGGGCTGGACTTGATGATCTTCCAAAGTCCTTTCCAGCCCTAATGTCTATGAAATCTAGGGCCAAATCACTGATTCTTTGAATCAGCATTGAATCTTCAGATTCAGATTTGGCCAAATCAAATTGGGACAGTGATCTCAATCAATGATTTAAATCATTGTCCCCAGTTTGGGCCAAATCTGAATCTGAATCGAATATGGCCCATTTCACATACTCCTAGTAACAGCACAGTAGCACTAGCATCATCTCAGGCAGACAAACTGTCACAGAGCTTTTCTTTCTTTTCCTGCAGAAGCTTCTTCTCCAGCAGCTGCCAGAGAACTCTCCCTCCCAGCCCTAGCCCTGGGCCTTAGATGTGCGCAGGGCATTGCCTCCTTCTGGTCAGCTGACCGGGGACAGGTGCTAGGGGTGATGGTTTAAGGACATGGCACTGTCAGACAAGGTTCTTTGGGTCAATCTAATATGGTATCTTGTAGTAGACCAACTAAATAGTTCGTAAAATATATCTTAGTAAGCTTTTGGACTGAAAAACCCTTTGTCAGGCTGAAGAAGCACCTATATTTGGTCTGTGTGTGTGTGGTGGTCCTGGATGGAAGGAATAGTAAAGAAACCCAAGGCTGGCCTGGCATGCAATGCAGGCAAGAAAGCCAGTCAGTGAAAATAGAAATGGAGGCATCAGTGGTAGAGGGACATGATTGGGGGGGAGGAGGGTGGAAAGGGGGATGGAGCAGCACAGGTAACAGTGGAAAGGTACCTGGGGAATCAGATGCCAGGCAGGTTATAGTGTGTCATAAATCCAATGTCAATACTGAGCCCATGAGTTTTTGTACCTAGGAGGTTAATGAAGTGCAGTTCATAGGCTCATCTGTGAAAAGTGGTTTGTAAATTCAAACAAGCTCATCCCCAGAAGCTAACTTCCTACAGTCCAAGACGCACCAAATAGATCCAGGCCATGCCATGACAAGACATGCAAAACCTGCCAACAATATTTCCAGTATGGAGATATCGTCACAATACCATACATATCTCACTTGGTGCCCTGATGGAAAATACATGGAGACACCAAGCAATAACTGCCCACCAACTTGAGCGCACACCAAAAATCTATCAAAGACAAGAACAAAACACCACCTGTCTCCAATCTCTCAGGCCTGATCCTCAAAGAGAATTTATAAGGGTTATGGCTGGTGCTCTTGGAGGGGATGCAGACTCAGGCACAGGCAGTGGCACTGGCACTGCTCCCCTCTTCTTGCTGCCTGTAGAACTAGTGGAAGCCTCATACCTGCTTGTTGTAACAAAGAGGCTGCATCTCAGTTTGGTGGGGAGGGACTTAAACCTCTCCCTCAACCCCCTCTTTCACCACTCCTGAAGGCTTGCCAGCCGCCTTTCCAGCATGCTTCATGGAGTGTTTCATAGTGTCTTGTCTTTCCCTTTGTGTGCTGGAAAATCTGTCTCTTCTTCTGTAATGTTATCTGATTTATGTAATATATGTAGATAAGACAATTGTATGTATGTATTTATGTAATAAATAAAAAAATATAAATGTATATATGTGTTTTCCTATATATATTCTATATTATAATATGCAATATATTTATGCTGTGCTTCCCTGCACTGTGAATGCACACTGTGAGAGAAAGCACAGATTTGAAAAGAATCAAAATTGACTAACAAAAGCAAAAAGAGGATTTTGGGGGAGGAATAAATTGAAAGGAATCAGTGAATATAATAATAAAATAAAAGGGTATAGAAAGACAGCCAAAGGTATTGCTGAATCCCACTTGCTAGGCTAGCAAGTAGGGAATGAATGGTAGCCTTTGTTGTCTGACTGCTGAGCTGGTGGAAGACAGCTCAGTAACTGACCCCAAGGCAGAAAACAGCCCAGTTCAAACAATGCTGCTTTTTATGCTGTTTTTCCATCCCTCCTCCAGAGCACTATGATTGGAAGGGACCTCTGGGAAGGATCACAGTCACTGGCCAGCTACACAGTCAATATGAGAGCAGTCCTTCCCTGCTCTTCCCCCTCCCTCTCCTTACTTTCTGTTCCCCTGCAGGAAAGCCCAACTTCAGCTCTGAAACTCAAAACGTTTTGAAATTTTCAAAATGTTTTGACTGTCCTTTGTTTCATTTTGAGGCTGTTTTAAAGCCCTTTGTTTTGTTTCAATTTAGCTGTTTTGAGTTCGAAATGAGTTGAAACAGCATTGAAATGAAACAGCCAGTGAAATTTTGCACAGCCCTAACTAACTGTGCAGTGACAATATTGCTTAGTAAAGTTAGGCAAATTTTTTTGTGTCCTATGCTTGTAAAGACTGCAACAAAATAGTAGTTGAAAGCTGCCATTACACTGAACAATTGGAGAGGGTTATACAGAACAATAACAATTCAAAACCTGAAAAAATTGTCCTACAGTGAAAGGTAGGTCAATATATTCAGCTTATGAAGGACCAGGCTGTTTAAGTACCTACATGGAATGAACATTTTTTATGTTAGAGGCTTCTTTAATGTATTAAATGTGATATACCAAATCCAATGGCTGGATTTAAAGTTAGAAACATTTAAAATGTAACTAAGGTCTTTGTGTCATTAATTAACCATTAGAACAGATTACCATTGGAAGGGGTGGATTTTTTAGATGTCTTCCTTAAAAGGTATACCTTATTTCAACCTAAGGAATGGGTTTAGTATACGAATTATAGAGTGAAATTCCCTGCATTATGCAGAAGAAAAGCTTAGTCTTTATAATGGTCCCTTCTGACCTTAAATGATATAAATCTAGAGGGTCAAATCCAAGGTTTTTATTCAGTATTTACTTAGGAAAATTCTAATTTAAGGCAATGGAAAACTTTTCTAATTGAGGACCTACTAGGAACTGAAAAGGACACTCATAGTTTGGCCAATACAAGAAAATAACTTTTCAAAAGCTTTTTATTGTATCAGGGAGTTCTAGGTTTTCTTTCCCCTCTCAAATTATTACCAATTTCTATATCCATATGCGGAAAAAAGAGAGAAGTTCCCTGGGAACATAGTGCCTATGCAAATCTAAACACTGGGATTGTCTACATGTGTATTAGATCCAGGAGCAGTTTACTTGTAAGTAAAGTACTCACGAGTAAACACTCCCGGGAAGGCATCTACATGTGCTGGGAAATGGGAGCAGATTTGCTGCTAATGGCAGCAAACTGCTCCCACTTCCTGGGGCCCTGCAATGGGCCCTTGCCACCATTGGGGGGAGCTCTAGGCTGGCAGGGGGCACCAGGCCAGAAGATAGCTTTGTCCTGGCTGGGGCTAGAACATTACTCGCTGCCCCTGGGGGGCTCCCTGTTGCTGGGGTGGGGACAATGCCCTCTGCCCTGGCAGCAGGGAGCTCCTGGGTCTGGCTTCTTGACTGGGGCAGGAGACTTGAAAAGAGCTGCAGGGGAGGGGTAGGTGGGGCCCAGCCCTGTGCCCTGATCCACCCGTGGGGCAGCTAGCAGTGAGCCTCCAAGTGGGTGGGGATTTCTTGCCCCGTCAGGCTCACTACTAGCTGCCCTATCAGTGGATGGGACAGGGAGCAGGGACCTGCCCCACCCCTGCAGCTTTTTCCAAGCCCTGCACCATGATCGTCTGATTAGGGCACAGGGCTGGGACCCCACTGGACAGTTCCCAACCTCCACTCTGAAATCATGGGGCAGGGGCTGAAAAGCCTGGCCCGGCTCTGTGATGACAGATCTGGGCAGAGAACAGGCTCCCCAGCCTCAGACAGCAGGGAGCTTGTAGCACCAGCTCCGCAGTCATAGGGCTGGTGCTGGGAGGTAAGGATCTCCCTGCGCCCACTCCCTGATCATGACCTCAGGGCAAGGACTTTGGAGCTCCTTGCTGCTGGGGCAGGGGACATAGTTCCTGCCCAGGCTTCAGTGACAGAGCCTGCCCTGAAGCAGGCAGCTCCTGGGGGCAGGGAGCAATTTCTCACCCCATAGTGGCTGGCTGACTGGGAGAAGATTTGTTCCCAGTTAGGCATCTACATGAGCACTACTGCAATTGCACTCCTCCTTTGATTCCTAATCAACCCAAACTGCCTGGAAATGGTGGTAGCATTTCTATTCAGGCAGCAGTGATGGAGTCACTTGACTTCATGCCTCATTTTAATCTTCATTCCACAGTGTTAACAATTGTTCTTTTTAAATGGTCTTAAAATTTCATTGACCAAGATATTCTTTCTTCTGCAATTCTGTTGTCTGTTACCTGCTCCTGGTGATGTAGCTTCTATTTTACAGACCTTCAGATTGTTTTGAACTTTAGCTAAAACCATTAACTCAGGTATGGAAACATTAACTCAGGTGTGGAAATAACTTTCAGTGAAGCATTGGATACACTGCCTAGATGCTGAAAAGGCTACATTGTGTTTTATGAATCTGAAAGATGTACATTCAATTCTAATGACTACAGAACTAAAGAAACAACATCTTCGGATTATTTTTGCCTAGTTTGTTGTGTTTTTAATACATAACATATAACATAGCAAACTGATGCACTTTCCAATGAAGTTGTATTTGTTTTTCCTTCAGTCTTAATCTGAATAATATAGGCCTAGGCCCGTAGCATAGTAGGAATGCTTCTAGTTTTGTTTTATCTGGAGAAAAATGCATGTTGTGTTATATGCTTTGATTCACTACACCATTTGCAACCCCTACTTTGAAGTCTTAGATTTGCCAATGAACACCCATCAACAGGAAATGTGGTAGAATGTGATAGCTTCCTTCTCTTCCAGCACCTTCCTGTCTCTATTCTTAGTTGCCATTAAGTTTGCTACTTGCTTGGTAGTGATTACCAGGTCAAACTGATAATTTATGTTGCACTGGTTCTATAGACTGAGGCCTTCTATGTACAAGGCCCCCTGTTTATGGCATGGCAGTTCTACATGATTGTTCTATGTAAAATGATAGACATGGTCAAGTTCCTATTTGACTGACCCCTGAACTCAGAAATGTCTCTCACTTGGCCCATGTTAATGACTAGCTTCAGTCCCCATAGAATGAATGATCTGTGGCCAAAGTACCTTGTTAAACCTATAGTGGAATGAGTCCCCTTGGGTAACCTGGCTATTTCCTTCTTGTCAGGTTTGAGGTACAATGTCAGAATGTTCTAGAGGTTTCTATTATTACTGTTTTCTTAGTTACGTAAAGTAGAAGACTTGTCCCAAGCGCTGTGAAGAAGCTATCACCCTTTGAATACACAATGTTATCTTTTAAAATGAAAAGTTTATCCTTCAGCACTGAATTCCTTTATACATGTAAAAGTACATGAAAAATGTCATGGCCAGTACAAACTGGCAAATTTTGGATATATTGCTAGTTCTACAAGTGGTTGAATTACAGCATAATCACAGACTTACAGACCTGATAAAGAACGTCTTGCCATCAAAAGCTTGTCTGACTTTATCCCAAATACATAGTTGGTTCAATAAAAGATATCACCTTAAGAAATCTTGCCCCTCACATAATTTCTGGACTATCACAGCTACGATATCACTCTTACATTAGAACAATCAGTGACAGAGGAGTCCATCAACTATGAGGAGGATAGGAAAGGACAGCTGGCTAGCTGGCTGGTCCCAGCAATAACATACAAACTGCAGGTATCCTTTAATTTTTCTGCCAGGAATGCAGTAGGGCTGCGTGAAGCTTCAGTCCCTGATTTGATATGGCAGAGATTCAGCATGATTCAGTGACTGAATCTCCAAATCTGAGTCAAATCAGATGACCCTTTAATCTCTCTGAATCGATCCTGAACCCTCTGAATTGATTTGGAGACATTCAGACAGATTCGATGATTCGGACGTAGGTACAGCTTTAAATGATTTTTCTACGTACCTCTAGGTAGCAGGGGCTCTGAATGCTGTGGTGCTGGGGCAGACGCAGCATCCCACAGAAGCATGGGGGGCTCCCCAGTGCACTTGGCAGCAGACCCAGAAATGGATCAGAAGCACTTTTGGTCCACTTCCTGGTCCACCAGCGGGTGTGTGGGGGCAGCATGCCACACTGGCTCAGCGGCTGGTGCCTCCTGGGTCTGGGGAGGGGGGCACCTGGGGTCCCCCGTGGCTGATTGCTAAGCTGGGGTGGCATGGGGTGGGTGCCCCAGTGCACTCCCGGCAGACCCAGAAGTGGACTGGAAGTACTTCTGGTCCACTTCTGGGTTTGCTGCCAAGCACACTGGAGAGCCCCCCGTGCTCCTGCGGGATGCTCCATGCTCCCCAGCACCACAGCGATCATGAGCCACATCTTCTACCTCAAGGTATGTAGAAAAAAACTTTTAAAGCTGTGCCTGTGTCCGAATCGCTGATTTGCTGAATCAGCATCAAATCTTCAGATTCGGATTCAGCTGTATTGAATGAGGGACAGTGATCCCAATCAACGGATTGAATCACTATCCCTGATTCGGGCCGAATCCAAAACAAATAGGGCCTGTTTCGTACTGCCCTAGAATGCAGTTCTGCACACCCTTCGTTTATATTTAAGTGTAGTTTAACACTCATGAAAAGTTTCAGACTGAGAACTCTGGAGTCCAAAGTCCTCTGTCTATCTGCACCACAGCTGCAGCTTGATGTATGGACCACCATTAACGGTGAGAGTTGTTTGGTATCCGTGCCCATTCAATATCTTTGTTCTCTGCCGTGACTGCTTAATTAGGTAGCTAGATGGTTGCTGTGTTTGGCAGTTAGGGCCAGTTAAACTAGAGGCTTTTGTGATACAGACATGTTTGCCAGGAAGTGAACTGAAACAAACTGATTTCAGAGATGCCACTAGATAATTATTCAGACAGTTCTGGTTTTGCTAAATAAATGAATGAAGAAAAAAAACAACGTTGTCATCATGAAATCATGCATTCAAAGTTGAATTTTGCTTGAATTGAAGAAAATTCTTCATTAGCCTGGGAATTTAAAAGTTGCCATTTGCCTGCCTGGCAATAATTGCTACTGTTTTCTTATGTTGGCCTCAATCCATTGTACCCTCAGCATACAGGTCCCCCACTATTGATTTACAGTATGACAGCCAGGAGCACCATTGTTAGTGCAGGTAGTCTTTCATACTTCAATCTATAGGTTGCATATATGCCCTTTTAATTTACCACTCATAAAATGAGGCTGAGCAGATATGGTAGCTAATGTAACTTCTAAATAGATGACTAAGTATTTTTATCTCACAAACTGTCGTTTAATCTTATTTTCCTTTCTCCTCCCTTAAAAGAGAACTTATCTCTGATTTGTTCATAAACACAATATCAAACACCTCCTGCAGGCCTCAGATGTGCAGTGCAGCCATATGTGTGCCATGGTGCTGATTCATCTGCAGAACACACCACATGCAAGTTGTTCTACACAGTGTGGTACAGGAGAGAATTCTACTAGAAAGAGAGGCAGAGATAGCAGCATAATTAAAAGAGTATTTTTCTTCCTACTGTTCTCTATTATTTATTCCTTTCACCATGTTCGTCTTGAAATGAAAGTAACCTGGTGAGAAAACCATGTTTTCTACTGTGTTTAAATCTTGTTTTGTGGGGTAACGAATACCAGACACAGTATTCAGAAGTGCTAACTGGCTCATGATTATTCACTGATATTTTGTTGGTAGAAACAGGTGAAATAGTTTTGACACTGGATTGTCTAAAATGAGAAGCATGTTAACACTTGCATTTTTTGTGACAGCATATTAATGGTATTCCAGTGTCACTGCTGCTTGCTTTACAATTGTTCAAGGGACTATTTTGTAAATACTTGCTCTGGATCCCGTATTTAAAGCTGACTTGATATGTGCATGTGCATGTGCATGTGTGTGGGTATGTATCAGAGTAAGACACAGAGAGGTTGATTTAGGTATTTTTTCCCAAAGTTTGTACCTTGTAAACAGAACCTTTAACTTTGTGTTTCTAGTCTTTAGGCTGTTGTTTATGCACGAAACAGCTTTTTAAGGTAAGTGGTATGTCTACTCATCCTTAATTACAGCTTCACCGTCTTACTTTGAATATCTTTCTTTGAAAGCAGTAAACAGCAGCTCTGTAATAGTAATCCTGCATTTTTGCACATACTCAGACTTTTCAGATATTTCTACTTCATCTGCTCTTGTTCCTTATACCTCTGCCTCCCCAGTCACTCCTGCTCACCCATATACATTTGCATTGATACACACATTCCCCCCACCATAAACTGCATCCATTTACACACATACCAGCACTTTAACCTATCTATTCCACCCAATTACACATCCATCTTGCTCACGCTTATTCTCACACAATCACCTAATTACTTTCATTCGTCTAGATTTACACCATTACACTAACCACAGGTCTTCACTACTACTTAGAAACTGTGCTGAGGAAATATCCCAAAATGTGCTACTGCATTTTGGCCTGTCCAAGCTGGAGAGCACACAGGTCCATGGAGTTAGTCCAGTAAGAGTCCAGGGCCAAGGGGAGCTCTACCCAAGCATGTATCATTTGGATGGAGCTACAGAAGGATACAGAGGGATACAGAGTTAAAAGGAGCCCTTTTGAAGGCTTTGAAATATTCAGTTTTTTAAAAGATTTTCAGAATAGACACAATTTGCAAATTTTATATAAACCAAAACACTCAAAAGCCAGGGGATTTTTCCCTCACATAAAGAAATGGAAAAATCATCTTGGTAATGGAATGCTGACCACAGCAAGACTAATATTTCCCCATAAAATAAGGCTTTTCCCCATGATTTTAATTAGGAAAAGGAAGATATGCTGGTGGTCCATTGCACTGAGTCCTTAAAATGGCTATATCCTTAATATGGCTTGCGCTGCTGAGTACATTCAGTGATTTCATTGGTAGCTGCAGGTGTTCGGCACCTCAGGCCCATGGTTCTTTTAAATCTGTAGATCACAACCCAGAATGAGGGGAAGTAACTTAGCTAAAAGGGGAGAAGGGGCTTCACTCCAAATAAAGGGAAAAATGCATAATCATTATTGACAATTAGGTTGGCCAAAAAAAAAAAAGAAAAAGAAAAGAAAAAGCAGGAGGTAGCGTGTATTAGGGCCACCTGGGAGCCCTTTATGTGGGTTGTGACCATTTACTCTTCAATAAAACATGAATGCTTACCATAGCAACCACAGCAGCACATGGTACATATGCTACCTCTGAGATACAGAATGCTTTATTAAAGGCAGACATTCACTGAAGAAAGTCTCACAAACACTTGTAGACTTTTTACAGGTCTTTATCAGAAGACAATCTCTCTCTTGAAGAAACATTCATGTTTTCCCTTTAACTGTATAATCGTTAATATAGCATAGCACAAGACTTTATTGTGTTGTATGTTTGCCGTGGAAATGCTGTTGTTTGAATGAAACGAGCACAGCAACTGGTTCTATTGCAGGGGGGAAAGGTAACGCTGAAGGGAATTCTGTCATACCCTTTTGTTAGTACACGAAGATGGAAGGAAGCAGCAAGCTTACTTGAGTAAAGCTCACTATTAGTAATGTTTCTGGACAAAGTGAACTGTTATTTGATTTACATAAATCTCCACTGTTAGTAACCACCTAAACCTTCCCATCCCTGTGCTTTACATATTAGTCAATTAATTGCTTGTTTAACTTTTGCACAATTTACCCAGTATGTGACTCTGTGCCATACAAGTTTGTACAGTGATAGCCAGGGGTGTTTATGACAGTGGCATTTTGTTTTATTGCATTTGACCTTCATTGCTTATTTGACAATTTTGCAATATATTTGTTTGTTAAGAATCAGGGGCAAATTAAGAACTATTTAATCTGTTTAAACCAGGAATTAATTTGACCCTTTGTTTCTACTTTAAAAAATGAAATATTGCTAATGTTTTACAATAATCAAGGTCTTGAATTTAGAATGCTACTAGACATATCTCCTACTATGACTCCCCCCTGCTTTGTAAAATTTCAAACAAAATATTTATTGTGAATACATTAGATTAGTCATGTATATGAATTACAATTGTCAAGTATTATTCAATTGTTATAAGAATGAATTCTTCACATGAGATTCATAGCAAAATAACTTTATTTTTCGAATAAAAGTAATTTGAATTGAAATAAGACCCTCTAATAACACCATCTGTACAACTAAATTACTTTCATAGTAATTAAATATGTATATCTGGGCTGTGTACTGTACAGATGAACAAAGTTTTATGGAGGCAATATGCTTATAAATCCCTTAGGTATTACAGATGAAGAATCAATGGCATTTTGTATTCATACAACCATGAATAAGAAAAAAATATTTGGTCTGTTGCATAATTTTTAGGAATATATATTTTATTAACTTTTCCTAGCTAATTAATATTTTTGCCAAATAAAAAGTATGATCACCGTTATTCTGACATTTCACAGAGACTTAAACCTCCACAAGATATTTTAATGTTGTATATGTGTCTGAATTTATGACTGTGACACACTCACTTATCTTTTGCAGGTTCCCAGGAAGCAGAGCAATGCAGTGAAACTGAAATCATTATGTTGACTGAATTCATTACTATTGGACTCGCCCCTCCATGAAATAGCACTATACAGCCAATTGGAATTCATGGTCACAGCCCTTTATTGGATCATCAGGGTTTATAGTCCATAACAAATACAAATGCAGAAAAGAACAATAACAATATGATACATCTGACCTATTATCTCACCTTATGAGACTTGCTGTTTTTTGGGTGTGCTAGGGAATAGTGACCGACTGACTATACTCTTTGTGAGGGGCAGTCCTTGCCCTATTGTCCATGGCTTTCAACATCCCTTATCCTGAAGTAGAGCAGTTGTTTAGGATACAGAAAACTGTGAAACACATGCTGACTAATAGAGGACACTCAAAAAGAAACTACTGTTGCTGATGGTCTTAAATGAGTAATAACTGTTTTTACACTTACTACAGCATTAATGAGGTTGGTTTTTTGGTGGGGGGGGGAGGTGGATGGTTTTAAGGGGCCAGTTTCTAAGGCAGGATGTAAGGTGATCTGGAGGCTGCTGAAATGAGCACCTGAACAAGGTTGGCAGCAGGAGGTCTGTTTTCAAAACAGAATAACAGAGGCCAGTTTTCAGGCAATGTACCTTAAAAGAACTTGAAATCCTACATTTCAATTCGCCTTTTAAACAGATAATGTGACCATTAATATTCCACCCATACAGTAAGAGGAGACTGAATCATGAAAATGAATGATTTGAATAACCCGTATTTGCAAGTAAGCCTCCCCTTACTTCATACTACAAATTAGTATTATGTAATTTATTTAACCTATCAGAGCTTTCTTAAGGAATCCACATTATATTCTGGTCCCTCAATATGAAACTTTTACTTACATACAGATCTTGCACAAGAACCTTCCGTTCAGCCTCACTTCATAAGCCCATAAACAGGCCCTGGATATTAAAGCAGTTTTTTGATGTCTATCTAGATCTAAGCCTAAAGCTAAAAAAAGGAGGTGACCCCAACAATGATAAACAACAAAGGTTAGCTTTCTATGAGTCTATGCCTTATGCTAACATATGTTATCCTGCTAGTTGTGTGTCATTTAAGATCATCTGCTGTGTTCCTACCTTCATGTATTATTAGCTTACTTTACAAGGCAAGCATACCTATGAATCCAGAAGCAGAGCTAAGCCCCCCCCCCACACACAAATACACACATACATGCACTTGCATATATGTATTCTAAAATAATAAAGCTGTAGCACTTCCAGCTGTGTGTCTGTCTATCTGTAACACTCTGGGCCAAATGCATATGTGCCACCTGGAGTCTTACTGACAGATAGACACATAGGCAGAGGCGGTGGGAAGGAGAGGTGAGGGGAGTGGGAGCATGGCTTGCAGCCCTGTGGGAGGACATGGTGCTTGTCTGTGTGGGGGCATGGCATGTGGTGCAGGGAGGGGAGAGCCTGGTGCATGGCCGCAGGATGACACACAGGGAGTGGGTGCGGGGTGTACGGGCAGAACCTGCCAGATGCAGCACATGGCCATGGGGTTGGGTGTGCCCCTCATGCCCACTCCCCACATGGCACCCTGCAGCCATGCACTGTACTCCCCGTGCATGCTGTGCCCACCCATGTGGCTCGAAGTCATGTAGCCATAGGAGGGGCAGGGTGAGGTGGGAGGGCACGATGCACAGGAGGAGAGCGTAGTGTGTGGGTGCCTGGGCAGCTGGCATGGCAGTGTGCAGGCAGGGCCCACCAACTGCAGCACATGGCCGCAGGGCAGGGTGTGCCCTCCATGCCCACTCCCTGCTTGGCACCCTGTGACTGCGCCCCCACTCCCCCCGGGAAGTGATTGTCAGCTGCTTCCTGCACCATGCCCCATGGTCACATGCCACACCCCCTGGCACAGCCATGCACCACACCCGGAGCTGCTCCCTGTGCCACACAGGTGCAGCCTGCAGCCACTCCCTACACATGCCACATGGCCCCCTATGCACCACGTGCCACACCCTGGGGCTGCTGCTCCTTCCCCCACCATGTGGTCACAGCCAGTGAGCATTCCCCATGCCCCATGCCATGGCCACTCCCTGTGCCATGCCCTCTGGTCATGAACAATGCCCCAGGACGGTTCACCATGCCACGTGGCTGCAGCTGGTGGATGCTCCCCAAGCCATGGCTGGGGAGTGGCTCCCCATGCCATGGTGTACGCCACCCACCCCCACATGCCCCGGAAAGTGCTCCCCAGGCCTTGGCCTCTCCCCGCACCATGCCCCATGGCTATGTGCCACCTCCCCACGCAGCTGCACACCATGCTTTCTGCACATGGAGTAGTGGGGAGGGGGGTGGAGTGGGGCTTGACCCAGAACTGTGGCAGGAAGAAGAAGGAAGCAGGGCAGGACCTGGAGTGGTAGGAGAGGGGGACAGGGCAGGACATGGAGAAGTGGTGGGAGGGTGCAGGGCCAGACACAGGTCTCCATCCCTGCTCTGCCCCTCCCCCCCTTGTCATTCATGATGGGCACTTCGCTAATATGTATTTATGTGAATGTGTGTATATATATATGTGACAGGAGTACCTCTACTAGAGTCTTCTATCGATGACTTCACCCTCCTGTTATGGGCCAACCGCCTGCCTACTCGCTTGCCATGCCTTGATCTTAATTGATTAATAGATGTAATTAGTGGGAGGCTGCCAATTTTATTTGTCCCTGTGCCAGGGAGCACTGTCTACAGTTCCTTTTCCTCCCCTACACTGTAGCTTAAGCCTCGCAGATGATACTGACGTGGTTTGATCTGTGCCCTGTTATAATTTGGCCCTTCCCTGGGCTTTCCACTGCCCCATCTTGTTCCGTGACTTCCTGGTGCTCTGCTGCCCCCTTCACTCTGGGGCTTCTCACTGCCCCCCTCGCTCTGGGGCTGGGGCCAGTGCCCCCCAAAATGCTGCACCCTCCCTGGTGCTGGGGTCCCCACGTCACCGGGGATCCCTTATGAGGCCTCCTCCAACCCCTAATAGCCTCACCCAGTCCTCTGGTCTTATGAAACTACAAATAGAAAACTCAAGCCCCTGGGCTATAACAAAATCTCGTTCAATCCCTACCAGGGAATTCTCCACCCATAACAGCGCACAGGAGCTGCTTGAGCTGTCAGGCATCTCCACTTTGCTTGCTCCGGCAGAGCTCCCTCTCCTTTGGCTGCCAGCGGAGCACTGCCAGCAGAGCTGTTTCTGCTCTAAGGAGCAGGGCACCTGAGTGCTCTGTTACAATATATTCTGGCAGTATCAAAGTTTGGGAAAACAGGATCTATCCTCTGGTATAACGTAGTAATATGGTGAAGGATCTAGCAATATTTTGTGCACCTTAAAGCATGATTTATGATACGCTGGCTCTATCTAGTCATCCCTACTGCTAATGTACAGCCCAATTTACTTTACACAGAAAATTTTTGAGCTGAAAATTTTTTCTGCATGTATCTCTTCTGTCTTTGCTCTTCTGCTGACCCCCACATACTTCCATTCTTCCTGGGTAGCACAGCACTGACATTTACTTATTTTTAGGCACCCTTCTCTTGCAGCAGTCAAACAAATCATTACAAGAGCAGGGATCTCATGGAGGACTTCAATCACTCTGACATCTGCTGGGAGTGCAATACAGAAGGACATAGGCAATCCAGGAAGTTTTTGGAGAGCGTTGGGAACAACTTCCTGATGCAAGTCCTGGAGAGGCCAACTAAAGGCCATGCTCTTCTTAATCTGTTGCTCACAAACAGGAAAGAATTGATGGGAAATGTAGAAGTGGATGGCAATTTGGACAGCAGTGACCAGAAAATGACTGAATTCAGGATCCTGAGGAAAGAAAAGCAACAGAGTAAGGACCCTAGACTTCAGAAAATCAAACTTTGACACGCTCAGAAAACTGATGGGTAGGATCTCTTGGAAGGCCAGTCTGAGGGAGAAAGGAGTCCAGGAGAATTGGCTGTATTTAAAAAAAACCTTCCAGAGGGCACAGGAATGAACCATCCCAATGTGCAGCAAGACTAGCAAGTATGGCAGAAGACCAGCTTGGTTTAGCAGGGCACTCTTCAATGAGCTAAAACAGAAAAAGGAAGCTTGCAAGTAGTGGAAACTTGGACAAACTACTATGGAGGAGTGTAAAAGTATTGCTTGGGCATGCCGGGATGCCAAAGTGCAGTTGGAGTTGCAGCTAGCAAGGGACATGATGGGTAACAAGAAGGGTTTCTACAAGTATGCCAGCAACAGGAAGAAGATCAGGAAAAATGTGGGTCCCTTACTGGATTTGGGGAGGGGGGTAATTTAGTGACAGGATGCAGAAAAGACTGAAGTGCTCAATGCCTTTTTTACTTCAGTCCTGACAGAGAAGATGAGCTCTCAGACTACTGCACTAGGAAGTTTGGGGAGGAGGTGATCAACCAACTGTGCAGAAAGAACAGATTAAGACTACTTAGGAAAGCTGGATGTGTACAGGTCCATGGGGTCAAATGCAGTGCACCCAAAGCTGCTAAGGCAATTGGCTAATGTAATTGCAGAGCTACTGGCCATTTTCTTTGAAAACTCATGACAGTTGGGAGAAGCGCCGGGTGATTGGAAAAGGGAAAACATAGTGCCCATCTTGAAAAAAAGGGAAGAAGGAGTATCTGGAAAACTACAGACCAGTCAGCCTGACCTCAATCCCTGGAAAAATCAGGGAGCAGGTAGTCAAGGAGTCCATTTCAAAGCACTTGGGCTAAGTACAGACTTTCAGGGGTATTAGGGGGAGGTTAAATTTGTTCAAAAGGGCTGCTTGATATCAGGTAAGTCAGGATGGGTCGGGATAGCTGGGGGGTTGGGGGTCCAGCAGAGTGGAAGGGATCAGGAGTCCACCAGAGGATGGGGGAGAGGTGCAACCCATGGATGGGGTAAGGGGAGGCGTGACCCATAGGAGGGGTGGGATGCCTCTCCCACATGAACCTACATGTCCATCCCTTCCTCCTCCTTCCCCTCACTGGGACTTTCTTGCTTGGCTCCAGCAGTGGCTGACACTGATAAAAGTGGCTGTACCTGGAGTGGCTTGTGGGCTGGAGGTTGAGAGTGCTGGCTGCCTGGGGGAGGAACACGAGGCCAAGTGGGGGGACAAGAAATAAACCAGTGCGGGGGAAAGGGGGGAGTGAAAAGAACAGCCCCAGGGCTGGGGCCACTGGCTGGGTTTCCTCTGCCCTAGGGCTGTGCAGGAGAAATGGACAGAAGTTCCATGCACCTGTTTGACTTAAATTGAATGAGTCTGATGCTACATAGATCCAGGTTTATCTTAAACTGGGTTCTACAATTTTTAGACTGGTCTGTATGCATGGAACTTCTGTTTTGTTACAGATTAGACCAACCTGAGTGGTTTCTTTGACAAGGTGCATGGCTCTGTGGATGTGGGAAGAGCAGTGGATGAGATATACGTTGACTTTAGCAAAGCTTTTGACATGGTCTACCACAACATTCTCACAAGTAAGCTAAGGTGGATAGAAAGGATTGTGAGGTGGATGGAATGGACTATAAACTGGATAGAAAACTGGCTGGATTGTCAGGCTCAAAGGATAGTAATCAATGACTTGATATCTAATTGGCAGCTGGTATCAAGAAGAGTGCCCCGGGGTCAGTTCTGGGGCCAGTTTTGTTCAGGATCTTCATCAATGATCTGGAAGATGCGTTGTGTGCACAGTCAGCAAGTCTGTGGATGACACCATGCTGGGGGGAGTAGTAAATACTTTGGTGGGTAGGGCTTGAATGCAAAGAGACCTAGACAAATTGGAGGATTGGACCAAAATAAATGTCATGGAGTTCAATAAAAACAAGTGCAAAGTCCTACACTTAGGACTTTGCAATCCCATCCACTAGTATAGGCTGCGAACTGACTGACTAAGCAGCAGCTCTGCAGAAAAAGACTTGGGGGTTAGACTGAACAATAAGATGAATATGAGCCAGCAGCGTGCCCTTGTTGCCAGGAAGGCTAACAGCATACTGGGCTGTATTACTAAGAGTGTTGCCAGCAGATTAAGGGAAGTGATTCTTCCCCTCTATTCAGCACTAGTAAGGCCACATCTGGAGTACTCTTCTGAGAAGAGGCTGAGGGAACTGGGTTTATTTAGTTTGGAGAAGACAAAACTGAGGAGGGATTTAATAGCAGCCTTCAACTACCTGAAGGGTGCTTCCAAAAAGGATGGAACTAAACTGTTGTCAGTGGTAGCAGATGACAGAGCAAGGAGCAATGGGCTCAAGTTGCAGCAAGGGAAGTTTAGGTTAGATATTAGGAAAAACTTCCTCATGAGGAGTGCAGTAAAGCACTGGAACAGAGAGGTTGTGGACCTTGGCGGTTTTTAAGACCCAGCTAGACAAAGCCTTGGCTGTGATTATATAGTTGGAGAGGGTCCTGCTTTGAGCAGAGGGTTGGACGACATGACCTCTTGAGGTCCCTTCCAAACCTAATATTCTATGATTCTATGTAGAAAAAAATCAGGACAATTTAACAAGTCTTTTTTTCTCCTTCAGGGACAGGGAATGCAAAGATTATCCAGAAGCCTATGGATATGGAAAGAAGTCTGAGAGAGGTTCTTTTGCAGGGGAAGGTATTGTGAAAAGCAGTTCCATATTGTGCTGTTTACCAGGAATTATTACAATATTCCCAATAAGGGTGAACATTCATATCAAGGCATATAGTTTAGCCTGTTACAGATACAAGCTACCTGTGAAACTAGATTTTGATTCAGATTCTTACTTGCACATACATGACCTCCAAATGGAAAAGGAAGGGAGGGGTGGGGAAGGAGAGCAAGAAAGAAACCTTAAGAAAGTTCAGAACTCAGGCTTACATTAAAACATTGCCAATACTGTAGCATGATTTATGTTAGTTGCACCATCCAGAGGTAATGCATCTAGAAATGACATCACAAGGCACATAATCAAACAATCCTTGTCTTCAAAAGTCATTTGGTAACATATGTTCAGGGGGAATCCTGTTCTCTTGGTGGTATGAGCAGCATCTCCCATAATTTCATTTCCCCCATTTACTTTCTAGGTACTTGACAAAATTGGGTAAAGAAACCTTTACCTGAAAACCTTTTTGCTCATTGCAGTGCTTTAAAAGTGTCTTGCTGAAAAGATACCTATTTTCTTATCTTCTTTTTTCTCTTCAAAAAAGGGCATCATTTGAAGTTCCTTTTCTGGCAGCTGCATTTCATTGTGATACATTATGTCAGGGCACATCATTCACATGAAGATTTTATGGGGAAAAAAATGCCCTTTTTAGATGCCCTTACTCATGACCTCCCTCCAAAATGTAACATTTTTACAAGAAACTCTTTAGCTACCAACATGGTTATAATACTTGAAACACTGTGGGTGTAATGACTGCTTCTTTCTCAATTACAAAGATGCTACTTTTTAAGAAGGAATGTAGAAGTTGATGTGGAAAATGTAGTCATTCTAAAAAATTGACCATTTTCACCTTTACTGGTGTTTACTTTTCCGTGTTTAGTGTGTATCTAACAGGACAGCTCTGCGCTAGTTCTTATTGTTACAATAAAATGTGAAACAGACTGAATTCAAATGAAAATTAGATATCTTAATGAAATTGGGCTTCAGGTGTCACACACCAAGCATTGCACATTTCCATTTTCTCTGATTCTCCAGCACATAAGATTTCACCTCTTCACCTTTGAACAAGGGTGCACTAACTTTG
>NW_017728907.1:31815198-31840097 GCF_001723895.1 Crocodylus porosus | reverse complement strand
GCTCTGCTGTGTGCTGGGGCTGGGGCTGAGGCTGACACTCAGCTGATTGTTGGCCACAACCTTGAGTTATGCTGAGCTGTGGGCACCCAGCTTTCAACTTGATGGTGCAGGTGGAATACAGGATCATCATCCCTGATCCAAAAACCATGCCTCCTACCATGTGTGAGTGGCATGGCAGGAGATGCAATTGTTGGGATCAGGGATCAGATCCTATGACGCTTTTAAATGAACATGTGCCAGGGGTCTTATAAAGCTATATGGTTCTCTAATTTTCTTCAAGATCCAGAAATAGATAACAATTGGAACAAAGTGGGAGTTTGATATTATCAAGAAGTCACACTTAGAATAGCAGTAAGTCTGGTAATGTGAAAAAGGGGGTAATATCCATGTATTAGTATGGTGGTTATTTTTTTAGTATGAACCAAATGGCCACCTAAATATTGAGATGTGCTGCCTGTGATTCAGACTTTTTTTGGGACCATCTCCTCCACTACACCCCTCCTATTACAGGGCAACTGAGAGAAGTCAGGGACATCAGAGAAGTTTTGATTCAAGCTGTGTTCTAAGGGTGGATAAAGGCTTGCAGTTTTGTTAGACTGTTAGAAACTATTTTATTTATCTCTTCAGCAGCTACAATGAAGTAACTTCTAGTGTCTGTTATCACAAGTAGACCAGTTGGTACAGTCTTGCTCTCATTCCAAAATCCCACTGCATGTGACAGTGTTTTCTCAGCTGAGGAGCTCTGCTTGTGCAATTCACTTCTTCTGGCAGTCTGTTAAAGCCAGATTAATGGTCACATTAATTTTGATTCTTTTTAAAAAAAAATTAGCTTTGCTTTGCAAGTAGATCATCATCTGTGTTTCCTCATAAGAGTTCTGAACTTTGTCTTTTCTTGGAGAATGTATCACAGTAATTGTTATTGTAAAGCATTTGAGATTTGAAGAGTTTAATAAAAATAGAAATTAAATCTAAAGACAACAGAAGAAATCAAACAAAAGAAACTATCTGAATTCCTGGAAAATTCATCTACACCAGTCATGTTGCTAACTGGGACCAAACAATATTTAACTTTTCACAAAGACTCATCTCTTTAGCTCACTCTCCTTTTATTTTGACCCTTTTTGTTAGGGAACTGGGTCAGAGACCCAGGCTCTGGGTTCAGGCATCTCCTATCAACTCACTTATCTAATGAAGTAGGCTGTAGCCTTTGAAAGCTCATGCCTTTCTGAATGAGTTAGTTTGTATGGTGCCACACTGCCCTACCTTCTGTCTAACTTCAACTAACATGGCTAGCTACCTCTCTCACTTATATCTTTCAGTGGACTGGATCTAGTTCCCCACAAAAGTATGGGCACATATGATATAGCAATTACCTATGGAAAAAAAAATCCAGCAATGTAAGTGAGATGGGGAAACCATGGCAACAGCTCTGGGTGTTGACTTATGTGGGCAGTGGAAAAATAACAGCTGCCACTGTAGTTGCAGAACTGCATCGGCAGCAACTAGTGCCTCAGGCACTCATCTGCCTTGTTATATTCTGGAAATGTCCTTGGCATTGGGTTCCCTGTTTCTCATGAGCAGGTTGGACCTGCTTTTCCTTCCCTGATTATAGACTCTTTTCAAAAACTCTTTTGAAAGTGTGCATTTTCATATTTTATTTCCGTATGCAGGTGAACCCTACTTTTCTCTAGTTTTTTCTAGTAGCCAACTCTTCTGGGTGACTGTCTGATTAGTGCACATTTGTACGTGAATTATGCAGCTACTCTAAATGTACAAAGATGGGGGCAGAAACTGCCAACAGATTCCAGCTGGTTAGCACCTGATAAACCTTAAATTGCCTTCTGGGATGGAGAAGGGCGTGATGGGACTTTTGACAGCTGAGCTAGAAACTAGTGGCCTTACAACAGAATTTCTAGGTATCTGACCAAGTGTAGAAAAGCTATGTAGCAGTGTCTTGTGCCAAGAATAGCTGCAATGTTGAAAACGGTTCTATAGGAAGACGGACAAGTCTGGGAAGATATTTGTGTGCTGTCGGGTGCCTCCCCAAGAATATATCTGCAATATTTAATGGATGTGAACTTGGTGACTGGGCAAGAAATAATTTCTGAGACCAGTGAAGCCCCAGGTGTCACTCAGAATATTAGGATCTAAAGAACTTTTACATTTCAGAAAATTTTCAGAACTGTGCAAGCTAGCCTATGCTAGCCCACAGCATAGGTGGAGTTATGAGAAGGGAAATTAATAACACATCAATAAGTACATTCAGCTGAAATTCTCTTCATCCTGTCAAACCAGCTTGGTTCCTGTGAAATATTTTCTAATGGGAAATGGGTGGCATTCAGAGATGCAGCATTGGTGACAAGTATCTCAAAATTAATGACATTTGGAGTTTGATCCAAATGTAGCTATTGGTCAATTGTGAGTCATTGTGTCCAATTTATTGAGATTTATCTTTCCTCTGTTTTTCTCTTTATTTTTCAATGTTAAAACAAGTAAAATGGAGTGCATAAGATATTCACATTGGTATTATTACCAACTTCAGCGCGAAGTGAACTTAAATAATCAGTTCATACACAGTAAAATGTTCATGTCCCTGAGAACACACATACATTAATATATATCTGTATATACAAAAATACACTTGTAAGAAGGCAGAACAGATTTTGACAACTAATTATATTTCCATAAAACCTCTATTAGCCATACTTTTTAAAATAGTTGGAAGTTAAAAGCTATCCTTATTCTTACACTAAGGAAGTGAAATCCACACTTGTTAAGCTCTCATTTCATCCTGTTTCCTATATTCTTACCTTTTTGGCCCCTCTAACTCTCATGCCTATAATGAACTCCATTTAGCTTTCCTGCAGTAGGACCTTGTCTTTGTTAATCACTGACCCAGCAGCATGAAACAGCACAAGAGAGCAGGTTCTGTATTTTTTCCTGGATTTTCTACTTCCTTCAGCAGTTATAACTTCTAAGAAACTGCAGAAAAAACAAGTATAGAAGATCAGGAAGAGCGCTTGAAAAATAATGTTTAAAAGATGTCTGATTCATTGTACTCAATTTTCCACTAACTGCCAACCATGGACTGACAGGTGAAATCTTAGGAAAAGTTAATGAGATTAGCTTCTGGGCTATTGATTGCCCGATGCTAGGTTCGCATTGATCAAGTAGACTTTTGTTTTGTTTTGTTGTGCTGTTTCACTAGCCATGTACAAACTTCTGATGGAAAACAGCTGGGACTTTGTGGCTGAAATCACATTTCAAAACAACTGTAAATTACTATAACTTGGCCTAACTTGCAGCATTGTAGCAGGCCCCTCCCTCAGTCCCACTGTCACAGCCATTTTCTTTACAGTGGGTTTACCCTACTGGGGCTACGTATAGACAATTAGGGAGGTTAGATCACATTAAAAATGGCCACTCGATCTAACTTAGTTCCCCTAGGTGTGGACCTTACATTAATTAGGTGGATCTAAGTGCGAACTGTACAGAAGTTCTGGATAATTTGATAAGTCTAAAAATGGCCAACCCAAATCTAAATTAATCCTACTTCTGAGGTACACCTAATTTAGATTGGGTTGGCTATTTTAAGACCAATCTAACTCTTCTGAACTTCTGTACGGATCCCAGCAAAGCTCCATGGCTGGGAAAGGCCAGCTGCTGGCACCGGCTCCAGGTCTCTGCTTTTCCTACTCACTCCCTAGCACCAGGCTATTTCTAGCCTCCAAGCTCCTCCCCCTCCCCACCCCCAGACAGACAACCTGCCCCCCCTCCCAGAACAGCCAGCTCCATCTCCCAAACCAACCCAAACCCCCAAACCACAACCTGGTCCCAGTGCCAGTTTTACTTGTGTTTGCCAGTGCTGGGAGCCAAGGAAGTAAGGAAGGGTGGGGGGAGGGTGGACAGGATGTGGGAGGTTGTTCACTTGGAGGTCAGGGGCTTGGGTGGCTAAAAATAGTCCCTGATCCTGGTGGGTGGGGGAGAGAGCCCACCTCCACAGACCTGCAGGGGCCTGTGATTCTCTTTATGCCTCCCAGGGACCCTGCCTGACCCCCCAATCCCCCCTGCAGACCCTACTGGTCCCCGCCATCCCAATTTACCTTAGATTGGTTGGCCATTTTTTACTCAATCTAATCTCACACTAACCTCCCTGAATATCAGTATGCACCCCAGAAAGAACTGACAGCTTCCTGTTATGTGCTCATTGTCTTTCTTTACAACTCAACAACACTACTTATTTTACTGCAAAATAGCCAATCTTTTTGAAAGTTCACATTTATTTTCTTTCTTTAAAAACAATTGTTTTGCTAGCATTATGATTTGTAGCAAAATTCTCTAGAGTTCTTTGGTTTCAAGTAAAAACTATATTTGATGCTTTATTTCATAGGATTTTTCTCATGAATAGCATGTACAGTATGTATTACATAGCTAGTAATGCATTTCTTAAGTGTTTCAAAGTGTTAAGATTGAGTTCACCCCCTACTTTTCATTTATTAGCCATGTATATCTCTTCAGAGTGAGCACGAGGTAGATGTAAAATCAGAATGGTAGTGTTTTACACTTACTTTGCAGAATTGTAAATGATTGCACAATATGCAAAGGAGTGGAGAATTAAGCCTACCATGCCTCACTGCATACATGAGGATATGCCATCAGAAAAGCCACATGTCATGTTGTACCTCATTGCTTAATTGGGAAAGATGGAATGCTAATAGCCATGGTGCTCTGCTTCAGGTCAATTATAGGTCATTAGCCCACTGGAAAGTGATAGCCACTCCAGGGAAGGCTTTGGGAGTTTCTGTGGGATTCTGCAGAGAGAACTAGGATGTGTCTCCAACATTGTTTCCTGAAGAACAGGATCTCAGGTAACTTGTTGAATGCCAGGGGTGGGATTTAGGGAATGGGCTAGTGAAATCCCATGTGGAGCTGAATGGAGGGGCTTGATTTTCTCTTTTATTTTCCATATTTAACACCATGAAATGTGCGTTAAAAAAGATGTGCACTTTTTGATATTTTCCCAAGGGCTCAGTCATCATCCTTCTGTCACCCAAACTTTCACTGAGGAACTTCATCAACATTGTCCTGCACTGAACTCCATTCACACACAGTTCAACATCATGATACAGCAGCAATACATACAATAGTGAAGAATAACTGCTAGTTCTTTAGAAACTGATGTGCAAGCGGCTTGAGCATGCACATAACTCAATACATATAAAGAGTGCCATTCAAATAAAGGTACCTACTACATATGCGTAAAAGTATGTGCATATTTAAGTGCTCTGCTGGATCAAGGCCAGGGTGCTCAACTTTGCAGATGGAGCCCTTATAAATGGCTGTAAAGAGAGAAATGAAAGGAAAGCTACAGTCAGTCCTGGTTACTCAGAACACAATTCAGCTTTTTAAAAAGCTGCTTACTGATAATTAGGTATTTTGTGTACTACAGCAAGATGTGAATTATAAAATCACTAATAACAATGTAGTTCAGTCAGGGTAGCCTTGAAATTAGACCCCTCACAGAGAGGCTGCACCGTGTAATGATAGTACAGTACCATTTGTTTCAACACATTTAGCACTTCAGAATGGGAAATTTGTTTAGAAAGAAAAAACACCAGATGTTCCACTGACCTGAATGTTGACTTTAAAAGAAGACACAATAGGATATTGTGTCAGGGTCAACAGTATAAATTAATCTGTATTATTCTGCTGTCATATTCTACCACATACTGCATGCAAACAAGATGTATGTCTGTTGCCTGGCTGGGGGAGTGCAAGTATTTTCCTACATGGGGAAGCTTTCAGGATAGAGATTCTGAACCCACTGTCACAAAAACTTAAGTCACCCTCAAGTAATTTGAGTCCAGCCTGAGTAATTTGAATGGAAAATATGATATGATATGATCATATGATTCTAAGATTCTATGAAAATACAGTATTTTAATTGGGACTGAGGAATGGGAATCAATGCATTAGTATACTGGCAGGGCTAGAAAAAGTAGTTTCAAATCAAGAGTGTTTGGCTCTAAATTACATCAACCCTGCTTTAAACAGCCTTTAAAAAAATTGCTGTATATATTTGCATTATTTATACTTTTATTAAAAAATGTTGATTAATTTGAGAAAAGAAAATACTTGTTTCCAAGTACCATTTGCAACCAGGTAACAGTTTACTTAAAATAGCCTTTCACTTTGTCTCATTACAAGTCCCTCAGTCTCCTCTTTCCTGCCCCTTGACTTCTAAGCCATTGCTGAAAAGATGGCAGGATGTCAATGCCCCCAAAATTGAACCTGTGATTTGTTTTTCTTTGATTTATGGGGTTGTAGTCAATAAACTTTATAAAGGAAAGTATCAGACTGAGCAATCAATCAAAGATAAGCAGATTCTTGTCCTTTAAAAGCATTTCACCCCAGTAAGCAAGAGCCTCATTCATCTCTGGCAAGCACTCTTGCAGCTTTCAACAGAGAAAGAACTCATTGCTGACTACAGGCAGTTTTTGCTCCAAAACTACCATTGCATCTGAACTGAGATTTTTAAAATTCATGATACTGAAAACTTTCAGTGCTCTATTATTTGCAGTCTCTAAAAATGTTAGGCTTTTTCCATGTTAGTGCCAAGTATTTATCTCTGTACTGTGGTTTCAAGGAAATGGTGCTGTTTTAAACTATTATAAGCCTAAGACTATATTTCTGCAAAATTAGTATTTGTCATCTTAATCATTGTAGAAAACAAAACAAAACAAAAAAAAAGAGTTCCCATTTGTTCTTTTAGTAGCTTATGAATTTTTCTTCAAATAAGGCAAATGTTATCATGCTTGTTTTGCTTCTCTCTAGCACAGATGGTGTGCATATGCAGATTGGTGATTTTCTAATCAATACAGTGACACTTGGGAATATATGTAAGTATTGTAATAATGCATTAGTCAGGAGTGATGTTGTAACACACTGAGATCATACACATAAATCTAAGACACCATGTCTAGACACTCCAGGGAAGATGGCATGCCATGGGTTAGAGCAGGCATTAAGGGAGTGCAATATTTCAAATATGATGGGAAAATAATGCAATTTTCAGACCTTAATAAAACCATTGGGGAATTAATTTCAGTGGGGGTACATTCTCTCCCAAAACATCCACATTCTTATGTTAGTTTCATGGATAATCAGAATGAGAGACTCTTTACCTGTTATCTCAGGCATAAACACAGTACGATATCTGTGAATTGTGCTATATCTTTAATGTGCTGAATATGAAAATAATCTTTTTATAGGTACTTTGCTTTAGCAGTTAGGTACTTTACTTTAGCAGTATAAAACTGTATTATGCAAACAATGCACAAACAGCCTATACCTTGGAGATTCAGAATCTGAAGATCTTACAAATTAATCTCATAAGTGCTGGTTTAAGCATGCTCAGAGAGTGCACTCAGCGGTAAAGCTTGACCAACTGAACCAACCAACTTTCACTTAGTAGCTTTTTGATGATAACATATCAAATGAAGATATGGAATTTATATCTATTTTTCATATGCAAATTTCCTCTCTTTGGAAAAGTTATGGCCCTTTTTTAACTACCTTTGCTACCTTGGCTGACTTGAGCTATTTTGCAGTCCGTGTGCAGCTCTTGGCATATAATTTTAATCAACCAACCTCTGTTTAAATTTCTGCCAGCTGATAACTACTCACATGCAAGTAACTTGCAGTACTAAGCCAGCAACGCTGTGATAAAAATGTCAATTTAAACCAGGCCAAGGATGACAATCGTAAGTATTTCCAAGCAGAAAACTCAAATGGAATACATAACATGATAACAGCGTTGCTTTCAGCCAGTGGAATGCAGGTTAGAATTTAAAAGGCTTTTATAACAGCAAACTGACCAGTTAAATCTCCACTTAAAAGTTGACTGCATTGATAGGTCCATTATCCCAGACATCCTGTGTTATCTGAAAATCTGACAGCAGCAAAACCTTAAGACACCTGAAGATTTCCAGTTAAAATACGAGCAAGTCAGAGGCTTGAAGTTATTCATCCAGTTAGCTCTATAGGCATAAACAAATGGTGAATTCAGGGAGCTCAAGTTGTCTTACTAAAGGAAAAGGTTTTTATTTTCATGAACCATGAGATCTAGTTGAGAACTGCCTCTAATATGGAGTAGAACTATTAAGTTGTGTATGTCTAGGCCTATTACATAAAACCTTTGCTCTAGTTATCTTGTATTTGGATAATGAGAGAGGAAACGCCATATTTATTTTCATGCCACTCCCCCCCATAATATACTGCCTGTTTTGAGAAAGCAGAATGATTAAAACATATCCCCCCTTTAACCAAGCTGTTCAGAACCACTTTCCTCTTTTAGCATATGCACATACATTTTCAATTGCTAATTTTCAGAAAAAATGTGAGTGTAGTATGTGAAAAAATAAGGTATACTATAAAATAGAAGTCTGAGAAGGCAGAGGCTTATATTGAAATATAATTAAACTTTGTGTACTGGTATACATTTTGCTGAAAGGGGAGGGGTGACATGGTACATACTTACTGACATTTGGGGAAGTTATGGGGAGATTAGATTGCATTAAAAATGCCACACAATCTAACTTAGTTTACCCGTGTGTGGACCTTACACTTAGACACCTAGTTAGGTCAATCTAAGTGAGAACTGCACAGAAGTTCTAGGAAGGTTAGATCAGTCAAAAATGGCTGGCCTCATCTAATTTGACTGTATCTCGGAGGTGAACTAAATTAGATCTGGTCTGTCCAGATTGATTTAACTAAACTTCTGTGCATGTCCTGAGTGCAACCCCAGATCTGGGAAAGCCCAGCCAGTGCTCCAGCCCTGTGACTGTGCTTTTCCTACCCCCTCCCCCCCCCAACCCGGCACTGGGCTACTTTTAACGCCCCAGCTTCTCCCCACATTCCCAGATGGACACTTCCCCCACGGACCAGCCAGCCCTCCCAAACCCACCAATTCAGCAAGGTTCTCCTAGTGCCGATTTTACCAGCGTTTGATAAAACCTACTGAAGCCAGGGGAGAGGGAAGGGCAGGCAGGATTGGGAGGCAGGTTGCCCAGGAGCGTGTTGTTTATCTGGGGACAGAGAGGAGGGCTAAAAATAGCTCCTGGACAGCAGGGGAGAAACTCCCTGATTCTGTCAACTGCTCCTGCAGAGCTGCCAAAACCTCTGATCTTGCCAACCCCCTCCTACAAAGCGGTCAGACCCCCTGATCCACCCGCCCATCTCTGCACCCTGGCTTACTTTAGTTTGGGTCCCAGGATTGGTGAACACTGGTAAAACTGGCCCCAGGAGCAGTTTGTGGGATCATGGAGTGGGAGCAAAAGTCCAAGAGGATTTGGTGGGATCAGAGAGCCTCGTTGATCCCCCCAATCCCTCCATGGACCCTGATACCTTCCTGATTTCCATCCCTTTTTGCTAGTCCCCCATCTGCAGAGGCTCCTGCACCTCTCTAATTACTGAATTAGATTTGCAATAGTGCATTAGTGATTATAGATTAATTTTATATTTTGCTTTTGAAGCTAAAATCATTTTCTTAAATGCTTCCTCTTTCTTCTCACCTTGCCTGACTCTGGCTCTGATCCTTTTTAAAAATTCAGCTCCAGCTCTGCTGACATTCAGCCAACACTGGTGGTTGTTCTCTATTTTATGGTCTTCCGAAGTCTCTTACTTTACTCCAGAAGGCTTCAAGTTTAATTTATGGTACTTAAAAAAGAGCATATTCCAGTGCTAGTTTTGGGATACATTGTTCATACAGATTCTTGTTAAGCAGGGGTATGAAGCATATGACTAACAGGTGACGTCTGGCCTATGGAGCTGCTTCACTTGGCCCAGCTGGCTACTGGAAATGAGGGCATGGCCTACCACAGAATCTAGGGACCCTGGGCCCTAGTTCATAAGGCCAAGAGTGGCAGGATTGTAAGGAAGGGCTGCTCTGACACAGCCTTGCTTGCCTTGCTGCTATTTGTCCTGTTGCCATCCCTGCTACCAGCCCTATAACAGATGCCTCCATCCCAACCAGACCCATTGCCACTGCCCTGTGCCCTAGGCCAGATCTAGCCTGTAAAGGAGCCCTCAGGTCTGGATCTGGCCTAGGGCACAGGATGATCTTGACATCCCTGTTATAAAGGAAGCATAACAAAGCTCAGTTCCATTAAATATTATCATTGGCATTTGTCAAAAACTGTACAAAACTCAAACCTGAACTTAACTTCCTGCATTTTTAGCATTCCTGCTGATATACATGGGGTCAGGAAGAGGAATCCTCTTCCTCAGAAAGGTTACTCCAGCTTTATGCTAGTAGCTTTCACCTATTAGATCAACCCTGGAGGACTAGAGAATCTCTGCAGTGGCCTATCACGCAGCCTGCCTGTTCATTCTGTTCTCCCAGCCATTGCACTGTTCTGCACAGGGATCACCCACAGACCTAGGCCCTGTGCCAGGCAGGAAATAAATTCTTTCTGTGTATCATTTCCATCTGCCCCCAGCCCTCCTTGCCTTCAAGCAGCATACCCATGCTAGTTCTTCAGCTAATGGCTTTCCTCAGAGGAGTTGGGTGTAGTGACATGGACGTGCTGGGTTTGTTCCCCTGATGTTTATGTATACAAATATGTTTTGGACCCAATTCTCCTTTCTGGGTGGTATAAATCAAGTCTTGCCATCAGAGCCAGAGATGTTATACCAGCATAAACTTGCTGTAGGTGAAAGGAGAAACAGGTGCCAAAGAAATAAATGCAATGTAATGTTATGTAAATAAGGAATGAGAATGTATTGTTTTTGTGTTCCTTGTCCTCTTCCCATTGGTGCTAAGAGGCATTATGTGCAGTTACCTTCAGCTGAAAATATAGGCTTCTGTAAGGTGGTCATTAAAATATTGTCATGCCCTACTCATGAAGGATGCTAAAATATGAACACATTATGATTGTCATCCTGCAGGAACCTGAAATACCCAGACAGACACAGGTAGAATCACCTTAACCTTGCATAACCTTTCATTTTATCTCTTGAGGGATTAAACGAACTGGAGTTTTATTGGTGCTCACAATCTTACATGACAGTTCTATGCATTTTAGCTGGATAATGCCTCCTTTGTTTTGTATATCTCTATTGCTTTATCTATTTTTAAGAAGCTAGAAATGCTTTTTTACACTTGCTAGCACATCCTATAAATAATATTGATTCTGTTCAGACTGAAAAACTATTTAATTCCACATCAATTCACCTTGTTAGTCAAATACGTTATGTGGGTAACTCCAAGGATGTTTCTTCAGTATGTCACACGATTCATTTACTGTGCAGATGAAAAACTGATAGAAGAGAGTGGAGAATCAAGCAGTCTGAATATGCCATGTTGAAAATGCTATTTCGTAATAATTTTCAAATGTCTGGCTTCAATTGACAGATGCAGAAAAGCAAAGTTAAAATTGAACATTAAGTCCACATCTTTTCTCAGATTCTACAAATGTTAAGGAAAACCTTTAATAATATCATGTGAATTGCACTAGTGCAGCTGAAAAGGGAAAGTTAATAATGGATCTAAAGTCTGATTAAATTGGCAATTGTCAATTTCAGTCCCAAGTATTTGCTCTTTACCTTAAGTTGTGTGATTTATATATTTCTGTAAAATGCTGTTTTAGGGGGCAAAAACAGCAAAAATTGGTTAAGGACTTTTAAAAGCAGTAGTTTCAGATTCTCAGATTAACATGTAATAAATAGTTGATATTTGCAGCCTGATGGGCTGCACTGGCTTCAAGTGTGTATGGTTATTGTGTAGCTATGTGTTTGGGGTAATTTTTAAAAATTGCATTATTTATTCTCTAGACTTCAATCAATTCTAAAATGTTCCAATTTAATGTGTTAACAAAAATATATGTAAACTTTAATACACATTTTTCTGTATTTGTTTTTGAATTCCCTGAGTAGCACAAAGTTTGTTTTTGTTTGTTTGTTTTCGCAGTCTTCTGAAAAGTGACAGAAGGAGGAAGCCTAGACTTATTACAGATGTTCTGTAGAGAGATCTACTGTGTGCTTAAATGAGATAACATTTTAAAACACACATTTCATATTACCCAATATTTAGATGCTGAAATCATTCTTTGGGTCATATTGTGACGTGCTGGATTTGGGCTTGACAGTTCTAGGTCTGTGTAAAATACTGTACCTGAAATTAAAACTGAAGGCTGTGTGTAGATGAAATAAGAGACTTGTGTGCACAACACTTTAAAGCGGGCTAAATGCTTTTGCACTGCTTTAATGGAGTCAGTGTTTGCATGCATCAGCAGCATATCATGCATTAATTCCAGCCACTGTAGGAAATTCGGTGGCGTAATATGCCTTAAATTACTTGGGGAGCAGCAAACTCCTTCAAGGAGTTTTAGTTTGCTGCCCCTACGGCCGTGGAGCGAGGCACCAGACTCAGAGCACCTCTACAGCTTTGCAGGAAGCCCTGCGGCAGCCAGGGAAAGCAGCTCTGCCCAAGAGGAGCAGTGAGCCTGATCTTTCTCTCCCCCCACTTCCCCGCTGCCCTGGATCCTGCCTGCCTACCTGAGCTGCGCAGGGGCTGGTGCTTCCCTCCCCTCCATGGCTGCGATGCCCCCTGGGACCACCTGGGCCGGCTGACTGCTGGCGGGGCCGCTTGGGGGTGCTGTTGCTGCCACAGAGGGAAGCACCCCGACCCCCGCAGCCCAGGGACCACTCCGCCTCCTGGCAGCTCGCCCTCCCCTCCGCTCCCTGACAGAGAGACAGGCTAGTTAGTGGGGTGTGTGCGCAATATGGGGGTTTAATCAGCCCTAAATTGAAGTGCTATTTTTTAAAACCCACCACTTCAATTTAGGACCACTGTTTCATTTACACATGTCCCAAAGTGATTGTATACAATCAATTTATGAATAAATCCAGATACAGCAGTGACATTTAAGGAGTTTCTTTTTAAATTTGTGGTACATTAATGACCTTATACAAATAATAATGTGAAAGCAACTACTAACCTTATTTTTTAATGCATCGGTTTTGTCAGATTGTGTACTATTAATGATCTGTATTATTTTTATTGTCAATGTTAATTGGATTCTCCACTTACCAAAGGCAAAATATCAGTTATGTTTTCTTTAGGAACAAAAGACTGAATAACAATTATAAGAATACCAGCCTGAAGATTCTTAAGGAAATTCTGCAAAGCTAAATGCTTCTGTCTGATTTACAAATATTCAATTTTACTTGTATTTTTCCTTAAAAAGGAGCCTCTGTGTGAAACAAACACAGTTGTATTTTGTGTAGAAACTAGACAGAAAATATTCACTTCTGCTTGCCTAGGGAATGCCCATAAGAATTTGTGGTAGGCGTCTAAATGTGGAGGTAAGTAATAAGCAGGTATTGACTTCTGTTGAGATCAATATCGAGATTTGTTGACCCAAAGAGGTTAAAATTGACTGAAGAGTGGGGCAGTAAATCTTCTTATTGACCAAAAAGCAGAAGTCAATATATGTATTATTATAAACATTTTTCTTTTGGTGAGGATAATAGGGGTGGAGTGTTTTTTAAGACATCAGATTTATATAGCCATGATAAGTGTACTGTTAATGCTGTTTAGCCAACTGATGTAGAATTCCTGGAGTTTTCTTTTTATTAGAGCTACACCAATCATGCCATAGCAGGAAAGCTTTTTTCAACTTTCGTGTAATAAACATTTAATTTCATTGTTTTATAACACAGCTATAAAAATTTTCTTCAGATTGACATTTTTGGCATGCAGATTCTCTCTACAAGGATTACCTCCCCGCCCACAAGGATGAAACAGAATTTTGAAGCAAATCTATTGGACTATTTATTGAGTTTTTTAAAAGAGCAAAGAAAAGATACAATGTAATTCTCATATCAGTCAAAATTGATTTTTTTTTAGTTAAAATGTTGGTGCTTATCAGTATTTCTCTCTCTCTGTGAAGCAAGCTTTTATCTGATTTTATAAAAAGATAGGTAATGCAAATGCCAAAGTATCTTTAATTCCTTTAAATATTCTTAAACATTAAGTTGAGCTTTCCATTTCAATCATATTTTGTCATGCATGCTGTGTTATTTTGCCTGCTTGCATTTGTCTATCCACCCATAATTGGGATCACACACTAAATTCAACTCTTCATGCTGACTCAGCTTGCTCACAATTTGGTCAGTGCATTAGATTTTATTCCATTGACTGAAATATCCTGCATGGAGTATGTTTAAAAAGTGAAGAAGAATTAAAAAACCCCAGAAATTCAACACCCTCAAAGACATTTAAAAATGGAAATAAAGTCACATTGTGATTTAGAACTTTAAAAGCCACAATTAGGGTGGAACACAAGAAAGTCTGAACAACAGGAAACCTCCTTAATGAGCTTTCCAATGGGGTCTATTGTGCCTCACTGCTGGAGAGCACACTATATGGCCCAAATCTCCTGTAACTGTGTAGGTTTTACCACTTTGGTTTTATTTTTTGGCTGGTGAATTACATTTACATCTCCTTGTGCCTTTGGTGCCAATGAGTATTTTCTAATATTAAAACTTTTAGAAAAAAAAAATTGCACATTCCTTCCCACTGTTCTCCTTGATCACTATATCATAATCTTTTAGCCCATTCAAAATGCTCTCACCAGAACTATCCTCCTTAGCCATCATTCAAACCTTATCCCTGTCCTGGATATTGAAATTGCACTTGAAATTGTCAGTATTTAGAAAATTCCACATAATGCAGAATGCTTCAATGTATTGCAGGCTACTATGGTAAGATCAAGCCCGTTCTTTGTTTTCTGTGCTGGCTTCCAGTAGAAATCAGAAATAATTGCAATGTCTCAGTTGTTATCCTTGATGTGCTTCATTACCTGGGCCAAGGATGTCCAACAGCCTGCCTCAAATTCTGGGATGAAGAGCATGGGTGACTGGTGCCTTCCAAGTCTGGTGGGGCACCAGATCGCCAACTGGGGTGGGGGGGGGACCCTGATCACAGGCTGGGGGAATGGGGGTCCCCCATGGCTGATCACTGAGAGCACAGAACCACCAGCAGTGAAACTGGAAGTGCACTTCCGGCTTTGTGGCTGGTGCTTCCAGATGTTGCATGGACAATCTCAGGGGGTGCATGCACCCCTTATGCATCACCAGTGACAAAGAGCATGATGGACAGTCTTGCTTCTGCGATACAATAGAACTTTCTGCAATAGGGTAAAGCTCATCTGTGCATGACACAGATCTTTGTCAGTCACTACGTGATTAATCATTTAATTGTGTGATAATTACTTTGCACTTGTAATCAGTCTTACTTTACACATGTGGCAGTCTAAACTTATTGTGCATTTAACCAGTTAATTGCATAATATATATAATGTGTAGTAGAGGCCCAAGACTACAGAGCGAATTCCCCCAGTGCACCTTCCACTCCAGGGGAGGGCAAAATATGGCCTGCCAGCCGGATCTGACCTGCCAATTGATTGTATCCAGCCTGTGGTTGCCCCTGAGGTTCTTCCCTACTGCACATGCCCCATTCCATTTTCCCATGTTTGATTTTTAGTATATGATTTGCTTTTTATCTATAATTTGTTAAAATAGTATCTTCTGAAAGATTATATGTGTGTATTCCTCAACAGCTTACCAAAGTTCATTGTCCCGCCAACCAAAATAATTGCCCACCCCTCTTCTGTTCAATATGCAAGGCATATTTCTCTGACATTGCAGTTTCTTACATACATGCATAACAATGTGTGTATTTCAAACAAAAAGCAAACTAAAAATACTCCGTAAAAACAAGGCACGTGATCCCCTACACTCTTCCTCTGAAGCAGAAAAATGCAAGGAATTAAGTAAACAAAATGTGTATCTTATGTCCCTCTTGTTCATTATTCACTAATTGAAGAAGCTCAGATATGAAAATGATGAGGGCAGTAGGTAGGGCTGTGAGAAACAACACTGTTTTGTTTTGACTTCTGTTTCACCATTTCAAAGGGATAGTGTTTTGTTTCATCACTTCATTTCATTTTGAAGCCTGGTTTGGCCAGGAAAATCCACAATAAATGAAATATGTTGGGGCCCAACTGTAGAAAGCCAAATGACTGCATTGTTCTGACCTGTCCTGCTCTCCTCAGCTACTCTAGGAAAATGCAGCCTCGCAGCATCTGTTTACATTTTCAGAGACAGAGCAATCTTGGGAGTGGGCTGGATTTCAGAAATCAGATGTAGTAGGATTGGAGTGTTATTGTAGCTGTGATGGTTCAGGAAACATACAAGAGGCAAGATGTTTCTGTGGCATCTTTTATGGACCAGCTGTATAGCTGGGGGAGCTATTAGACAAGCTTTTGAGTTTTCAGAAATCATATGCAACTTTCCCAATTGTAGCACATCTTACCTTGCTTCTTTGCTTTTACTTTTGATGATTGTTAGGTTAGGTTTAAATTTTAACTATTCTAATAGCTTTGATTATTAAAAACGTCTTTCATAGCCACTAAATATTCACTAATTCTCCACTATACTGAAGCTTCAGGCGCATCTTTTGTGAAAACAATTTCCTGTTTTCCCTTCTGTTTTTTACACACACACATACACACACATGCACACAGAGTTAAATAGCATACGCATTTGAGTGGAATGGCGTAAAAGTGTCTAACTGGTGTCACTAGAGTGATGTTGGGCCTAGTAGGATGTCAAATACTGTACCAGTGGTAAAGTCAAAGTTGTATGTCTGATTCTCTTCCTATTAAACCAATAATAGTCCCATTGAGTTCAGTAGGAGCAGGCACATGGATACCAAATGAATCTGTTAATATGAATCTGTTAAACTGTGTAAGTTTTCTATTTATCAGATCCTGTGATTTGTGTGCGTTTCTTCCAGAAAAGCAGCTGCGGTTAGTTTTATGAAGTGTCTAAATGACTTTATTTCCTGTGCTGGGCTCCATATACAAATGTGCTTCTAACAAGTGAGCTGTAAAATTAGGTTTGTCAAATAAATAGGGAAACATTACCTTCAACAATGTGCTTTTCCTCAAAACCAAGTGTATACTTTTACTCTCCTGCAGGCCAAGGCATTCCCTTACTGCCTTGGATGTGGTATTTACCAACAATGACCACATCTGTTACTTGCGGTTATGGTATTTAACTACAATAGTTGCAGATAATACAAATGTGCTTATTTGAGGTGCTAGGAATTGGGCTGAATGTCCCATGTGAAAATGACAAATGGTTTACAGTTCACAAGTAAATCTGTGACTTTCCCTAGGAGCATAGTGTGTTACCTTCTCAAAGCAGAACAACCTATTTGTGCTTGCTCTATAAGAAGATACAGAATTCTTAAATATGTCTTTTCAAAATGAGATATGCTACAGTGGTTCTGTACTGATCCCAGTCTTAAATTATTGATACAATTCTTGAATCAGTGAATCATGTAGTCAATCAGGTAACTATAATTATGCTTTTTAATTGTTCTGGTATCAATCTGCTTTTCCTACAGCTGCAGAATTACTTTGCTTGTGCTATTTACATGGCTAACTGATAATATTAGCCTTAGCATTGGTATCAGAAAGTGGTTGGGACAGAGATAAGCAAGGAGGAAACCCAACGGGAAAACTAACTTTAAAAAAGAGTGTGGGGATATGGGTCATGTGGACATCTTCCAAACTCCATACTAGGCTTGTAAGCCCATTATAATTAGCAGTGGTTGTTAAAAGGAGCAGAAACAGAAGAGGATCAATGAAAATTGTGATTCTATTTGATTTTTGATTTTCCTGGGTACTTTGTACTTTACATTGTCACTGTGAATCATTGGGCACACCAGTGGCATTATATAAAATATCAGGTAATTATGAGAAAAATGCTTTGAATTTTCTGTAGCTAGTTCCAGCCCAGCCCACCTATAATGAAGCAGCTAGCATTTGGCCTACCATGCACCTTGCTTAGCAGTGGAACATATTCATCCATGCCTGTCTGGCGTACAAGTGTTTGATTCAGTACTTGTTTCCCAAGAAATGTATCTTATGGTAACATTCTCCATTATTATAGGGAGAAAGAGAAAAAAGGAGTCACTAATAATCCCTCCATAAAACAGGTTCAGTGCTTGGGCCTTTCTTCCCACATTTGCAGTCTCTGTTGACCTTAATGGTGCTGCCTGGCGCTCTCATTTCTCTGTTCTTTGTCACTCAGGGTTTTATAAAAGAGGGTTTTATTTTAGGCACTTAATCTTTACTCCTTTCCCAGCTTTACACTCTGGTAATTGCTTATTCACAAGAATTAGCAACATTTCACAGCTCTAGTTAATAGTAATTACGGTGTGTGCCTTTGAGATACAGGTGCTTATTTTATTCAGACATCTGAAATGAAAGTGAAGTCACCAATGGAAATGGGTGACTCATTACATGATAAGTTTGGGCAAATATAAAGGTGCAAAAGGTGCCTGCATATAATAACCAAAAGATATTGACTTTTGCTGAGGTCAGGATCACAATTTATTAACCCAAGAGGTAAATATTGACTGAAACTTTGGACAGCTCCTTTTTATTATTATTATTTAGCCCAGAGAAAGTTGTAGAGAACTTGCTAAATAACTCCATCTGCTACTCAGTGAGTTAGAGACTCTTACATTTTGCCTGCAGTTGTATGCTTGGCTTTAGTTATGGCTCTCCAGAGGGCAAAGGGATTTACACTGTATTTTAGAGGGATATTTAAAATCATACTAATTATTGTTTGTTCTCATTGATTCTGCTTTTTGGAGGCTAGAATACTTTTACTGAAATAGTTTTGTGATCCTAAGGGCTTTTGCAGTCGATTCCAACCTAAAACTGATTGTCCACATTTCTTGTCTTACCCTCATGCTGTCTGACATCTAAGACTCCATTTTGTACTATATAAAAACACTGTGGTATTTAAACAGCTTTGAGAAGGATTTCCTTAGAAGTGGTGAGTCCTTGTGCCATTGACACCATTTTCATCCTTGAAAAGGGGCTTTTTCAGTTGAATTATTCACCAGCCTCTATTCTCTGAGAACTTTATTTGACTAAAATTGACATCCCAACACTATACTGCTCTTCTGCTCAGAAAAAAACGGGTTTTGTCAGATTTTATTCCATCTTATGGCTGCTTGCAGATGTTAACCCCCCCCCCACCAACCTTGCTCTATCAGAAAAAGTAGCACATTACTTTGACCCCGCTCTGCAGCATCTGTATAGATTGGGTGCTTCAGCAGGGTTTTTTGGCACTTTTACCTAATAGCTGATTCAATCAGCTTTTAGGTAAAAGTGCCAAAAAACCTTGCTAAAGCGCTCGATATATCCAGACGTCAGGCAAGCCAGGTTCAGCTAAGGTGCTGCTTCTCTTGGGCATGCGAGGGGCTTGGCATGGGAATACACCAAGTTTAAAGTAAAGCACTGTTTTTTTTTTAATGTCTGCAAGCAGTCCTAAATGGCTGTTCCATCCTGCTGGTGGGCTGTGACATACTCCAGGTCACCAGATGGTGGTAATACGCAGTTTACACAATCTGATAGGTTCCTTTTCCATTGCAGTTATAAATAAACCATCACATCCCATAAGCAAGCCATCTTATGATACAGTGTGGTTAAATTTAACTACTATTTGTTGAAATATCTATATCTAAATGCAAAACTGTTTGTTAGAGTGCACGATTGTTTCTCAGAGATTAGTTTTATTTAAAAACCTTCATCAGAGAAACTGAGTGTGTGTTCTTGTGTTATCTTAACAGTCTGTTTGTTTTAAATTAAAACAAATGTCCATAACAGAAATACTGAGAGGATTTTGAATGAGCTGTATACACAAACATATTGCTAGGGGGATTTTTGTTTTTGTTTTCTCTTTTAATTTAGCTATGTTTATTTTTGCTGTTACTAACCATTATTCTTATGGAGCAGTACTACTATACCTGGTGCTTTACAGGCAGACAAGATGAAGTGATTGCCCCAGAATACTAATCTATGGTTATTCGTAAATAAGCACCATTGTTCAGACCCATATGATGCACTGGATGCTTGACTGCCTGATGTAGGCCACCATCCCTAGATAACTTCAGTCACTTTACAGAGATGCACTATCTGGACAAGCACCTTATTTTCCATCTTTACTAGAGGTGTGCAAAGCAGACCTTATTCAATTCAGATTTGGTCCAAATCAGGGACAGTGATTCAATTAATTGATTCAGATCACTGTACCTGATTCAATTCCGCCGAGTCTGAATCTGAAGATTCGATGCTGATTCGGAGAATCAGTGATTCAGCCATAGACACAGCTTTAAATGTTTTTTCTACATACCTCGAGGTACCAGCATGGCTCGTGAATGCTGTGATGCTGGGGCATATGGAGTGTCCCACAGGAGTGTGGGGGGCCCTCCATATGCTCAGTGGTGAACCTGGAAATACTTACGGTCCACTTCTGTGTCCACTGGGGAGCGTGCAGGCCCCCCCACCATGCCACACTGGCTCGGTGATTGGCCACTGTGGGACTCTGGGTTCCCCCCCAGATCCAGGAGGCACCAGTCACAAAGCCAAGGGGGCACGGGGGGGGCAGTGCACTCCCTGGTGGACCTGGAAGTGGACTGGTCCACTTCTGGGTCTGCTGTTGAGCATGCTGAGGAGCCCCCTGCACTTCTGTGGGATACTCCATGAGCCCCAGCATCACAGCACTCACGAGCTGCCTGGTACTTAGAGGTTTCTGTAAAAAAAAAATTTTAAAGCTGTGTCTATGTCTGAATCACTGAATCCTTCTGAATCTCTCTGAATTGATTCAAAGGGTTTCTATTCAATTCAATTCGGAGAGATTAAAGCATCCTCTGATTCAATTCAGAATCTCTCCCTGAATCGAATCAGGGACCGAAGCTTCGCACAGCCCTAATCATTACCACCAGGGTGAGTTCAAAATCCAGCAGCGCTGTTTGCTCTGAGTTTCAAAGGCTGTTTTCTTAAACGATATCCCTGAGGCCGTCCAGGCCTTTCTAATCCATGAAGATGGAAGGGGACACTTGTCCATCACCTCTTTGGCAGAGTCTGCTCCATACACACTTCTCTACTTTGGGGGCCAGTACAAAGTTAGGTAGTGCTACTAAAGACCTTATTAACTTTTCCCAAGAGTGTGTCCTTTGGGGAGGGTTCTAGAAGCAGCTGCTATCACAGGTATGAAAGGGGCACAGAGATGCTGTGCAAGGACATCTACCTACCTTGATCCTTTGTCCCATCCACTGCTGAGCCTGTGCTGAATTTGTAAGCCAAATTCCTGCTGAAGATGTGATCAAGAATTTTTTTTTTAATTTTATTGTCCATTGTCTCTCTAGTTCCCCCTCCCCACCATACACACATATGAAAGTACCTGCAAATCTAGTTTCTGATTTCCACTTTTGTTTTTGTGCAGCAGATCTTCCTTTCCTTTTCACATTATCCTTCTCTTACTTCCAGAGATGAACAATTCTTCATCTTTCTAATGTTATTTCTGCTCAACATTTGGTTACTTTGTTAACATATCCTTGTTGGAGGTTTTTTACTGTTAAAAGCCAGATTTCTAAGGGGAATTGCTGGAGGGTACTGGTGGTCCCATGCATTTTTAAAGATTATAAAGAAATAGATTGCTTAGTGAGCAATGTTCTTCAAAAGCAATTTCTGAGATGTGCTGAAAAATCCACATATGAATAGATAAATAGAAAAGTAGTAGTATCAAATTCTCACATTTAAACAATAAAGTTACAAATTATTAAAATAACATATACATTCCATGAGGACATAAGCCTTTAGTACTGATATGCAGTTATGGCTTTCCTTTGCTTTGGGAAAGCCTAAAAGCATAAACCGATCATGGAATTAAGGTTTTCCTATCTACAAATTGTTTTAATCGTTTTAAAGAATTAGAGCTTTCACTGCATTGACATTACAGCTTAGATACATAAGTTCCTTATTGAATGCTTCAGAATAATTTAAATCTGTCTCGTAGTGCAGTGTGTATAGCCTGATCCAAAGACTCCCATTGACTTAAATGAGATGAGGCCCATAAAACTCCCTTGTGATGTGGGCTTACACCAAAGCAAAAGTGCTAACGGAAATAAATGTAAAAGCCTTAGCACAGTTCCCAATGGGCACAAGAATCTACATTGCAAAAATTATATATATAATTTGAAACAATTCAGGCAACTTTCAGACTTCCAAGCAAGAGCCAAACTAGAGGCTATTTCATATGGCTATTGAAAAAATAAGTCTTTGTCTCTGTTTCTTTGATCTGTAAAATCTGACATATTTTCATCTGTGGTTCAAATTATGAAATATTAAAGCGACAATAATTTACTTCCCTTTCTAAATGCTGAATCACTTACTGCCCATTTAATAAGTGCATTCACAATAGTTACATTTAAATAGTTCGTCTCCCTTTGCTCCTAACATTTTAGCTGCAGACACTGCCCTTAGCTGCTCTGTAAGTACTCCATGTGTAAGGTCATATTCTCCCAATACCGCCTTTTCTGATAGATGTCAACAAGTTCTATCTTTCACCCTCTTTATGGGGCAACTCCAGCTCACATCTCCACAGCTGTGGCAATCCCTTGTCAAAAGAACAGATGTGATTGGTTATGTCTAGCATGGACCTCAGCTATCCTGGGAACTTGGCTCTAGATGTCTATCAAATAATAATAAGAGAAATCCAGTTTTACAAGGATAGCCCGTCAGGAGAGATTTAACTGTATAATACTTTATTTGTCTAGGGAAACTCCATTCATATGTATCATCTGGTTTTCGGTATGGTCTTTTCACATTTTTATCTTAGCTTCTGACTGGACTGAATGATGTATAAGGAGGTCAAGCAACTTCCAAGGTCATGCAATAAATCAGTGGTTCAACCTAGATTAGAGCTCAAGAGGGAGTCAATGTTCACCTGGTGTAAACTGTCATGGTTCTGTGGAGGTCAACAGAGCTCTAGCAGTTTACACCAGCTAAAGCTTTGCCCCATAATCCTCTATATGTCCCAGTATTGATCATTCTCAGCAGGATACCACCCTGCTTCCTTTTTTAAAAAGATTTTCTATAAGTAGAGAGACTTTATAAATTGTTTCCTAAAAAAATATTTTCCAGCAGCTGTTCAGACCTGTCCCTATCCCCCTACAACACAGTTTTTTGATATATACACAGCCAATTTAGTTTAATTTAAATTTAGATTTTGCCCTAAACCAATAGCAATATGCCCTGTATTTTTTACTGCCAGATCATGATTTACTAACTCCATTTTGGGGGTTAAACAGAGCATGACCTTGCTCCATATTAATATTTAAAGATTACTGTGCACATGAGATCAGATGCTGACACAAGTCTCCCAGGACTAAGAGGTTTCTAATCTTTTGAAGAAGAAGTGCCACGTTGAAATATGCATTACTAAATTCAAAACAGAATATGTAACAAATGTCCCACTAGCCGGCATCACAGCTGCAAGTTTCATTCAATGCGAGTCGTCTCAAAAAATCTATTTTGGGGGAATTGCAATACCATAAGGCCAACACTTGACCTTGTAGCAAAGGCCAACAGTATAATCTGAGCCCTCACAGCAACAAGAGTAATTTTGCCATTCTGTCCTAAATGCAAGAACCATTTAGTGCCCTTTTCAAAATAATACATAGATTTTGCTCTTTTAAAAAGGTGAAAGTTTACTTACATTTTTGTACAAAGGCAATTTACAACAATTTAGGAACTATATGATTTTGTTTTTGCAACTGTACTAGCATCAAATGTGAAAATCTATCAGGTTTATCAGCTCACCGAGATGGTGAAAGACAGTCCAGAATTATTCAATAGAGAATACAAATTGTTGATGTTCTGTCTAATAGAGTAGAGCACTGCTCTTAAGTCATTTATTTTTCACAATTTTAGCATATATGCAACACAGTCCTATGGAAAAAAAATCTTTTTTGAACCTGAATTATCTATTTATTAGCATTTATAAAGAATGTATCAACTTCATATCTGAAGATGAGACCTGAATGAAAAATACAAGCTGGCTATATAAATAAAGGAGACAGATACATTCTTCCCCATGCATTCTAATGTTCAGTTGGCATGTGAATGTTATTTCTACCTTGCTATAAGCCTAACGTTTGGTTGCTATTTTGAGTGTGCAGCAGAACTATCTTCAGTTCTCATTTTTCAGTGGATATGGTGGCAAAGAGGTATACTTTACAGCATTTCCTGAGGGTAGCAAGGGAATGGGTCTGCATGATCACCTTTAGGATGGTGTTCTGGAATTTTTGTTTGGGGCTGTGGCGGGCCAGTAGGGGGCGCTCCTGCATTGAGCCGCCCACCTCCCTATGTCCGACCACCTGCCAGGCTCTAAATGCCTCCCTAGGGGCGCCTTATGTCCGGCCTGACCCCTTCCTGGAGCACATACGCTAGCCTGGGGGTAACATCGCCGCCACCACCCCAAGAATGGACTCACTCCTGGCCCTGTGTCCTTGGGGTAACACAGGCCTAATGTCCTACGGGTGCTTGACTCAGTACAGGCACTTGGGGCACTTTCCCAAGTCAGGGGGCAATAAGTAAAGTCTCCCTTAGTCCACAGACCTAAGGGGTCTCTTAGGCATTATTTAGACCCACCCCTCAATAAGTCTCCCACACCAGTCACAAAGGAAGACTTTATTGATTACAGGGGTAGGGTGAAAATAGGGTATAAGATTGAGCAATATCCTAGAAATCCTAAAGAGCAAACAGTCTGGCTGAGGTAGCCTTTTGATCACACATCTAAGTTACTGCCAGCTAGGTATCTATCAGATCTCGAGTAGTTTACTCACACACTTCATCCAGAGGCTGGTGAAATCCTTTCTAGCATCCAGCTGTTCCTGGTTCATGAGTTTTTGGGGGAGAGGGCCCTTTCAGATGTTTATGCTCCTCTGAGTCCCCCCCTCATGGCTCCAG
>NW_017728907.1:31791355-31815187 GCF_001723895.1 Crocodylus porosus | reverse complement strand
CTACCACTCTCTGGGTGTGACCCTCCAGCCAGTTAGTGACCCATTTGTCTGTGTAGGTATCAACGCCACAGACCCCTAGTTTTTTTAATGAGAATGGGGTAAGAGACAGTGTTGAAGGCCTTCCTGAAGTCCAGAAAGACTAGATCCACTGCTATCCCTGCATCTAAGGACTTTGTGACCTGGTCATAGAAGGCCACCACATTGGTCTGACAGGACCTGCCTCTAATGAGCCCATGTTGGTTGCCCCTAAGCATAATTTCCCCTGCTGGCCTCTCATGGATATGCGACATGATAATTCTCTCAAAAAGCTTACCCAGGATCGAGGTAAGACTAACTGGCCTATAGTTTCCTGGGTCCTCCTTCTTCCCTTTTTTGAAAATGGCAAACACATTGGCCCTTTTCCAGTCCTCTGGCACCACACCAGAGCACCACAGGTGCTCGTAAAGCTGTGCCAGGTGTCCCGCAATGACCTCTGCTAATTCCCTCATCACTCTGGGGTGGAGATCATCAGAACCAGCTGATTTAAATATGTCCAGTCCCTCCAGAAGTTCCCTGACTAGATCCTCACTAACCCTAGGCCTGGGTGCACCTCCCCTGGGGCCTGCTGGGGGGGAGGTGACCCGGTCCCTGCTCAGGAAAATGGAGGCAAAGAAATTGTTAAATAGGTTAGCTTTGTCATCTGGTGTGATGACCAGATTTCCTAGCATGTCTTGCAGAGGCCCCACGTTACCCGGTACCTTCTTTTTACCCCCTATGTATTTAAAAAAGGACTTCTTATTTTCCTTAAGCTGGGAAGCTAGTCCCAGTTCCATCTCTTTCTTGGTCTTCCTGACCGCCCCCCTGCAGCCCTGAGCAACTGAGGTATACTCCTGCCCGGTGATGGCCCCTCCCTTCCATTGGATGTACGCCTCCCTTTTAGCCAGGAGACTTCCCATATGATTTTGGTGAGCCATGAGGGCTTTTGCGCCCTCTTGCCCCCTTTGATTCATGTTGAGATTACCTCCCTTTGAGCTTGGAGGATTGTCTCCTTATGGAATGACCACTCTTCTTGGACACCCGACTCCCCTCCCCTCTGGGACCTCAGTGCCTCCCCGACTATCCTCCTTACCTCATTGAAGTCTGCCCTCCTGAAGTCCAAGGCTGCTGCCTTGCTGCAGGCCTTTGCCACCTTGCGCTGGATGGTGAATTCCAGCAGGCAATGATCGCTGTCACCCAGGTGGTTGAGTGCCTGCAGGTTGTTGCCCATGGCCAGGACCAGGTCCAACAAGGCGTCTCCCCTGGTGGGGCTGTGGACCTCCTGGGTTAGATGGAGGTCCTGTAACTCTGCTAGGAACCTACATGAGTGGTCAGTCCTGGCTGACTGCTCTTCCCAGCAGATGTCTGCAAAGTTCAGGTCACCCATGATGACCACATCCTTTGACCTAACTACCTCCATGAGCTGACTTAAGAATTTCTGGTCTTGCACTTCCCCTTGGTTGGGTGGTCTGTAGTAGACTCCCACCATTAAGTCCCTTTACCCTCAACTTCCTTGTATTCTAACTCAGAGCACTTCAGTGTGCCCCTCCTCTGACCTTGTGCTACTTGATGAGGATGTGTATTCCTCCTTGACGTAGAGCACCACACCCCCACCTTTCCTCCCTTTCCTATCCCTCCTGTATAGCCTCACTAGCCTATAGCCCTTGATATTCACTGCCCAGTCATGCGTTGGGTCCCACCGTGTTTCATCGAACCCCCCTATGTCTAGTTAGCCCCACTATGTCTAGTTAGTCACATATATGTGGCTTAGAGGTTATTTCAGCATGACACCAATGCTGCATGGATTTGAAAGTAACCAATAACTAAAATTGTACCCTTAGTGGAGATTTGGAGCCTATGAAAGTAACATTTTATATTTCCTAACTGCCAAGAAGTACCTAAACTGATGGCAGTATCTGATCATCAGCTGACATCAACAGGCATCAGGGTTTCCTCTGATTTAATCCCCCCCTCAATTTTCAGTTAAAAAAGTAACCCCAAATGTGCATTTTCTCATTATTTAAATGAAATGGCACTAATATGTGTGTGTGTGTGTGTGTGTGCATGTGCCCACCTGGCTTTGAACATCCGGTCATGTGCAGCCTTAGTCTGAGTGGCCGGTAGCAATCACCCTACGGTCTCCTGCAGGTTGGTGGATAGATGTTTGTCTCTGGAGTGGCCTCCCCCAGTCTCTCTTGCCATGATTTTGAATGTTACACCAGTGGGGGGCCGACCACCCAGGGTTCCTCTGTGGCAAGGAGTCCGGCCAGCAGTTGTCCTTGGGGCTCCACCTCCCCCACACCACAACCTTATGCCAACCCTTGGCGGGTCACCAAAACTTCTCAGCCATCCTCCTGATATTATCATATTCCCGGGTGTGGTGGCCTACACAGCCCTCTCCTGTCCTCGACCCTGCTCCCTGGGGTAACTCATTTTAGCTAGCCGTGAGTCCCCTGAGATCCTACTCCTGTCCCTAGGCAGCCCACATCCGGGTTTCAGATCCTATCCTGGGCCCCCGAGATAACAATGGAGGGCAAAAGAAGCTCTGATACAACTAGCCTATTTGCACCGCCTCGCCCTACTCCTCAACCCCTCCAAAATGGGGAAACAGGAAAACTAACACAACTAAATTGAGAAGGGCCCATATGGTTCCTTCCCCTGCCTTCTTACTAGGGTGATGGTGTGCCCTAGTTCTTTATGATCCCCCTGGGGTTTGGCCCAATGCATGGCCGGGGTAGACCATGGCCCCTCACCCTGAGTCATCTCTCCCCTCACTGTGCCATGCATGGTTTGTGGTCCTGCTCCCCTTCTCTGCTGTTGGGGACAACCTTCTTCCAGTGCCTTGCCATACCACCCCATGAGCCTGGTCCCTTCCTGTATTGAAAGCTGTCAACCAGTCTCTTGTCATCCTATTTCACAGCCCCTCTTGCTGCTCCTGTCTGGTCTGCCCTGGCAGGAGAGCCTCCTCTGCTTCCCAGGTTCCCCCAATGCTCCCACCTTCAATGGTGTAGAGAGCCTCTTCTGGCTCTCCTGTCTCTCCGGTGTTCCTGCCTTTGCTGGCACAGCGAGCCTCTTCTGACTCTGTTGGCTCCTTGCCATGTGGTCCTCTGCTGATGCAGATAGCTTCTACTGATTCTCCCTCCTTGGGAGTATTCTGGACAACATCCTGCATCTGAGTCGGCGCCTTCTCCGGCTCCGCTCCTCTCTCACTGGCATCTTCCCTGGTGGTCCATTTTACCCCACCAGCCAATGATTGCTGGTAACGTCGCCAGCCAGGTTCAGCTGTATAAAGGTGCAGCTTACAACCCGCGTGGTTTTCGTTCTTCTTTCTGGCTGCGCCGCAGGTCCTGCTGATGGTAAATTTTTTCCTTGAGTTATTTTTGTGTTCATTTCTCTTTTTATATGTGGTTCTCATCCCAGGGGGTCCCCATTCTTTGTTTGGAGTCCTTTCCACCCTTCTCCCCCAGAGAATATATATATAGTGATGTTTCATTTTAATCATGGGAAATGTGGATTTGAGGTTACTTTTTTTAACCAAAAATTGGTTCCAAAACCAGGATCCCTGTTCATCAATGACCTGGAAGATGGGATAGACCCCCAGTAAATTTGCAAATGAAACCAAGATGGGGGGAGTAGTAGATACACTGGAGGGTAGGTCTAGGATTCACATATATATACAACTTGGAGGATTGGACCAAAAGAAATCTCATGAGGTTTGGTAAGGAGAAGTGTGAAGTCCTGCAGTAAGGATGGAACACCAGTACAGGCTAAGCAGCAACTCTGCAGAAAAGGACCTGGGGGTTACAGTAGACAAGAAGCTGAACATGATTAAACAGTGTGCCCTTGTTGCCAAGAAGGCTAACAGCATACTGGGCTGAATTAGTAAAAGCATTCCCAGCAGATTGAGGGAAATGATTATTCCCCTCTATTCAGCACTGGTGAGGCTACAACTGTGTCCAGTTTTGGGGCCCCCACTACATAAAAGATGTGAACTAATTGGAGAGAATCCGGCAGGGGGCAAAGAAAATGGTTATGGGACTGTGGCACATGACTTAGCTACTATGATACTTATGAAGAAAGGCTGAGGATACTGGGCTTATCTGTAGAAGAGAAGACTGAGAGGGATTTAATAAGAGCCTTCAGCTACATAAAGAGTCATTCCAAAAAGAATAGAGCTACCAGGGGTGGCCAACCTGCAGCTCCAGAGCCACATATGACTCTTCAGAAGTTAATATGCATCTCCTTGAATCTTTGTACAATAACACGGTGACCAGATTCCATGGAACAGGCAATGGAAGCTGGTCACTGTGTGCTTGTAAAAAGATTCCAGGAGAGATGCATATTAACTTCTGAAGAGCTGCAAGTGGCTCCAGAGACACAGGTTGGCCACCACTGAGCTAGACTCTTCTCAGTAGTCACAGATGACAGAACAAGGAGCAATGGTGTCAAGTTGCAGCAAGGTAAGTTTAGGTTAGATATTAGGAAAAAAACTTTCTTACTAAGTTTAAACATCCGTGTGTTGCTCAGTCAAGCTATGTACTTTGGCACTCTACCCCCCACCAACCCAGTGGTGTCCATCAGAATCAGCTAAGTAGGACCATTTGCATGTCCACAGCATCATCAAATACTTGGTGAAATTTATATCTAAACTGGAAACTTCCATTAATCTAAGTCCATAGATTAAGGCTGGTGCCTCTGTTCAATGTCTTATAGTCCTGATGAGGGCTTTCCCTGCTCTGTCAGTTACTAAACAGTCTCTGATTTTCTAGATTGTTTGAGAATAGAGGGTAGAGAGGCTTTCCTCTGCTTCCCCCACTCCACTCACAGTTAGACATCTTTTTTTCTTCACCAGTACAGCAAGTGTTCCCTGTTGCTCATCTGGCCAATCAGCTGATCCATTTCCTCTTGTTCCTGCTTCCTAGATAAATTTGAAGACTCCTCTGAGCCTTCCTGCAGAGGAACATCTGTGGGTTCCCTCCACTTGTCCCTGATGGGGCATATCACTCTACAAGCTAGCTCTTTACCACTCCAGCTTCCTCTTCCAGTTCCATTTCTTCCTGGAGGCAGGCACATCTTTATGATATCATCCAGCCCCTGCACAGCCAACTGGACCTGGCACTTGCTAGTAAAGCATGCCAGGAGCTGAGCTAGGGATTCCTCCAGCTGTTTGACCACCAAGCATGCTGGTGAGTTTTGGTGCTGAGGTTCTCCTGGTACTTGCAGGCTGCTGGTATTCATGGCAGCTTGCATCTTGCTGCCATACTAGGAGGGCAGTAAAGCACTGGAAAATGTTACCTAGAGAGGTTGTGAACTCTCTATCCTTGAAGGTTTTTATGACCCATGTAGACAAAGCCTACAGTGGGATGATCTAGTTGAGGATGGTTGGACTAGATGACGTCCTGAGGATTCTATGATCACACTATATCTGCCCTTCAACCTGCCACATGCATTGTGGTTGTTCAGAGTAAGAGATGGGACTGTTGGTATGGAATGTTTGAGGCCATGATAGAGCTGGTGGCACCTTCACAAAATACTCACTTGGCTGCCACATAGTGCTGCCTGCTCTGTGCTCTAGAGGCTTACCATGTTTGGTGGTTTTCATAGTTTCATAGTTTCTAGGATCGGAAGGGACCTGAGTAGATCATCTAGTCTGACCCCCTGCCATGGCAGGAAAAAGTACTGGGGTCAAATGACCCCAGCAAGGTGTACATCTAACCTCCTCTTAAAGACCCCCAGGGTAGGAGCCAGCACCACTTCTCTTGGAAGTTGGTTTTTGGAATTGTGCTTGGGGGAAGGTAAATCCTAACTGCTCTTCGTAGGTATAGAACATGTTTGCCTTCCCTTCCCACACTGTCTTTGCAGGTTTAATGGGGTCAGTTTGGCCCTCCACCTAGAAAGATAATGATGCTGTGTGAACTTTTCATGCTGTCTTCCCAAGTAAAGCTCAGTAAGTTCTTGGATTTAGTCCACAGCAGCCACAAAGGAACTTTAAATACTGCTTTTCTGGCTCCTTTTTCCCTGGAGTTTTTATCTTAGTAAACTTTCAAAGGCCATCTTTTTCATCTTCTTCCTTTTTCCTATGTCCTTCCCAACAACCAAAGGGGCAATGAAATACAGAAGAAAATGCAATAGGAAAAAATGCAACTATTTGTTAGCAACAGGAAAGAGAAAAAAACAAGAGCAAGGTGCAGGCTGTTGTTCTCATTTTGGTTCTATATCTTTCAGCAGGTTTCATGACCAGCTAATAGAATTTTCCTCTACATCTATGGCAACTGCTGCTTCTTCTTCTCTAAGATTTCTGTGGAAACCATATTTACTGAAGTTCAATCCATTTAAACCATTTCATTCTAAGATGCCTTTTCACTTATTGCAGAGCTGTCCAACTGAGAGCCTGCCCAAGGGTTTAACTTGTGGCCTTTGGGCTCCTGTCAAGGCACCACTCCCCTTTTGCTCTCTTGCTGCCTCCACCAGAGTCTCTGGACTCCCCTCCCCTTCTCTCCCCCACTCCTTCTAGCTTCTCCTGCCTGCCACCGTCCCTGTGGGCAGGGTACAGCACTGTGGTTATGATGCTGAGGAAGCCCATGGCTGGCAGGACCTGGGACCCTGCACAGCATCCAAGCTGGCATGGTGTGGTATGAAGAGGGAGAAGGCATGTAGAGGGCTTTTCTGGTACCTGGGGACTGGTATGGACATCAGGTGACTATTCAGTAAAGCTGAGAAGGGGAAGGCTCATGTGGAGTGGCATGTAGCCTTGAGGGTATGCAGTCCCTATGAGGTATGGCTGGTAGATCTGCAATCTCTGGCCACTCAGAAGTCTGATGACCCTGACTTTATAGCTTGTACACTCCATGGGGGTTTAATTCAGTTTAGTTCTCCCTATATTGAAATGGTGGGTTTTTAAAAACACCACTTCAATTTATGGAGAATTAAACTGAATGAAACTTCTGTGGCACATACACAAGGCTGGAGGCCCAATCCTTACCTGCTTTTTCAGTGGCGGGGGCATGGGGGGTAAGCTGCCAGCAGGCTAAGTGTTCCCTGAGCTGCATGGAGGCTCCCCAGATGGCACCCACCTGCTGACACCTGGCCCAGGTTTCCAGTTGGGGGGGGTACATCTCCCCCACCCCCCCAGCCACGGAGGGAATCGGTAGTTCCCTGCACAGCTCAGGCAAGCAGACATGCAGGCTCTGGGGAGGAAAAAAAAAAAAAGATCAGGCTCACCACTTTTTTTTTTTTCCCTTCAGTGGACCCTGCCTGCATGAGCTGCCACCAGGTCCCACGGCTCTTGAGCTGTATGGGGCCCACCAAACACGTTGGCTTCCAGTGCCCCATGCACTGTTGTACTTTGTTAGGTAGCAAACTAAAACACTTTGGAGGTGTGTAATTTTGCTATGTACCTGTTGCAGAGCACTTAGGCACCCTGCGCCTGAGAACAGGGACGGCTCAAGAGAGGCCCCTAGTGGTGAGAAGCGGGGAAGGGGGAGGCGCAGCTGCCAGCCACCAGGGCAGCACAGGTGCTGGTTGCTGGGGCAACCAGCAAAACCTGCTGACAGGAAGGGGGCAGGGCTTAGCCCTTCTTAAGCCCTGGCAGGAGGCCAGGGTGGCAGTTCCCCTCTGGCAGCCAAGCTCAGCCAGTGTGGGGAGAAGGGCAAGGAGTGATTGCATGAGTATCCACTGGTTGCTGCCATGGGCTGGAGTATTTTTCCAGTAGGGGTCAGATGTTGTTTGACCGGATGGTTTAGTTTACATTATAGCCCGGGGGCTTTGTGTTTACTGTTTACCGGAGGACCGGCTGAGGCTATTAGGGGTTGGAGGAGGCCTCATAGGGACTCCATGGTAGTGTGGGGTTCCTGGCACCTGAGATGGCGCAACATCTTTGGGGTGCATTGGCCCCAGCCCTGTCACAGGGGGGCAGTGAGGAGCCCGAAGAGTGAGAGGGGGCAGCAAGGAGCCCCAAGAGCGAGAGAGGGGCAGCGAGAAGCCCCAGGAGCGAAAAGGAGGGCCAAGACATAACAGGGCTCAGGTCAGATTACATCAGCACCATCTGCAAGGCTTGGGCTGCAGTGTAGGGGAGGAAAAGGAGCCGCAGGTAGCTCCCCCTGTCATCGGGGTGCATAGAAATGGGCAGCCTCCCGCTGATTACAACAATCTATTAATCAAATAAGATCAAGGCGTGGCAGGAGAGTAAGCAGGCAGTTGGCCCATTACAAGAGGGCGGAGCCACACCTGGAGAGGCTCTGATAGTGGTACTCCTGTCACAATACCAAAGTCATTTAAAGCAGAATACACTGCCGAGTGTGCAAACAGCAACACCATTGAAGCAGAATACACCACCAAATGTGAAAACAGCAATGCTATTTAAGTGGTGCAAAAGGGCATTTAAACTGCTTTAAAGGCCAATTTTGTGGCATGTACAAAGGCCCATGTGACTAATTTAGAACCACGTGGTGATAAATCTCTGAAAGGTTTCAGGAAGTTGCAGGCACAACCGCAAAGCATGAAGTTACTCACAGAAGTAATGACTGTAAAAAGCATACCACCACAGAAAGAACTGGAGAATTGTAAAATTCTTGCAAAATCTACAATATTCCAAGCATTTCTAGTTATATAAATAGGAATTAGCTAACAAATAAGGTTTCTGCACCACTGAATTTACTTTCTGAGCATGATTCTCCTGTTCATACTGTAAAACTTTTTTGTATTCTCATTAAGTCCCCCTAAATATTCGTATTGCTGGTTCGGTGCTTTCAACCAGGATACTTGTGATTTCTTTAGGAGCTACATCTGATCATGAATGATTCATGAATCAAGCTTGAAAGACTAAGCTTAACATCTTATTGAAAGTTGAGAGAGTGAACATCTTTCCTAATACTAGCAAAATGGTTTTCATGTGAAAATCTGGGTGGCAGTGGCCATGTTTGCATGAGACATTGACTGTATAGTATCTCGTTAGTACTGTACAGTATTTCGTTAGTGCTGCGCAGTAGCATTGTGAAGCATGAACTACAGCATGATGCTAGTGCACAGTAGTAATGAGCTACTGTGCAGTAGTAATGATCTAGTGTGCAGTCAGCATAATCTGGAAGCCATGCAGGGATGCGACTGTGCAGTAATGCTGCTTACTGTGCAGTCATTTAGTACTTGGTTGTGCAAGTACTAAATGATTGTGCAGCAACAACTGCACAGTCAGCATCTTGTGTAGATGCAGCCAGTGTATCTGTTCAGTCTCTGGCTAAACAGATCTATTTAGAAATAGTCAGGGATTCTTCAGTTTAGAACTATGACGAGGATAGTATTGTTACTTTGAGTGCACAAGGAGATGCTGGTTAGAACATATGCAAGCAGTAGACGATTTTGAATTTCTCTGGGTGGTATCTTTTATTGGACCAACTGTAGATTATTGGATCAGTTATAGATTTAGACAAGCTTTTGTTTGCAGGGCATTCTCTTTTAGGTCTTTAAAGGATTTTATCTTACCTAGTTAAGGCTGTTTGTGAAAATCTTCTGGCTTTTAATTGTTTAATAGTCAATTCTGAAGGGAAGCAATTTTTATTCCATTTATATGATGAAAAGTTTGTAAACCAGAGCACTGAGATGCTAGTAAATAATGTATCCTCCTGTCACGATCTCCTGTGCTCTGTCACCAAGCCCAGGGAGATAATTATTGCCTTTGCTATATATATATGATAAGTGGTTTATGGACTTTTTCTACAAATTTGCTGCTGTTTATGTTTGATACAGATGGCATTTAATGTCTCAGTTTCCTGTTTATGTAATGGGGATAATGATGCTTCCTTCGTGAAGCACTGAAATCTACAGAAGAGAAGTGCTATGTACGAATTAGGTGTACAAATAGTTGTATCGTCTTTCATGCTGTAGCACACAATTGCATATCTGGAATTATAAACAATATGGGGATGGGTGGAGGAAGGATAAGTGGTTACAGTGTGGAAAAGTCAAACCAAAATGAAAAAACAAGTATGAGATCTGTGATTTCCCTCTGGTTATTTCCCATCTCCTATGTGTTAGCACTTCAAGAAGATGAGACATTTTACTCCACAGTTGAGTAGCAGGTAGGACAATGGACAGCATATATCTGTCTGGGGACACCTGCTGAGAGAATAAAATACAGTAAACACAAACATGATGAAATACATCTTGCCTTGTACAACAGACATTTTGATCCACAGCAATAGGAAGTTTAAACATAACCTGTAAATTACATCCAATGCAAATGTTCTTGTTTTCTCAACCTCAGGCATATTTTTGAGCTAGAAAAATATTGATCTCATGGTTAAACTCTGAGCATTATAAAAAAAAATGTATTTTCAAATGAGGTCTTCCAGGGTGTCCCCTAGGACTAGGATTTTAAAGTGATCTTGCATGAATTATAGCTGCTTCCACTGTTTGCTAGGCCTGTTCCATGCTGAGTTAAGGTTTTGGCGCTTTTATCTCACCTGCCCCTTTCCTCCATTTGTTTTTCAGATTGGCAGACAGGAACCCCTATAGTATACAGATGTAGAATGCTTTCTATTCTTGTTTCTTTAGAGATATTAAAAAGGCAAGTGGAAGATGTGGTAATAAGCATGTAAATCTTCAGCAACAGGAAAACTGCTCTTTCTTTAACACTACACAAATGAAGCAGGGTTTTTTTGTAAGAGGAGTTAGTGAGGAGAGTCACAGAAAGCAGAATCCCCATAATAATTTGCAAGAAAAAAATCCACAACACATGGCACTGTATTTTCTTTAGAACTGCAATCCCCATGGGGCCAAATTCCTTACTACTTAATCACTGCAGTAATTAGAGATGATGTTGGTGAGAGTTCACTGAATATTGCTATTTGAGATTTTAATGCCTTTTGGCATTACTATCCATTTCCTTCATTTGAATATTTGGGTTTGTTACCTGTATGATTCAACACTGGTCATATACAGATGTTTACTTTCTATGGGGAAAATTGCTGTTCTCCCAATAGAAAAGAAAAGTGTGCAGATGTTCAAGCCTTTTCTCCCAGAACAAAAATGGCGACTCCAGGAGAAAAGTAACTCAGGAAAAAACAGAATTGTTCTCTAGAGACATTCTCTCAGGAGACAGAATGTCTGCACACTTTCCCTAGGCTTAATTCCTCCTGGAGACCAGAAGTGGAGCTGGGGGAAAGGCTCCCATGACTTCCTGAGACTGGAGTCACTCCAGTCTGGAGAAGGCACAGGGGGCAGCTGTTTCCACCTTTCTATAGATGGGAAGGGAGGGGAGGAGCAGCCCCAGCTGCTCCCTGCCTGCTTCTCACACTGGAGTTCCCTCTGTTAAGGTCCCAAGCACCCAGGGCTGAGCAAATGGAGCACTGCCCCTTGCTCCCACTTTCCCCACTCCCCCACTTAGCTGAGGGTAGGGGGCAGAGAGACAGGTTTGCAAACCTGGCTATTCACCCTGCTGGTTTCCCCTTGTCTCCCCCCTCACAGTGGGGACATCTATTAAAATGTCTAGGTGTCCAGCTGCTGGATTTTCAAACCTGGCTTTTGGCACCACTTTTCTTTGCCCTGTGTCCCCTGCTGCTCAGCTGAGCAAAAGGGCAGGAACTGAAAAAACAGAGGGCCTAGCAGCTAAACTTGGGAAAAGCCTTCCAATCTTAGTTCCCAGTCCCGCCAGCTTCCCTTTTACCCCTCACTGCTCAGCTGAGTAGCAGGAACTGCAATTTAAAAGCTGAAAGGGTCCAGAAGCATGGTGTATGGAGGTTTTCCCCAAGACCAGTTCCGAGCCCTGCTGGCTTCCTCTTGCTACCCAGCTGGCCTGGAGCAGAGTGGGGTGAGGCAGACTGCTATGCCATATGGCAAGGCTCAGGAGCCCTGCCACCACAGTGAAATTTCCCTACTTCACCCTGCACTGCTTTGGGTCATCCTGGACCAATGCAGGATGAGGCTGGGTACCTCCTGGAGCTTTACCACAGTAGATGAGTGCTCCTCCCATTTTTCATGCACTCCTCCAGGTCAGCCCAGTGAAGTACAGAGTGGGGCTATTCTCCTATGGGGGAGAACCAGGAAGGTTCCCACCACCAGAAAATGGCCCCCTCTTACTCATCAGCTGATCAGCAGAGTAGACATTTTCCTGGGTTAGGAACCTCTGAAGCTATCTGAAGCAGCTGCCACTTGACCGCCTGCCTCTTCCCAGGCAGAGGAGAGGGCAAGCTGTCAAGTCATTTGTCGGCAATCCCTGAATTCATGAATGATCTCTACAATGGCTCATTAATGGGTCTTGAGGTCCAACTCTTGAGCCACAGACCTGTCTGTTTTCCTGTTGCTGAAGATTTACATGCTTATTGCCACATCTTCCACTTGCCTTTTTAATATCTCTAAAGAAACAAGAATGTTGCAGGCCTTTCCACAGGGGGATGTATGCCATAGGCCATAGGCCAGGATTTCTCTCCTTTTCCATCCTTTGCTCTGGTTTGAGGGCAAGACACTTTACCTTGAAATGGGTAGCTGTTTGGTTGAGGTTGCAGTGCCATTGGAGTTGGTCAGCAGCCAGCTCCTCTCAGCTCTTGACATCAGCATCCATTGTCTTGAAGTATGCCTTCAATGTGTAGTGTTTCCTCTGGTAACCATGAGATATCAGGCTACACATTACTAAACTGTAAGTAGAGCACTTGTTTTTGGAGTTGGGAATCAGGCATCAATGCACAATGTCCAGTCTAGCTAAGTTTCTGCTTGAGGATCACTGACTCAATACTGGTAACACTTGCTTCAGCAAGGATACTGGCATGTGTGTGGTGATCTTCTCATTTGATGGGGAAGATTTTCCAGAGGCATTGTTGGTGATACCTCTCCAGGTTCTTGAGATGACAACTGTAGCTCATGCACATTTCACATCTGTAGAGAAGAGTGGGAAAGATAATAGCATTGTAGACTTCAATCTTGGTGTCTTTCCAGAGATCAGAATGAAAAATACATAACACAGCAGTTTCATAAAGGAGGCACTTGCACACCTCAATGCACTTGTGTGATTGCATGCATCAATGTTCACTCTCTGAGCAAGATGGCTACTGAGATATGGGAAATGATCAACCACCTCAAGGGTGTTTCTCTCAGTGAAAATTTGAGGAAAGGAGTTCACATTAATGGTCCTGGGCAGGCTGGTAGAGCTCTTTATTATTCTCAAAGTTGAGAGAGAGAGGTCCAAAGTTCAAAAAGATCTACCACATTCTAGAAGTTTTCCTCAGTGTGTGCAAAGATGGCATAGTTGACAGCACACTGAATGTCAAGGATGATTGTTTTCGGTTTTTTGGTCTTTGACCAAAAATAACCCAGATTGAAGAGCCCTCCATCCATATAGAGCCCAACCTGCATCCAATGTCAATGCCAAAAGAAAGGCAGTCCTTAATGAGAATCAGGATAACTGTAAAAAAACTGGAGAACAGAGTTGGGGTAATGACACATTCTTGCTTGACCCAATTCAGATGACAAACAAATGTGTCTCTGATTGGCTACATAGGATAGACATTTTCTTCTACCTGGTCTACCACTGGGGACTTAGGTTTTGGGCTGCCGTTTGTCTGGGACCTCCCCTCAGGCCTGTTTGCCATGGGTGACCCTGCAAGGAGTTTGAGACTCTTAGCAACATAGCTCTGGGGATCTTTAGGACACACAAGCCTCTACCACTACAAGGTCTTGGTCCATGGAGCAGATACAGTCAAGCAATGGGCTGCCCTAAGGGTGGGAGTGGCTCAGGGAGCACTCTTCTAGGTTCCTCTGAACAATCCAGTTCCTGGGCTATTTTTCTATGAGAAGAAATGTCTTGTGGTAGAAATGAATATTTGTATGCAGCTAACACAACTGGCCTTTTCTGTCAGTTAGGCTCAGGCAGTTTTGCTTTTAATAGCTACAGTTGTTTAGGCAGAAAGTAAGGAATAGTATTTATGATATCTACATTAATTATACACCCACCCCACCCCACCCCCAATAATTTTCACCCAAGATTTATTAAGTAAGAGTGTGGCAGTGCACCTTTGTGTGCCTGCCCCTTTAAGGGCAGAGGCAGATAGCTACCAGGTTCCTGATGAAGGCAGCCATTTTGGGAACGCTAGGTATATAAAGGCTGCAGTTTTCCTGGCTGAAACATTGCAGAAACATTGCCTGGCTGAGCAGCATGGACAATCTAGAGGTGTGAGCAGGAGACTCTTGGTCCTGGACATGGCCTAAAACTGCAGCCTGCTGGGAATGGGTGGCCTGGTGAGGCTCCTGGTGGTGTAGGAGCCCACAGGAAATCCCAGACCTGTTGCCATCCTGGTGAAAGGTGGGTAGGGGTGCCTGAACCCCACCCCCACATCCTAGTGGGTAAGCCAGCAAGGAGGTTGGCAGGACCAAAGGGGCCCCAGAGTGGGGCAAAATGCTCAGAGCAAATGAGGGACAAGGAACCTAGAGTTTGGGAAGGGGCATGGAGCCTAGCAAGGGGTGTGGAGCCTAGTGAGAGGCAAGGAGCCCAGAGGGTAGGAGCCCAAAGTGTGTGAGGGGCATGGAGCGTAGCAAGGGGCATGGAGACTAATGAAGAAGCAAGGAGCCCAGAGGGTAGGAGTCCCGACTGTGTGTGTGGGGCAAGGAGCCCTGCATGAGTGAGGGGCACAGAGCCCAGTGAGAGAGGCTAAGGGAGTAGTTTGGGCCAGAGACTGAGAAAGGGGAGGCTCAGCCAGAGAGTGAAGTAGAGTCCAGACCATGGTAAGTCCTCCACTGTTAGGAAGCCAAGTGTGGGTCAAAAGTAATACCTGTAGTGAGCACAATGACTGCTGCTCTGGGGAGGGAGTGAGGGTCCCCAGGAGACCCTGGAGCACCAGTCATGGTGTGGGGTGTAAGTATCTTGTGGATTGTGCGAGTGCGGCGGGGCAGTCAAGCCCCGAGACCCGTGGGGCAGAAGGCTCCGCAGCTACTGCCTACCAGCAGCCCCGGGAGGCGAGGCGGATGAGCCCCGAGACCCGTGGGGCAGAAGGTGCCGCGGCCACCACCTACCAGCAGCCCCAGGAGGCAGGGCACTTACTGACCTGTTGCAGGTGTGAACAGAAGCCGATGGGCTTAAAGGCGAGCCCGAGACGAAGGAGCAGCGGACTGGAAGTGCCAGTGTGGGAGCAGACCGCCGGCAGAAGCTCAGCGCGGGGAAGATGCTCCGGCACGCGGCCGTCCCATACGTTCTGGGGCAAGGGTAAGGCCCTGGAAGGGGCGAGACGATGAGGGCTGTAGACCCTGAAGTTGGTGGTGGAGGCTGTGGTGGTCGGGAGTGCTCGACCACGGCGGGTTTGTCACGGCAGGCAGCTTAACCTGCCGGGCAGCTAGTAGCACCCCAGCATACCTGTGCAAGGGAAGAGTTTCTCTAGAGAGAGGAGGACCCTCAGGGGAACGAAGGGAGTTCCCGGTGATACAGACTTTGAGGCATTCTATGCGGGCCGGCAGACCATAGGAAGCCGGGATTTGGTGCCCGCAAGTGAACTGAGTGTAACCCTGGACAGGGTGATTTTTGGGACTCGCGTATCTCAGGCTTTGGCCTGCACCCCACCCTAAGGGAAGTGGGGGAGGTTGAGAGACTGATTGCGAACTGGCACGGAGGCCCGGGCAAGGGTGTAGGGGAGGAAGGAGCCCTCAAGGACCACCCCTCTGAGGTGACGGGAAAGTCTCATTTCTGACCCGGTGCATGCTAGAAAGAATTCACTGAACCTAGTAACCATCCAAATCATGGCAGGTGGTTCTGGCGTATGCCGCTCCGGGAACGGCACACTTCCAGCCGGAGGTGGGTGAGCGGACGAGAAAAGACAGTGCCATAATCAGACTCGTTCACATGGATGCCATCTGCGAGGCATGGGTTGCAGTGTAGGGAAGGTTCAGAGCTGCAGATAGTGCCCTGTGGCATCGGGGAAGTAATGGGCAGTCTTCAATATCATACCAACAGTTTATGGAACAGCAAAGTTGTGGCAGGAAAAACTGGGTGGACTGTCCCATAGAGATAAGTGGGTGGGCAGGCATGAGACTCAGCCCCAAGAGCTTCCCCTGTCACAGAGAGATAATGAGGGAAATTGTACAAATTTGAAAGCCTGTAATTGCTTAAAACCTACACATTCTACCTGGGATGTATTACATTATGGGATTAATAAGCCTGCAAAACATATGAAACATTCAGAACCAAGATTATGAGTAACCCATGACCTTTACAGCTGAATGAAGTAAACATCTGTAAATCCAGAATAATTTAAATGATTTCTTGGACTGGAGTACTGTATAGCTCCTGCACAAAAATTTTTTGTCCCTGAGCAGTCCCTTGGGTTCACGTTCATTTACACTCTGCTTCCTATGGTCATTTCTTGTCCCTGGGGATCAGGAAATAGCTGTAGGCCAGTGGTTCCCAAACTCTGACAGATTGCACACCACCAATCTAAAATGATACAATCTTAAGGACCACTAGCAAATTTTTGTCATATAAAGTAATTATAATAAATCTGTTAACACATACCACTGATAGGTACTCAGGCTATATGAAATTTCACTGTCTGTTTTGTTTCTACACTGTTTCAACTCATTTCAAGCTTGAAAACAAAATGAAAGGCTTCAAAACAGCATCAAAATGAAACAAGGGCAGTCGAAATGTTTTAAAAGTTTCAAAACATTTCGAGTTTTGAAGCTGGGCTTGCTTGCAGCTAAAGAGAAACTAAGGGGAGGGAGGGGGAAGAGGCGGGAAGGACTGCTCTGATACTGTCGTGTAGCTGGCCAGTACTGTAATCTTTCCCTGAGGTCCCTTCCAATCCCAGTGCTCTGGGGGAGGGATGTAAAAACAGCTTAAAAAGCATTGTTTAAACTGAGCTTTTTCTGTGCCTTCACGTTTACAAGTGACACAATTTTTGCTCTGAACAGTTTGAGGTGCGGTTTCCCAGAAATCCCTGCACTGAAACTTGGCAGGCTTTATGGCATCAGCAGGGGCTACCATCTCCTGCAGTTTTCATCCTGCTGCACCTTATCATAGGATTAGGATCAGAAGGGACCTTGTAGATCTTCAAGTCTGATCCCCTGCCTGGGCAGGAGAAAAAACTGGGCTCAAATGATTCCAACCAGGTAGGCATCAAGCCTCCTCTTAAAGACCCCCAGGGTAGGAGCCAGCACCACTTCCCTTAACACACACAAAATCACATGTCATGAGTTTTGCTTGTTAGCATCTTAGGATGCAGTTTCTCATAAACCCCTGCACCTATCTCCTTGAAAGCTGGCAGGCTTCATAGCCTCAGCAGGGGCTACCATGCCTGCAGTTTTCCCTCGATGTGCCTTAATAAACATACATGACATGAGTTTTGCTTTCAAGATTTTTAGGTGCCGTATGCCAGAAACCATTGTACCTATCTTCTTGAAATTTGCCAGGCTTCATGGACTCAGAAGGGGCTACCACCTCTGCATGTTTCATCCTAATTGGGCAATATATGACAAAGTTATAGGGAGTTTCATGCCACCCTAGTATAGCATATGGGCAAAATGTCAAAACAGCATTGAAACAGAGAAACAGTTTCGATTAAACGAAAGAGAACAGTGCTTTTAAAATTAAACAAAAGTCAAAACGAAACACTGTCCTGTCAAAACAGCAAAATGGAAGTCAAAATGAAATGGTGCTGTTTTGCACAGCCAATGCGTACCGCTGGTTGTACCCGTACCACAGATTGGGAAGTGCTGCTTTAGGCTTTTGCAGTCCAGCTATGTCTGCTTCACATGGCTGCTATGCCCTAGTTCAGAGCTCAGCCTGGGGTTGGTATACAGCCCTTATGCCAACCACACACCAGTCAGAAAGCCACACTATACAAGCAGAGGGCTGTTTCTGTACCCTTCTCTCAGTGCAACACAAACATGTTGCAGTAGTCTGCAGCTGAGAAGAAAGGGAATAACCAACTGCTTATTCAAAAGCCAAATTGTCATTTAAAACCTCTGTCAGAAAAGCACAAGCCTGGAAGACCTTTTATTGATAGGTCTGAAAAGAATGGGTTTTTTTTTTACTGCCCAACATCTCTGATTTATGCATTAGGTTGCTATTAAATAAAGGTGCAAAATAATACCCATACAAAGACAAAAATTAAGTATGCAAGTTCCGTTTACTTGCCTAGAATCAAATACCACAAAGTAACTGACTGATCATAGACAGCCATACACAATGGAAGAGCTTTATGCTATTTTTTAAAACTCAGATTGTCCTTTTACACTTTTGATCTTAATCTTTATTTTTCAAAACATCAACTCAAAATGTTATTTTTTTTGTATGTTGCTTTCTTGAATAGCCTTTGATGAACGGATGGAGCCTTTCAAAGGTTAGATCTGGACAACAGAGCAATGGCACAGCTGTGATACATCTTCCTCACCCCTCTCCCAGCCCCCACCCTCTTCTTGACCTTACATGGCTGAGAGTCCTCCTTGATGCTCATATTGTTAAAACTGACTGAAGTGTCTCTCAGGATCTGCTTTGGTCTTTGCCAAAAAGTGGTTCTAAATTCCATTCTATGGCCCCAGACTAATTTCTTACAGATTGAAACAGAAAATCAGTAAGATGTAAAGTTCACCATAAATGACAACTTGGTGACTACAGACCTTTCATGAGACAAGGTGACATTATAATGCCTTTTCAAATGCTTCTAAAAAAAGGAAATGCGCAATCAAAATTACATACTGAGCATGAAAAATAAAACAGATTCATTAGCACCATAAGAAATACTAATCTCCATTATACTTTAAAACTCTTACTTCACTTTTTACAAATATCTCCTTTGAGTCAATCACACCATATTTAACAGAAGTAAACAATATTGTATTTGTGAGTGAATTATACTAGATTTACTGTTGGATGATTTAAAACCCTAAGAAATTTGACAGGTGTAGAATAAAAAAATTGTCAAAATAGGAGCACCTCAAGAGCAGTGGGTGTGTTTACATGAGATGCTTTACTACAAAGTAGCATAGCTTACTGCTCAGTAAGCATATGCATCCACACATGCACATGCTTACTGTGCAGTAAACCTTGCTAATCACAAGTAAATTTGCTACCTGCAAATGCAAGTAGCAAATTACTGTGTAGCAGCACTTGTGTAGATACATGATTGGAAGCAAATCTGCTCCCAGTCAGGTGGCCAGCAGGGGGCAAGAGATTGCTCCCTGCCTTTGGGAGCTTCTTGATCCTGGGGCGGGCTTCACCACTGGAACCCAGGTGGGGACTATGTCACCTTTCCCCAGTAGCAGGGAGTTCCAAGCCCCCCACTCTGAGATCATGATCAGGGAGCAGGGTCTGGGAGATCCTTTTCCATTAGGCCCCTCTTTGCCATTGCAATTGGGGAGTGGGGAGCACGGTGCTGTGAGATACGTATATCTCAGAGATGGCACTGCAAGCATGGATCTAGTGCTGGGACTGAGCCATGTAACTGTGGAGCTTAGGGTGGCAGATAAGGACCTCCCAGCACCAGCCCTGCAGTCATTGAGATGGTGCTTGGAGCTCCCTACTGGTGGGGGTAGGGAGCCTGTTCCCTGCTCAGCTCTGCAATCACAGAGCTGGGTGGGGAACAGGTTCTCCAGCTCTCGCTCTATGATTGTAGAATAGGGGTTGAGAACTGTCTCGGGCAGGGGCAGGTCCCAGCCTCATGCTGCAATCTGGTGATTGAGACATGGGGATGGGAAAGAGCTGCTGAGGTGGTGCAGGTCCCAGGTCCCCCAGCAGGGCAGCTAGTAGTAAGCCCCCAGCTGAGTGGAGAATCCCCACCCACTCAGGGGCTCACTGCTAACTACCCCACCAGCAGATTGGGACAGGGGGCTGGGACTTGCCCCACCCCTGCAGGTTTTTCCAAGTTCCCTGCCCTGATCAGGGAGCTGGGGCTGGGAACACCCCGCTTCCAGGGCAGGGGGACACTGTCCCTGCCCCAGCAACAGACAGCCCTCTGGAGGGCAAGGTGAAATGTTTCAGCCTTGGCCAGGAGACAGCGGTCTCCTGGCCTGCTGGTCCCTCCTAGCCCCTGGGCTAGCACCCAGGGGAAGCCTAGAACTCCCCCTGGTGGTGACAGGGGCCTATTGCAGGGCCTCAGAAAGTGAAAGCAGTTTGCTGCTATTAGCAGCAAATCTGCTCCCACTTCCCTACATATGTAAATGCCTGACCGGAAGCATTTATTTGCAAGGAGTTTAACTGAGAGTAAACTGCTGCCAGATCTAATGCACATGTAGACACACACAGTGGATGCATCTATTTGTGTATTTGATGTAGGACCATTTTACTTGTAAATGGACCTGGCCAGGTCTCTGCATGTGTAGGGATGTGGCAGAAGATTTTCTGCCCTTAGCACCAAACTGCTGCCATGTCCTGTGGCCCACCACTGGGGGGAGTTCCAGGCTCTGGCTGCAGCTGCCAGCAGCTAGCAGCCATCTTTAAAAGCCATCCCCACTTGCTGCTTCTTGGTCATCTACTTCCTTGGCCAGGAGCAGCATGTGCAGTGCAGGGGCAGCACATGGCTGTACTCTCCTCACTGCCTGTGCCTCCCAGAGCTATGGCTTCTCCAGCCCCTGCCCCTAGCAGCAACAACCAGCACCATAGGCTCCTGCTGGACACCATGCTGGCCCTTCTGGCCTGCTGCACCACTTGCCAGCTGGCCCATGGCCATCTGGGCCCTCCTGGCTCCCCCATGTGCAGTGATGACATGCCCAGCCACCACACACCATCCCAGAGGTACTGCTGCCATGCAGCTGCTGCCTGGACTCTGGTTGGCTGGCTGAGCCTTGGCAGGGATGCCAACAATGTGTTGCTGAATGCCACCACTGGGGCCACCCTTGCCTACCTGGGACTCCAGCCCAACTGCCTCTGGGCCAGCCAGGACTCGTGGCAGCACGTTGTCCAGCACACCTGGGATGACAAGCAGTGGCTAGAAGCATTCAAAACATGGGTGACTGGAGCCTCTTGAGGCATGTGCCCCCCCCAACACCAGTCAGTGACCGGAGGCAGGTCCCCCTGCAGCCAATCTCACTGACCGGGAGGGTGTCCCCCCATGGCCAATCTCATTCACCAAAGAGCAGCTGTGCCACTTCCGGAAGTCCTGCAGTCACTTCCAGAGGCAGCACGCCCACTTTTGCTGGCGGCCCCACTCCCTGACCAGCACTCATGGGGGAGCACCAGTATTCCTGCATGCCCCCTTGTCCACCACCTAAATAAGGAGCACAGCCTGACAGGGGGTGCGTCAAAACTCTCAGGAGGTGTACATGCACCCCTGTGCACCCCTACACATTGCCAGATTCAGAATGACCCGGGCCACCTTCTGGGGTCTCCTGGCACACCTCCTGCCACACCTGGAGCAGCGGGACACAGGCATACAGCCACCCCTCCCCGCAAACATCCAGCTGGCCCTTGCCCAGCTGAAGCTGGCCATGCCCACCAGCCTGTGGTACACGGCAGGGTCGTTCGATGCTTCAGTCCCTGGTTTGATTTAGCAGAGATTCGGCCCAATTTGGTGGCCAAATCTCTGAATCCAAATCAAATCAAGAGACACATTAATCTCTCTGAATTGAATCAGAACACTCTGAATTGATTTGGAGATATTTGGAAAGATTCAGTGATTTGGACATAGACACAGCTTTAAATGTTTAAATGATTGTCAGCTGGGCAGGCAGTGTCCATGATGCCCATATCTTCAGGAACTCCATCCTGCTAGCTCTGGTGCAGAGCAGCCACTTTTTACCTGGAGTGCTGGACCTGCAGGAGGGTACTGTGGTAGTCTTGCCACTCATCAGGAACCCTGCCTACCTACTCCTACCCTGACTCACATGGCCCTACAGCAGCCACCTGGACCTCCACCAATCCCACTTTAACTGGTGCCTGGGCAGGACCCATACCCTGGAGGAGTGCATCTTCAGCTGTCTCAAGGGCTGCTGGTGCACTCTCTCTGCTCACCTTGAGTTCCCCTGGGTCATTGCCACAGCCTGTATGTTACATGACATCTGTGAGGCCTGGGGGTGCTTTTCAACAAGGCCTAGGTGGAGGAGGTATGGCAGGAAAAGGGTGCCTGGCAGTGGGATCACCACTTGAGGTGGCAGCTACAGTGGCACCCCCCACTGAAGCTCCAGGAGTGCCACAGACACACCATTGGGGCCCAGGGCACTAGGGCACCACCTCCTCCTGCAGGCCCCATTCTATCCCACCTGGACTGCTGCCCATGGACTCTACCCACCCCAACAGTCACGCTCACTGCAGACACATCTCAAAAGAACAAGTTTTTATTCCCCTCACATCAAACAGACCTCCCCCTTCTCTTCCCTCCCCAACAAACAGAGCCTCACTACCCACTCCCCCCACAACAAACAGAATACCCTTTCCCTCTACCCCCCACCAAACAACCCCTCCACCACCCAGCAACAATAAAAAACCTTTATTTACACGATATGAGTGCCATCTCAGGGCAGAGGGATGTGGGGTGGGAGCAACTAGAGGGCAGATCCTGGGGCCAGGTGGCCAGCACCCCAGCTTCTGGATGTTCTCCTGTGGATGAGCATCCTGTGGCAAGTCCAGTGGGTGGAGGGCTCACCCAGGGGTAACAGAAGCCACTGGCTCCCCAGCATGGGTGGCTTCCTCTCTGGCAGCCATTGTCCAGGGCCAGCAGGGCCTGTGTGTAGGCCTGGACCCACTGCAGGCAGCTCTGGCTCTGCACCTGCATGGAGCTGGGGCAAGCTGTGAGTCTGGGACCAGGAGGGGAGACTTGGTAGTGATGGACATGGAGTGGGAGCTGGGCTAGGGGCTTCTGGCTGCTGGAGGCAGCACAGAACCTCTTCCTAGACTCATGGGGTTCCTGCTTCTGAATGGTATGCAGCTGCCAGGGGGCAGACAGGGCTAGGGTTGGGGGCCAGGCAGCACACAGCACACAGAACAAAAGCGATTGCCATGGCCAGAATAGTGTCCAGCACCTGGCAGCCTTGGCTGGGACCATGGTCCACTCCTGCAGTGCCTCCATCCACTCATGCTATAGGTCCAGGAGCTGCACCCAGAACTCCTGGTCTGCCCTATCCCACACATCCTCACAGTCCATGTCCTCTGCCTGCCAGGCCTGTGTATTTGCCAGCTGCTCCTCTGATATCATCACAAGCTGATCTAGCAGGAAATTCCTGTCCAGGGTACTCCTTTGACTTAGCCAATGTATCCATAGGGCCCTGGCTGTGCATTGTGGCAACCCTGAGTCTGTATCCCAGCTGCAAAATGAAATCTCTCCCCCATGTGCAGCAGCAGGCCCTGTAGAGCCATGAGAAAGAAGCTGTCTGTGTGAGCTTGCAACATTTCTGAGATAAGATTTTCTGTACCAGGGGAGTAGTTGGAGGCCTTCTCAGTAAAGTTCAATCTAGAGCAGGTTCAGACACCTTCCATTTAAAGCCTGTCCTAAAATCTCTCTATGGTTGTAATAGACATCACATTTGTCCCAGAAGGAAGTCTTTTGTCCTGCAGTCCTATAGACATACAAGACCATGGTCCTACTTCAGCTCCTGTTGAAGTACAGAGGATAAAATTTGCAATCCCTTTTTCCTGGGACATCATGCTATGCATTTACAAGGTTATTGTAGCTCATACCCTAACAAGCTAGCTGGGATGTGGTCTCAGGCCAGCCACCTACTGGTGGAGAAGCAGCAAAGCAACTTGGAAGATTTATTCCTAGATTTCATAGACATTAGGGCTGGAAGGGACCTTGCAAGATCGAGTCCAGCCCCCCGCCCAAAGGGCAGGAAGTCAGCTGGTGTCATAGGATCCCAGCAAGATAAGCATCCAATTTGCTCTTAAAGGTGTTCAATGTAGGTGCTTGAACCACCTCC
>NW_017728907.1:31784446-31790511 GCF_001723895.1 Crocodylus porosus | reverse complement strand
TGGCTTTTTCCTGGGCGTCAGTTGTCAGTTGCCCCATCTGGTTCAGCAGGAGCCCAATGTTGCTCTTGCTTTTTCTCCAGCTCCCCACATATCTGAAAAAGGACTTTTTATTGTCCTTGATGTGTGTAAATGACCATGCTACTACTGTTTTGATCCAAGTCAAGACCCAGGACAGTCAGGAGTGGGTCAAATGCAATATTTCTTTACAGCCTATGAGAAATTCAGACTTAAATTTAATCTGATATTATACCCCACATATTCTTTTCATTTGATTAGAATACCAGTGACCTGAAATATTAGAGCCAATTCTTGCAATCATTTATTATTGGGTTGATAAGCATTATGCCTGAGGAGTACGTATGCTTTCTTCCTCCAGCATTAGAGCTTTGTAGATTTAAAAACATTAATACAAAAACCTCCAACTAATGGACAACAAACAAAAGCACATTACAAAACAATTATTTATGTTTCTATATGGTTAATCTAAAAAAGAAACAGACATATTTTGAATAACTGGTCAAACATATTTCCCTTTATTTTAATGCCTTTGTAATTTTTTTTATTAATCTTTACATTAATACTAATCTTGTATTCAAAGTTGTAAATCTCTCTCAGGGGTAATATTAATAAATGTGTAGCCATGTGTAGCAAATAAGAAAAGTATTTATAAAATTTTGATGTAGAAAATCCAAAATCCTTTTATCTGTAGTTGAGAGAGATAGTTAGCCATATTAGTCTGAACTCATGCAGAAGGCAGAACAGAGTGGCACCTCAAAGACTAACTTGAATAACAAAAGCATTGGTGTGAAGGGAACTGGTTTTTACCAGTTATTCAAAACACATCTTATTCAGAGAGTCTGCAAGGTGTCTGCTTTGCCTTCTGCCTTTAGCTAGTCACAGACCAACTGATTTTTTTTTCTAGATGCCCCCCTATACCTACATAGTTTCAAGTATACAGAATATAGGAAGAAAATCTCCTGTAAACTTCATTGTTTTATGTATTTTACGATCTGTGCTATTCTTCTAGTTGTTGTAAAATAATTATCCTTAAAAGCTGATGTTTGATATTTAAATGGCTAATCTTTCATCTGAGGGATAAATACTTGCAGCAGCCAATCAAGTTACAGCCTCTGCAGTGTTACACCACTTGATTATCTCACCCTTTAGAGAACCTAACTACTAAAGTATTTTTTTAAAAAAAAACAAGTTACAGTTCATTTGTAAAATAGCATCTATTACTGTTGATATAAAGTGTTTCAGCAGAGGTTGGGCTAATAAAAGCTGTGTGAATGTCAATCCTATTGACATTGACTGTCTCCTATCCTAAATGGCCAGGAGACAGTCTTTGCAGGATTCACTTTTTAAAAATGCATAGGGCAAACCCTGAATGGTAAGAGAAACTGAATTGCTTTGAAAAACCTGTTGAGTGGATGGGAGAGGTATGTGCTGAGAAAGTTGACTGAATACCTGTTGCTGCATTTTAGAGAACACTGCAGTTCAAACCTGAACCTGTATAAATCTCAATAAAGCTGTGTATCCTAGAGTTAGTTGTATGTGCCACTGTATGTATGTCCATGTTCGGTTTTCAGGGATATTAACGGATTTAAGACCTGTTAAAAACTTTAAAATAGAATAGTTTGTCAGTGGTCAAAGGTTAGTCTTTCCATCATCTAGGAGGTAGAACATTATAAGACCAGCTCTCATATTCTTTTTGCAAGCCAAAGTTTAAAAAAGCCAGTGAAAAATATAAATCTAAATGAAGAATTCTTCTCTTTTGTACATCCTTTTTGAAACTTATATGATTGGCTAGGCTGTCTATTGGGCCCTCTGCAGCCTGAGTGCTCCCTTGTCAGATGGACACTGAACTAATTTTGGGCAGCAGCAAACAGCCCAAGTACAAGGCTGTACTCTTTTCCATTGGACACAGCAAACTCTTTGTTATCAGAATTTTTTTTGTTGAATGATGCTTCTTTTTCCAGGGGCAATGATTGGGCCCTATTCTGAAATTTGGAGCGTAAATTAAAAATCAGTGTTGAAAAGAGAAAAGTAAAAAAATTCTAAGATGACATCCCAGGTAGCAATGGAGATTCATTTATTTCTGATTTCACAAAGCTTTCTGTCTGTTTCTAAACTCAGGTTATAATTTACACTGGACTGTGAAAAAAATCACATCCTTTTCTCATTTGAAATACATAACCCTCTATCTCTCTCGAGATTCTCAAACATCCTCTTTCCCCCCCCAAAAGAAAACCATTTGGTTTCTTCAAGGAAAGGAAAAGACAATTGCAAAATAGACTCTACTTTCATTCGGTCATTTTAAATCCCCAGGGAATTTTGATCATTATTCTTTGTGCTGTTGGATATAGAGGAATTCCAGTGTGTTGCAAAAACCTAGAGACTACAAAAACGAGCTTTGCTTTTTAAGTAATGTCACACTAAATTGTCACTGAATATGTAATAAAATATTGCAATATTTTCGTTAGGAAATTAAAATCACTTGGCAGATAATTCTCTTACACTAATTTTTGTATTTCTACACAGCATACTACAGAAAAGAAGACTACAAAGCTATAAATGATATTTATTCTAAAAGAAAGCTTTTTATATTTTACTTGTAATTACAGTGTATCAGAATACCGTAGCTCCTAAACCTGTTCTAAATGTTCTGCTAAAACACCTATTAAGATGAACACACCAGATTAAGCTAAAATTACTAACCAATGGAGTGGCCTATTTCTCCCCTCAGTTGGAGTTACACATGCAGAAATAGAGGGGATTTATGCCTCCAGACCATGGGAGTCAAGTGCGGCACAGGTGAAAATCACTATCTATTGTTCTGTTGCCTATGGCTATGTAAAATGAGTTTATGCCCTTAGTCCAATTCCCTGTGTCTAGTTCGTAAATACCCTCACCACTATGGTCCTCTGTGTTGGTAGTCTTAGCAGAAAGGTCAAGGACTGAATGGGTCTGGAGACTGAGTTGCCTTCTCAATCTTTGATGGACGTTACTAGATCTGTCTCTGTTACCATAGTTTCCATTTTGTTCTCTAGACAAGAAATAGAAGCATTTTAGTGTGTAGTTCACAGAGGCCTTGATCAGTCGATTGACATAGGGTCCCTGCCTGTGGTGAGGTTTAAGGGAGTGAGAAGTGACTATACTAAGGTCTGCACTGTGGAGGTGAAAAAAACAGCCTTTTTTTTTTGCTTACTTGCTTTTAGACCCTGTTGCTTGGTACCTGCTATACATTATAATCAATCATTAGATAAAGGGTATAGGCAATGCAGTTAGGCATGATCTCAAGGTAAAATGTGTAAGCGTAAGTTTTTGCATCCATTATCATCTGATGACATAGGCTTTTGCCTGTGAAAGCTTATGCCATTGTGAACAAGTTAGGTCCGTGATGCCACCCTGCCTTGTCTTCTGCCATTAATGTCCCTGTTAGATTTCACCCTTTTTGCTATTACATCTTTACCCAATATCCTATTCATGTTAGTTGTCCCCCCAGTTGCTTAGACTCTCAAGTCCACTGTAAAATTTCAGGGCAGCAAGGACAATATCTTTCCTTTACCAAAGCACTTACAAGTCATAAAAGCACTATGTGCACTTAAAGCCAAATAATAATAACCCGTCTGTACAACCAATGGCTGACTTCAACATTATTGCTTTTTTTTTTTTAAAGATCCATAACTGTCTTAAAATCACTGTTCCCTCCAGCACCAGAGAGGCTGTAAAAATTTCAGGGACAAGCCTTTACTGTCTATCACTACTTCCTATTTTAATGTCAATGGCAATTTCAATTCATTTTATTTCTGTGTCAGTGTCACTCCAGCATTTAGCTTCAGTTCCATATGGAGGCCAGAACTGCAGCTAATGCAAATATTGTTATATAAAAAAAATATTCTCTGTCATTGCTTCTTTTAGCTTAATAGATGGATACCAAAAGCCTATCAACGAAAATCCAGCATGATAAAGAGTCTTAAGGCAGTGTATATTTTCTCTTGATCTATTTGGTGTCTTGTGCTCAAATGGTAAGGCACCATTTTTATTTTCCAGCCAGCAGAGGTTTTGACAATTTCTTACCTCAGTGCAGGAAATGGTAAAACTTGTCCAAGTCCTGTTGTTTATTACATTACCAATGTAACTTCCACACTTTCATTCCAGAAATAAACTTTAACTCACATGATTAACCAAGTTTATTGTAATGCATTTCACCATTGATTTTCAGATAAGGTTGGCACAAACTAAATGACAGCAATTAAGAATGCAAAAGTTTATTTGACCACATAAAATCAAAGGTCTGAGTCTACTCTGAGTTGCACATATGAAGCCACCACTAAAATCATCAGGGAGCTGTGTATATGCAAGCAACAGCAACATTATTCTCTCCGATATATCAGTTAGAAAGAACTAGTAATACTAACCAAACACTTGCCTATTGGCTGATCTGAGAGCCTCTAACTTAAACAATGATACTGAAAAAAGCCTGAGAATTATATTCTTTCTAGGACAATCAGCTTCACATTCTACCTGCCCAGACCAGTGATTCAATTTTTGTGCAATCACTCTGAAGGAAAGGAACTCTCTTACCCTTTCAAGAATGCTGACAGTTAGACTGATATATGGAGTTGAAGTGAATGGATGACAGTAAGACAAGGATCAATGACTCTTTGAGGTTTACTTACTTTTTCTATGGAGATCAAAACTTTTAGTATGAACTGCTAACACAGAGCTTCTTGCATTTGCCCTTCCGTTTCCTGTCAACTAAATCAATGTGCAGCAGCAGCTGATATCCTGCTGGGACTACAACCCTGTCCCTAAATTCTGTTTCTGTGGCCTAAGCCTATTTTCCTGGGCTCTAACATTGCAGGATCAAATAAGCTTCTTCTTTCTCTTTCCCTTGAGGCTTTTCTCTGTCTGCTTTTCTTCCTACTTAGGAAAGGTGCCTTAACACTTTAAATACTCAACTTCCAATTCTCTGGCTCAAAAGTGGCAGTATAATGGTTCTGAAAGGAACTGCCTTAATCTTAGTTTTTCTCTCCGAGTTTTTCATGGCTCTTCTTGTCTAACCCAAGCCTCTATCTGGCTCCCTGCAGGCTAAAGGCCATTTTTTGTGCTACTGTCTCTTCCCAGTTATTTACCATTAGTTCTAGGTTTTTACAGTTTCTTGGCCTCTCTTCCCCTCTACAGCTCAGTGCAATGGGCCTCAGAAGACCCCTGTCATCACAGGCTTACTTGCTGCTTTGTACAGCAGTTTTGAAGAACTTTCACTCTGCATAGTAGTTTGCCTAGCTTAGGGTGTGCTTACACATTACAACTAGCACCTGCTAACTTCAAGGAATGTTAGGTGTTATTAAAGGTAGCATATGCTAGGAGCAGGGTGCATTCAGAGTTAATCCCTTTGAAACACACACAGCTCTGAGCTGCCACCAGGGCTAGGGATGGATATTACACAAACTGGTTGAAGTGATCAGAAACTGGTTTAAACCTGTAACAGAACAGATGTTCAATGCCTATAAATGAGTTTGAAAATGGCTAAAACTGGTTTGAGATAAACCTGATTGACTGCAGTATCAGACTTAACTGATTTGGCTCAAACCAGTTTATACAATCTTTATTCCAGACCCCTTCTTGGTTTAAGTTAAATCAGAGTCCCCTAGCATCTCAGCATGCTCTCTGGGCTGGGTACAGCTCTCTGCTCCACAGCAGGGCTGGCCCCTCCCCTCTGCTCCCTGGCTGAAGCTTGGCACAGACTTACAGGCACAACAGGGTCTGCTGGCTTTCCCATGCCCCCTTCCTCCCTCCCCCACCCTTACTGCTTAAGCAGAGATCCCTTCCTTCTCTCTGCCACAGCAGGGACCATGTGGTATGCCAGCTAATGCTGAGAGGTGTCTGTATGTGTCTCTCTCTCTCCAACTTCACTGGGATAGGAAGACAAAACAGTGACCACTTAGGACTTTTGGAGCTAATCAACAGGTAAGCTAGTAAGCTGTTTAAGAAGTTTGAGGTAATGTAGAGAGAGGCTATTGTTTTACTAATCAGGTGATAAAGACTGTTATCACCCCCTC
>NW_017728907.1:31766666-31784346 GCF_001723895.1 Crocodylus porosus | reverse complement strand
GGCTTGCTTGCCTGTCAGTTTGCTGCAGACAGTATAACAAAGCGGGGAGGCAGATTGAAAAGCTCCGTATCATTAACAGATGCATGCATTGCACACACTCCCTTGCCTCAGAGTACTAGCCTGGGGCTGGGGGCTGGCAACACTCTGCCTCTTGAGCAGCCAGTGGGGAAAACCCTGGAGTATGCAGGCAGACATCCCTAATGAGAGAGTCATTCTAGGACCTGGCCACACCCCCCTCAGCTCAGCCTGAGCCACTGCAGGCATGTGCCTGAATTTCCTCAGTCCAGAGAGAATGTTTGTCCAGTTTCAAAGCAGTTCAGCCTAGTCAGGTTAAACTAACCTGCAAAGATTGAATCCATTCAGGATCAGGCTTTTTGTCCATCCTGAGGGCTGGCAAGCAGGGCCATGCCCAGGAGTTGACAAGTTTGCTTAGAGCCTGCCCTGCTTGCCCACTTTAGTAGCAGCACATATACCCCCAACACAGCATACACGCACAGCATATCTCCCCTCAGCACAACCCCCACCCCTCAGCACACCTGTGTGTGTTGTGTTGCACTGTGTTCTGTGTGTAGCCCCCCTGCCCCAGGAGCCTGGCACTTGCACACATGCAGGGAGCCTGTTCCAATTTGCTGGACATTCACTTTTGATTCCAAAAATGTAGCCATGTGCTTGCAGTGGCCTGGGCCAGAAGCTGGGGGCACTAGAACATACCTCCTTCCTTGGCTGCAGCACAGACAGCTTGGGCCAAAGCTACCCTGCCCACCCTAAGAGGAGGGGTTTGCAAGTAATGTGCAAAACATCCTGGGATGCTGGGGGACTGTGAGTTAACTTGAATCTGGAAGGGATCTGGCCAGAAATTCAATAAAATTATTTAACCTAAATCAGTTAAGTTTAAGATTACATGCATCCAAGTTTATCTTAAACCAGTTTCAGTCATTTTGAAAGCAGTTTATGTCCACTGAACCTTTGTTTTGTGACATATTTGAACTGGTTTCCGGTCACTTATACCAGTTTATGAGTAATTTCTGTCCCTAGCTTTTAAGACACCTAGGCCACATCCAGATAAGAGGGGACATGCATTTACAGTGGCACAACTAGTAGCAGCACAAATTTCTGCCACTGCTTTGTGCCACAGCACACACCCCTGAATGTGCACTTTGCTGCAGGACACATTGTCCCACTGTGGGCAAATTGCCCTTGCCCACCTGCTCCTGGCTCCCAGTGTGCTGGAACTGCCAGGGCACAAATAGAGCATAGAGATGCAAATTTGTGCCAGAGCACAAATAGAGCAAAGAGAACAGTTTCCATTTGTTCTGGTGCACACTATTGTAGCGTGTGTTGTGCCACTTTTTTCCCCCAATTTTTTTTTTTTGCTACTGGGAAATCCTGGTAGCAAATTTTGCCCCTGTTCTGGAAATTTCTAATGTACAGCATGTTTTAACATTCCATATGTGTTGTTTGTGGTGCCACAAAGAGGTTTTTGATGCCACAAACCACAGGCCCCTGCTCATCTGGATGCAGCCCTACAGGACACCTGGCACTTGTTAATGCTTGTGAATCTGTGATCCTTCATGCTTTAAATGTCCTTAACAAAGTTTAATTGTAACTTCTAATCTTACCCTTAGTGGTATAGGACAGCTCAGAGCTCATCCATGACTTCACCAAGTATACTATACTAAAAAGTGTGCCATACCTAGCTTTCTATTCTACAAGTATCACTGAGACTGTGGCAATTAAATATTAACCAACCTTAACTGTCCAACGCAACTAACAAGGAAACTGGATACCTGAATAGCTTCTGTGTTGTTGTTACTGAGTTGGCTGCGTGTTGTACCTTATTTTGAGAAATGTCAGGGTTTAGCATGTGCAAATCTTGACTGCCTTGCAGTATTGCTACTGTATTTCTATATTACTACTGTTTTTCAAGAATGTTGAGTCTAATTCAGAACTGCTAAAAGTCATACTCTCTCTTTGCATCAGCTCTAACCACACAGCACAAGTGGTTGACTTGAGATCTTTGTTTTATAGGAGAGTTTCCTACATCATAAAAAATCAAGTTGAGGCTTACCCTGTTGCCCCACCTGATCTCCCAATCTGGCAACAGACAGCAGAGGGGAAGGTAATTCACCACTTGCTTCAGCTCTACCAACCAAGAGCAGAAATGGGGAAACAACTCTTTTTCCACTTATTCATCTCTTACTCCAAGAATAGAATCAAGATCTTTCTAACCACCACCCTTCCCTCTTTGGCAGTGGAGAAAGGGGTAGTATCTCACAGATTGATTTCCTCTCTACTTAACAAGCCTACCTCCCTCAGTTCCTGAACACTGGCCCTTTTCTTTCCTTTGTTAGAAACACTAGGGTAATATTTTGCAGCTTGATTGAAAATGACAGAAGAACATTTCTGTGTGGGCGCTGGCTTCCCCCTCTGCTAAATCTTTGCATAACAATGATGGCAGAGAACATTAGCTTGAGTTGACATTGTAATTTCCTTGGACAACTTCTTCAGCTTAGCCATCGTGATGCTTGTCTTGCAATGGAACTTGTTTACATTACAATTACAAATCTCTGGGGAGACTGGTGATCACACTGGCCATGGGCAGACATGCTGTTTAAACCACTGCAAGCAACAAGGATGCAGACACTCATGGCTGAAGAATGTTTATAAATGGTCAAAATACCTCAAAATGTCCTTGAAAAAAAAAGAAACAACTTTGAAGCACTTCATTTTGAAGCACTTCCCAAAACAACTGCTTCCTTCGGTGGTCCTCTGGTAACCCACAGTGCTTTTGCCTCCTTGTCTGCTATGGGGGAGGGGGCAGAGGGAGAAAGGGATCAGGGCAGAAGGCCCATAAGCACTTTTCTTTGTGTTTGGTTGTCCTCAGGAAGCTCTGGAGATGGGAGGCTAAGACACGCAGGGAGTCCTACTCTACATGGGTATTCACAAGCATTACATTTAGATGGACCTAATTAGATGGACCTAATCAAGGTTAGGTCCATCTAAATGGATGGGCTTGCAGGAATACATAGGGCTTAGGTTGCCCTAAAAGTGGCATGCTCAATCTAAATTTAGTTCACCTCAGTGGTGAACTAACTTTGGATCAACCTTTGTTAACCCCATCTAAAATGGGTTAATCTGGTGTAACGAATGCTTGTATGCATTCACATCACAGCCCCAAGGCTTAGAAAGTCCAAACACTCTCCACATCCCCAGAGCAGTGTTGTTTTAAACTGCTTCCTACAAACCTGAATTATTTTTAGGTCCCTGACTATTTCCCATGGACCCACCAGCCCACCCCATGGATTCACCAGCCCTCCCTGGATCCACCAATCCCCTTGGACGCACTAGCACCCTCCCCATCTTGCCAGCCCTCCTCCCTTGAGTTACTTACCTCATGCTGCCTGTGCCATTCCCAACAAACAACACACGTCTTCATGAACTACTCCTGGCTTAGGCTTGGGGCTCTGTCAGATCTTATGCTGTAAACTGAACAAATGTTAATCAGCTTAGTGTTGTTCAGCTTAATGAAATGGTCACACATAAGGTTAAAATAACCTCCTCTGACTGTCCCTGACCTGCATAACTGTGACTTGCCATGAGAGACTTTGTGAGCAGGGGCAGGACTAGGAGCTAGGGGCATGCATAGATGAAATGGGGACCCTAAATTGAAGTGGTGGGTTTTAAAAAACACCGCTTCAATTTAGGGCTGATTAAACCCCTATGTTGAGCACATACCCCACTGACTTACCTGCCTCTCTGGTGGGGAGGGGAGGGTGAGCTGCAGTGGGTGGAGTGGTCCCTGGGCTGTAGATGGGGGTGGGAGGGTGGGCTGCTGCTTCACTCTGTGGCAGCAGTGGGGCCTCCCCAGGAGGCACCTACCAGCAGGCACCCAGCTTGGGCAGTCCCGTGGGGCACTGCCACTGTGGAGGGAAGCTCTGGGTCTCTACACATCTCAGGCAGATAGACTCTGGGGGGAAAAGAAAAAAAGATCAGGCTCACTGCTTTTCTTAGGCAGAGCCTGCTTTCCCAGGCTGCTGCCAGGCTTCCTGCAGGGCTTCCTGCAGAGCTGTGGAGCTGCATGGAGCCCAGTGCTTCACTTCATGGCTGTAGGGCAGCAAACTAAAACTCCTTTGAGTCATTTAAGGCACTGTTGCAGAGCACTTAGGTGCCCTGTGCCTGAGAGCAGAAATGGCTCAGGAGAGGCCCCTAGTGGCAAGAAGGGGGAGACTCAGCTGCCAGTCACCAGGGCAGCCAGTCACAGGTGCTGGTTGCTAGGGCAACTGGTGGAGCCAGCTGACAGGAAGGGGCAGGGCTTGGCCCTTCTTAAGCCCAGGCATGAGGCCAGAAGGGCAGTTCTCTGCTAGCAACCAAGGGAGAAGGAGCTCTGCTGGAGCAAGCAGAGAAGCCTGATGGCATGAGCAGGTTCTGTTTGTGGATACAGAATTCTCTGGTAGGGGTTTGAATGATGGTCAGCCAGATGGCTTAGATTTTATGTTATAGCCCAGGGGCTTGAGTTTTCTGTCTGTAGTTTTATAAAACCAGAGGACTGGGTGAGGCTATTAGGGGTTGGAGGAGGCCTCATAGGGGCTCCACAGTAGCATTGTGACCTCAGTGCCAGAGAGGGCACAACATTCAGGGGTGCACTGCCCCCAGCCCTGAGAAGGGGAGCAGAGGATTGGGAGGGGGCCTGGTAAGGCCGAGGCTGCCTGAGCCCTAAGGTGAGAAGCCCCAGAGTGGGCAGTTGCAAGAAGCCCCAAAAGGGGGACAAGCCAGAGAGCGCCAGTGGGGTTCAGGCTGTGAGACGAGCCAGACAGCGTCCGTGGGGTGTGGAAAGGGAAATTGACCAAACGACGTCTGATGCATCTGCAAAGCTTGGGGTGTGGTACAAGGGTGGTTGGAACCACACATAGCCCATAAGGCTGGGGTGCAATGAGTCTTTTTTTTTTTTTTTTTTTTTTATTATTATTAAAAACATTTTAACCCAAAATAGAACTGAGACTGAGATACATCAGAGCACCGTGTCAGAGAGCACAAAAGGCAGCCTCCCTTATACACTGTTAACACCAAAGACGTGGCGGGCAAGATGTGAGCGTGCTCTAGTACTACATTGGCATGGTAGGGGGCGCTAGGGGAGATCACAGCCACCCCTAGGACCCCGTGCTGCTACAGGCACGTTATGCCGCTGAATTTCCTACAGCGAATGGAATTAATGAGTGATACGCTGCTGAGGCATGCAAACACTGGAACCATTAAAACAATGCAAAAGCATTTAGCCCGCTCTAAAGTGTCATGCACACATGCCTCTTGTTTCATTTACACATGGCCTAAGGGAAAGACGGGCACTTAGCTCCTGCTGCTCCTGTGTGGAGTCAGGTTGGGAAGCTTTTGGGAGAAGGGGCTTGTCTGCATTGGACGTGCACTGCTGGAAGCAGTTCTGCCAGCAGAGACCCAGAGAGGATGTTCCTCATCTGTGTGACATCTGACAGCTCCACTACAGTGTTTGTGTATGCAAAGTGTATGGTGCACCCTGGGAGGCTGTGGCAGAAAGTGTGAGCACACCTATTTGTTTTTTCGGTGGCTTCCTTATAGCAGGAGCAGAGTTAGCCTGAGCAAGCAGCAGCAGGGGTGCATTGCCTCCTAGCTGCCACTTGCATGGGTTCTGTTCCCACCAGGAGCAGAACTGGACTGAGTGGTGGCTGGGAGGTAGTGCCTTCCCACTGCTGTTTGCACAGAATATGCTCCTGATGGGATCAGAGCCAGTCCAAGAAGTGGCAAGAGGCACCATGGCCTCCTGGGATGCTGAAGAACTTCAGTTTGGGTGGAAGAGTTGTGGAGAGTGGCCACAAGTTAATGAAACAGGAGCAAAATTAGGCTGATTAGAGATAATCCTGCCCTAGAATAGTGTGATACTAAACCAAATGATAAGTGCTTTAAAAAAAAAGTGTTGGCACACAGTCAGTCCAGGGGTTAAGAGCTCCAGAAGCTGACTAAAGTTAATGTGCAACATGGCTTATTTTAAGCCATCTAAACCTGGTCCCATAAACACTTTTTCACACCCCATGTCTGAACAGTGTTGAAGTGCTCTGATTTGAAGCACTCTAGGACTTGTGGTGCTTCAAATGTTCATCTGGCCATACCCACAATTGTTCCTCAGATGATCGTTAAAGCATCGTTCAGTGTTAGTGTACACAATTGTGTACACATACCATGTCCCCAAACCCAGGGAAAAACCTCTCTTCTATTTCAACGGAACTGTGAATATTATTTAGGTGGGTCATGGGAGATTTTACATCCTTCTGTTCCTAGATCATTTAAGGGAGTTCCTACAGCCTTCATAATTTATTAAGGACTTCCCTCTTGCTTTCACAGTTTTACACCAGGGTCTGCAATATCTAACTCAGCTAATTTCCAATGCCATTGTTCCTGGTTTCTCGGTAGTGCTCAAAGAATTTTTGTCTGGTGTAAGATCTGGTTTGATCTCTAGAATTAACTCCTAGGCAGTGTCATCATATTAAAATTCTCAGCCCTGTTTCCATCAACTTTTACGATGCCAGAAAGTTTAGAAGTTGTCCAGTGAGATTTGGTTCCTTCCTACTCATTTTTCCAATATTCGGGAAAACTGATAACTCATAAGACTCTTTTAATTCTTTCTCCATATCCAAACTCTTTTATTTCTGCATTGCTGTTTATTAGCAGTGCTACTGGTCTGGGGAGTGCTAGCTTTTATCTGGGTTCCTTTGCTTTTGTCATCCATAAAACAGACACAAATATAGAGGGAGGTTTGTAGTGTTTGTGTGTAGCTACAGTGTATACAGGGTACCCTATGCAGAAAAAAATGAGGATGTTTTCATGTTCAACTTCCTAGGTGCCAAATTTCCTTGTTTTCTTTCCTTCCTTCCCATGATTCTTAGTGTGTTATTGGAACATGTGAAAAAGCACACATTAGAAATCTGCCCACTACCTGGCTGAGCTTCTTGTGATGCTGTTGGGGGAAAATCACACCTTTTAAACCAAATCTTGAAGCTGGCCTAAACAACTGCTTCTCCTCAGATTTCTCCCCAAAAGGTAAGGTGGATCTTGACCCTGTCTGTTTCTATCACTGGTTTAATTAATAATCACTAAGAGGAAGGCTTGTGGTATACAAAGGAAATGGTTTATTAAAGAAACACAAAACAGCCACTGCTATGTTAGTAATATATATAAAGGACAACAGTAACACCAGTAACAATCAACACTAAGTATTCCTAAGTCCTGTAAATCCTATAACCAGAACAAAGGGACAACAATCACGAGAGAGATTTATTGGACCACCGCTGGCGGTGGCTCTGTCTGCCTCTTCGGACCCAGTGCCAGGGCTTACCTTACCTTATTACCACTCACTGATCTTATACAAGGGTATAGGACAGAAAGGATAGCCCACAAAAGTATCCCTTCCCAAGGTATGAGGGATACTCACCAACTACTCAGTGAGACGGCTACCAAAGCCCTTATGCAGCCGATGTGAAAATGTCAGGGAGCCAACCTCTGACTGAGGATAGCAGTGTCTTGAGGGGTGGTCTCTGACTGCTCCAGGGATCCTTGCTCCTCGCAAAGGGCCCAGCTTCTGTGGAAGATCTGTCCCCACTCACGCAAGCTATCACTCCCAGTCCCCTCATTCATTGTGTCTCTATCAGATCAGTCCTTACAAGCCCTCAGGCACATACAGTCTCTCTCACGAGCATACCCTCGCCACCGCACAGAACACCAGTCACGCATCCATCCACACATACACGCACACATCGAGCCCTTCCCTCACAAAAACCTTTTAAAGGGCTGGTCGGTGCGCATGGCACTTTGGATGATGCACTCATCCCCAAAATGTGCATACTGCACTCCATCCATTATACCTAAGGGGTGTCGTATGGAAAATTACAAAACTGAGGACCAGGATGACAGCATTTGTCCTACTTACAGTCTCACCTGTGAACGGCCTTACCAACTTGAACTGTTCTGGTCCCATAACCTAACCTGAGCCAGCCCCAAGCATCTTTATTTGCTCTCAACAATACAAGTGAAAGTAAAATCCTGACTGCTCACCCTTCTGGAAGAACCTGTCAGGGACTTTCTCCAGCTTACATTTTTGGTTCAAGAAAAAGTTAAGAAAAAAGGGTTGCTGGAGATTTTAAAGCCTATTTTCTGTTTTATCTAGTGTTCTGTTAAAGCTTTCCCCCTAAGAAGCTTATAATAATATAAATAACCCACAGAAAAACTGGCCATCAATCTGCTACTATAAACACCTACAGGTCCATGAGCTTCAGAAACTGGATATTGCAGCCATCAGTACCTGCAGGCCTCTGAGTCAGAGATAAGTATCAAATAATTCTCTCCTATCAAAAATACTCTGTTATATTCAAAATGAAGAGTGGAGTGGAGGAAAAGGGAAGAGAAGCAGCAAAGAAGTGTGCTGAGAGCAGAGATAGGAATTGGGTACCCCAGGAGTTCAGGTTGACGAAGGAGGCCTCTGGGACTCATAAATCCAGTAGCTGCATGTGAGCTAGCCTTTCCCCCCACCGTGCCAATGACTGTGTGGTTTAGTGAGCTCCTTGGCTGCACTTCTTTTTCCTCATTATAAGATGTATGCTTCTTCCCTTCAGTTTGGTAGGGTCCAGACCATCATTCCAACCCCTAGGGCGGCTTCAGCAGAAATAGCAGCCATTTTAGCAACAGCAGCTGAGCTGGGCATCCTCCTTCTGGAAATGATTGTGGATTTCTCCTGTTAGCTTGGTTTTATTCTGTTTACTGGTTTATAGGCTGTCAGCGCTGGAATACAACTGTCAGGACACGGTATACTGTAATGTTATACCACTCTGGCTTTTGGAGGTGCTTGTGAAATAATGAGCAAAAGCTAATTAAGAAAAGTGAAATACAGTAGATTAAGTCAGCTGCATCAGAGTGTGAAATGGATCCATTATAAAACAAAACAAAACATTGTACAGTGGCATCGACAGAGCTCCCAATTCTTAAAGCAGTACTGTCAGATTTCTATGATATCAGAAAACAAATAGACACAGAGTTAAAATGTTATAGAATATTATTAACCATGATTTTTACAGGCATTGCTTTGCCTAGCTGTGGTAAGTGTGCCCTTGTTCTAGGCATTGTACAAAAGAGATCATTTACAAAATATGTGCTCTGCAGAGAATAAATAAAATAAACCCTTGGAACCTAATTGTGCAGTCATAAAAGCATCTATCCATGTCAATTGTCATGACTGCCTTCACTAAAAAAATTGTGCAAGCAAACATAATTACTAAAAATTGCTTGCTAAATACAAATGTGGGCATAGATCACGGTGCTTTTTCATGTCCTTTTATAATAAAGTACACTGAATTCTCAGGACTGTGTTAATGCATAGGAAAACTAGGCACGTGCCTAGGGCCCTAAGTGAAGAAGGGGCCCGGGTATGCTTATTTTACACATTATAATTATTGAGTGAATAAAGTAGGGGCCCATGAGTTTTCCTAGGGCTCACTAAAGGGTTAATTCAGTCCTGTGACTACTTCACAGTGGAGGAAATCCTATTGCTTTGGAGCACTTGAAATATAGATGTATTTACATTGTTCTGAAAGATGTGCTTTTTTGTCAAAGTAGTTGGTTTTGACTGCCTTCTGTTACGAAATGTTTAGTTTATGTTTCTGGGCAAAGTTCCCATTGAATTGGTATGTCACCCTGTTCCAAGATGCAATTGCAAAAGTTCAAAACTTAGGCCAGAAAGATGTACTTTTCTGTATACAATTGCCCCCTTAATACAGGTGTATTAAGATGTTTGTGGGGTGGGGAGTCATCTCCCTAACCCATGACTTTTGTTCACATTTGTAGGTATGGCTCTTTCTGAAGTCAACTGATGCTAATAGAAACTGGAACAGGTTATCAGGGGCTTTGAAAACATGAAGTTTGCCCAATAAAAGTGGGAAACCTTACTAAAGTAAAATAGATCTCCTTAATTTTCTGATATTTTATCCAGACTCGCTCATTTCCATGCCACCACACCACCTAAGGCATGCTGCCCTCGGTTATTATCATCATTAGGCTTCAGTGTAGCACAAGGGGAGAATACAATTTTGTGGGAGTGGAAAAAAATATCCTTACAAACTGGATGAAAGAGGTTCTAACGTTGAACCCAGAAAGCTCCATGGATATCAGGGCATATGTTTATGCAACTGAAAGCTGAATTTTGGCCAAATGCACTAGGGGTAATGGCTCTAACAGAGCTACTGTGCTATGATGGCACAAGATACCACATGGAATGAGTACTTTGGGGCCACTTGCCTTTCTGAATTATTCAGCTGGTGCATATGTGTGCATAGTCTATTTCCAGTCCATTTTCATTGAACACTGGATTGTGTGCGCACAGTGAAGAGAGAAGTAAAAAAAATATTAAATAAATAGCCTTTTATTATTTTATAAAACTAAGATTCTTAAAGCCTGTCTGTGCACTATTCATTTCTGTTTGAAAAAAAATTAAATGGAAGAATTCTGAACTAAAGAGAAGACTGAAGTAGATCCATTTTACTTTTTCTTTGCAATTGTGTTTTTTTACAAAAGAATCAAGTAAATTTTAGTCAAAGTGATTTCTCAGAAAAAGTCTCGAAAAGCAATATTCACTCTGATCTTTCTGATCAACCAAATCTCAAAGCACATGAAAAATGACTGAATTACCTGAAAATATTTTTAGATGGCAAATATTAACAATTGCCTTGTTATAAATGCTAGCGTGAGGGTGCTTTGAATACTTGAGTCAGAACAGGTAGAACTACTCTAGCATATGCTAGAAACTATATCCACAAGAATACAATTAGAATTAGAATAATGTGGCTTTCTTGCATCTAAATTCCTCATGCTAATTTGTCTTGGTTTTACTGTTCCCCCTCCCAACTTTTGTAACAAATTACTTTTGTCAGAAACACTAACTGATACTTCACTGTTAAAATGCTCGCTAGAAAGATCTAACACCTGCTGAGAAAATTATCTCTAAAGGTTAACACAGTAAGGCTCGAATGTAAAATGTCAAAGGACAGCTCACATCTTCCTCCCTCCTTCTCAAATCACCCAGAAGCTGGCAGAAATGGTAATCAAAATTTCAAGTACTGGGGCACCACCAACTTCAGGAGCATTTGGTGATTTCAGAGCTTCACAGTGTATGTTTTGCTTCTGTAAATGCGAAAAGCATTGCTGAGAGAGCTTGTACAAAGCCACCTACCAGGCAGGAGCCTGTTTCTTTCAATCCCCTTGGAGCTCTCAAGATAGTTGCCCTAATATGCACTCAATTTAAATCAATGGATGATTTAAGGGTAGAAAGCAGAGGGCGGCAAGAATTAATAAAATGCTAGAACTTTAGTTTGATAATCACATAGGAGCCTGATGCCAGGCATCATTATTAGAAGGATAAAATAGTAGCAACTGAGGAATGTCTAGTGCAGTGAGATTTACAATAAAACATTACGGGCAAAAAGAAATGCTCTTTTGCCCTCCAATGGTGCAGTGTAATAACTGAGAATGATAGAACATGTTTGCTCAGTGCTGCTTGATAAATTACAGGGGTACAAAATATATTAGTTCTTCAAATGTTATGATAGCATCAGCTCTGTAATGTTATACTGCTTCCCCTTGCACTTCATAGATATGCTCTCATACCCTAATAAGAGATGGAGAAAGAACAAATCTGTAATTAATTTACCAGTCCTCGTCACTGTTGTTTGTAGGCAGTAGACTCCCAAGCCAGAAAATCAGGACAGTTTGAAGTGGTTGTATAATTCCTGTCCGGAGATGTTTTGTTCACTCTGTATGGAGCACATCTAGTATCACAAGTAGCATCAAAAAGGATGGGCCTGATTCTGCATACATTTTTGTAGGAAACTACTCATATCCCACTGATTTCAGTACTCTGCTCCTGTGACTGAAGTCACTTCTTTCTGGTTGCAGGATTTTGTTCTATTCCAGCAATAACTAGAACAGCAGAGAAAATTCTCCTTTTTTAAAGCAAAGAATACAAGTCATTTTTTATTCTCCATTCTTTACTTCTTTATTGCTTACTAATGTTCAAGCTATTATTCCATATATAGGCTGAAGAAACAGCAGCGAATGCTGCATAAGCAGAACAATCCATGCTCTTTGTCCAGATTTCTCTACCCGTCATCTCAACGTCACGTCTAATCAAGATTCTGTAGTACAATGTAGCCTGAACATTGTAGAGCCTTAAATTTATTCCATGTGAGGCTAAATTCCTTGTCTTGTCTGAACCCTAGGCAAGGATTCTGAGATGCTGAGCACTCCCTTGTTAGTCCCCACAGATTAGAGTTTTATCATATCCCCCCCTTTAAGGGCCTGGTAAGTTAAGCTGGCTTGCAAACACCTGAGGAATGCATTATGCATTCTTCATATCCCTGTGAACCCGAGGTTCAGACCTGTTTAATACCTTTTCAGTGGCGCATGGCAGTAAACACCAAGCCAGAAATACCATTAGATGTATCAAGCCAATTATGTTACAGGAAGTCTTAATGTCCAGAACAGGGGTAGCCAACCGCCAGCACACTTGCTAGTATGACACCCAAAGACATTTTACTGGGCTCTGGGGAAGGGCCGGGATGCACTGCCACAACAAGGACTGGGCCCCTCGTGGGCTTCCCTGTTGTCTGCCTCTGGCACACCAACATCTTACAAGTTGAGGTTATGGGTGTTTTCGGCATTCTGCCTAAAAATGTTGCCAACCACTGGTTTAGAAGATAAAAATACAAACTGCTGCCTCCTACACCTTACTTTGGAACTGACTTAACTTCAAGGCAAGTATCTCATTTTACAAACCTTGTGTAAGTATCGCTACATTTTTTTAAAGGTTTGTGAAATATATTGGCTTGATAGCCACAAGTCTGAGGCTCAGGTATTGTCTTCAGGAATGAGAAGATAGTACAGGTCTCATAAATATCTGCTGAAACTGTTAACAAAGGAATGGGTTAGGGCCATCTGTTGATGGTGAGTTTTTTGATGTGTACTCTTGGCCACTGCCAAATGGACTAGATCGCTGACTCATTTCAAATAGGTCTCACAGCTGCTTTCATATGGTAATTACTTTCATTCATTATTGACATAGGTCATATCTGAGCCAGTGACTTAGAGGGGAGAGGCTTCTTACCACATGGATGGGGCTTACTGTGCAGCCAGATGAACACACGGCAGCTAAACTCACAGTGTTATTTTGAGTTTTTCTCCTCGTTCCCATTAATTTACAAATAACTGGTCAACATCAGGATTTTCTGCAAGAGTGAACTGTGATGCTCAAGACTTAAAAATGAGCAAACAAAAGTGCCTAAAAACAAACTCTAAAAGCCAGCTAGGAGTACTTCCAACCCCAAAGAGCAATGCTTGTGCTAGCTGGAGGTCCTGTGTTATCAGAGGTGTCACATGCAAGATAAATTCTACCAGAAATAAGCACACTCACAGCCAGCCTTTAAAATAGCAGTGCCAAAAGACAATTTTTAAAGGTCAGAATTATTAGAGGACATTAATTAGCAATCAGATTATGCTCAAACTGCCTTAGCAAATTTAGACACTATGAGAGACCACATGCTGAAGAGGGGGCAGCCACCTGAAACATATTTGGACATGTTAAAACAAAATGTGTACTGCTCAGAACACAGCTTGAAAAACATAAGGAGAAAACAATTTGTCTCCCCCTCCCTCCAATATTGGATGTGGTGCTGACAGTAAATAAGCTGTATTAGTGAACCAGATAAGAACAAACAAATCAAGAATCTCAGGCTTTCTACAAGGAAAAGGAGGAGAGAATAGGGGATCCTTTTTTCTAAACAAGGGCTATGCAAGGTGTTACAGTGGAAGATGGACAAGGAATTTTTACAGTGAGAGAGGAATATTAATAAAGATATGGAGCACAGTTCTAAATCCCTGATCCTAGGCTCATTGTAAATATTAAGAATCCTGCCTTTGGCTTCAATGAATTGTGGATTTAATCATCATCAGAGAGCTAAGTAAGGAATCTGTTTATATCATGGATTTTAGGAATAGAAATAGCACCTTGAAATTGGCCAAGAGGACAACATGTTAAAACAGAAACTGTGTGTTGATTTTTCAGTATTGGGGCCCAAAATGCAATCCAAACATAGAGCCAGGATAAGCATGGAAGTGAATCTGTTGCAGAGGTGCCATTTGTCCTCTAGGTCAGATATTACTGGTTTGTAAGGAATTAAGTTTTAGAACCAATGAAATGCCTGTTCAGACTGGAACTAATTTACCTATTTTAACTAATTGGGGGAAGGCTTCGTTGCACTAGAGCAGGACATTTCAAACAATAGAGGCAAGATATAGGAACATAAAATCCAGATCTGGAGCATGTTTTAGCACCTTTATAAAGGTATTTGCATGTAGGTTTTGGCTTGGCCTATTATAAGGAATATTTGTGAATTTTGGAATTGAATTTGGGTTTCAATTCTAACTCCTCCAAAATATGGTTTAGACTATATTCTCAGATTGCTTGCATCTGCACAGGTTAAGTAATGCATTACACATCACTTATATACAGAACAAAGACACTGCTCAGTGGTAGCAGCTAAGAGATGCTTTCAATTTGGAAATTTCAAAACTGCAAATTTAGAAGTTTCCTGTGAGAGAAGGTAGTATAAAAGCAATATACATAGTAAAAATGAATAATATAGGAGGGTATACCTGTTACCTTTTGAAAATCTTGAAAGAGCACATAATTATAGAAATACAGTTAGGGAATGTATCCTAAAAACATAGAGCCCCGTGTCCAAAGTCAAACATGCTTAGTATTTCTTATATGAATTACCATTTGATGAGCTCAGCATCCAGAGATTAAAAAAAAAGAGCCTGCAATTTTTATTTTTTGATGGGGGCATGTAGATTGAGGTGAAAATTCTCCAAAGATTATCTGCAGAATGCTAGCTTTTAATGAATCCCATTTGTTTTCTTGATTAAGTTTGGTATTACCCCTGTTTAGTCTTGTCACGAGCCCATTAGCTAGAATTTTCATATCACAGTTTAGAAGAGAAATTAGCCTAAGAAAGCAGCACTCATCATCAGTCAGTTTGCAGCATATTTGATATAGTTTATGAATTCAAGAAATTGTAGCCTTGTTTATAGAGATGAATAATTAATTGCTCTATGCAGTGAAATACCTAGGCCACTAAGGGTGTTGCAGTCAAGTGAAAATGTGTAGCAATCGGTCCACAAGTTGACAATCTATTCACAGCTATAAATCTTTATTCCTATATAAAGTCAATAATTTGTAAAAGACAGCTATTTGAAGTCAATAATTTCTAACCTAGGAATAAGTGACTTTCGAGAATTGGGCTCTAATTTCAGAGGAGCATCCAAAAAAAGTTGTCATGCTTGTTTGCCCATAAGCTACTCAAGTATGCCAAATGTGCTTAGAAACTAGGCAATGGGTGTAAGCCACTGGACAGATAAAGCTGGGTTTGCAAACATATGGGTTTTTTTCTAAGAAAACAAACATTGTAAAAATAAACTCTCTTGACATTTTGATATTTCCATTTTACCCACAACCTCCAAAAATAGGACAGTACAGTCTTGCATGTTTTCAAAATGACATGTTGTACAGGGTTCAGGGTTTTTCTTAGCTCAAATGCTTTTAAGCTTCTCTTAGTTTTTTATTTCTTGGGCACACTTGCCTCTCAGGAGCCATCACCAACATAAATCAGCACTCCATAACCCACTTAGCATAGTTCATACAGGATGCACTGAGTCTCTTCTGGCACCAAGAAGGTGCCTCTGGCTCACTGCTTCTCTCTCCACACTGCAGTCTTCCTTCCCAGTCTGGTTCTGACTCTGGTCCTGTCAGGGTGCAACTACTTTACACTCCACAGCCTGGGCCTCTTTCCAAAGCCTGAGGAGTAGCTTGGCTTGTTTCTGCCACTACTAGCCTAGTGCCTGGCTGTCTCCCAGCTTCTATTCTTACTAAAGCTCTCTTCTTGTACCTTTCCTCTCTAGCTCTATTTTCTGGGATCCTTTTAACTTCCTGTGACCAGCTAATTATCTTTTGCAGCTGGCTCAGTCCTCCTAGACAGCCTGTAATCACTCCCAACTACCTGCTGCTGGGCTGTAACTCTTGCAAGCCTGAAGAATGCTACAGCTGAATATATGCAGTCTGCCGCAATCCTCTGCCAGCCAGCTTGATACACATGCCAACATGTTTCAAACTTGAGAAAGATTTCAGTTTAGTTTTTTCTTTGAGTTATGATTTGAGCAAGGGCCAGCAGCTTTGCAGAAACACTTCATCAGTGAATGGAGTCGCAGAGAGTCATGATGGCCTAGTATTGATCTGTGATATGCAATGGGACTTTGTCTTGTATTGACATAACACTATGATGCAAATGCTGCTAATATTCAGATATCACTTTGGATTAATGTGTACTACGCTTTTGATTCCACATCTTTCCTTCCTCCTTCCCACTGACCCCTGGTCAAGTTGATAGGCAGGAATGGTTCTACACATTTCTCTTTATCCTCCTTTTTCTCTTTTACCTTCTTTTCTACAGTGTCTGAGATAGAAAGCTAGAAAGGGATCCCGATATCTCCATTCTCTGTCCATAGCCTTTGTAACAGGAAGCCTGGGGATCCTGTCATGTTAAAGAGAGAAAATGATGTTGTTAGGACCCAGGACAGGTGAATAGAGACTAGCTGTGAGAAGGTAGGCAACTGGGAGTCCCTCCTGATGAGTCCTGGAGCTGCATTAAAGAAAAAAGAACACCTGTAGCCAATCTAGAGGCTACTGCATAGAATGAGCTGGAAGCCAGGAGACCAGCTGGCTAATAGGGGACTGGCTGCTAGCAAATGAGCAGGCAGCAAGCTGCAGGCTGCTGAGCTAAGCCCAAATGAGAAAGCAGGCAGGTCGTCAGCCACAAGGAAAAAAAAACCCTGTGGGGAGCTGCAGGGTCACATGACTAGATGGGACAGGACTTAGAAACCAGACAAAGTCAGTGCATGAAAGCAGGCAGGGCAGTCTGGTTCTGCAAGCTTCAAGGGAAGGAGCTTCTAACTAGACAGTAGGCCTGTGCAAAGCAGCTAGTATTCACTTTGGATTTGGATTTGGCTGATTTGGGGGACAATTATTAGATTTATTTGAATCACTGTTCTGAATCAATTCAGCTGCTGCCAAATCTCTGAATCACCCAGACCCATGACTGCTCTCCCAGCCTGGCAATGGCTGCTCCACCCACCCCAGCTTCTGACACTTGGAAAAAAAGCCCTGCCTCACCAGGTGCTGCTGCCTTCTACTGCCCCATGCTGCATGGGGGGCTAAGCTCCCTGACCCTCCTGCTCCTCCAGCCCCTCCCATGGCTTCTCCACCTGCCCCCACTCCGGTCCCTTAAGGAAAAACCTCCACACTCACCAATTCCTGCCAGTGAGGGGTGATCTCCACTGCTCCTCACTGCCCCACACCATGTGGAAGGCTGGCTGCATAAGCCCCCCAAAGCCCCGAGGCTGCTGCAGGAGTGGTGAGTCCCAGGGTTTTTTTTTGGGCTGGATCTGGGGCAGGCAGGGTAGCCATGGGGAGGCCTGAGAGAATGAGGGGGAGGTTGGAGGGCTCATGCAGAGCCCCCAGTGCAGCATGGGGCAGCAGGGATCTTCCCCCTTGCCCAGCAGCACC
>NW_017728907.1:31765195-31766566 GCF_001723895.1 Crocodylus porosus | reverse complement strand
CAGGAGCTTCGGTGGGCGGGGCAGCCATGAAGGGGCTGGTGAGCAGATGGGGCTGGGGGAGCAGGCAAGGGATGGGGCCTGGCAGGGGTCCCCCCCATGGTCCACTCCCCCATCTCCATCCCCCCTCCCCCACCCCTACTTACCAGCTCCAAGTCCGGCTGCAGCTCCCTGCTGCAGTGGATGAGGACTGTCTAAATCATCGAATTGTTGCCTGATTTAATTCAGATTTGGTGATTCAGCCACTGAATAGGAATGAATCTCCTCTGAATCAAATCAGCACCTAAAGTTTTACACAGCCCTACTAGACAGCCTGCAAGGGAATGTCTGATTGACCAGTGAGCTGCCTGGAACCTACCAGTAAGGTTCAGAGCACTTGCATATAATATACAACCTTGGGGTTTTATGTTCAGAGAAAGGAAGGGAAACTTTGCTATATTCAGCTTGGGAGCTGGGCTCTATATTGGGACCCAGTGTAAGGTGAGTTTTCTATTACAGCCAGAGAGCTTTCTTACTGTGTTGTGGTTTATACCAGTGGTTTGGGTTTGGGACTACAGGGGAGGTATGGAGGTCCCAGTTGTGCCTGAAGGATACAAGACTGCTTTGAGCCTAGCCATGGGTGAAGCACAAAAATTACACAAATAGCAGAGACAGGAGGGGTGAAAACCAGGGTCAGAGACCCGTAGCCCAAGAAGGGAGAACTCATAGCCTAGGAGAGGTGAGAACCAGGGTTAGGGGCCCATAGCTCAGCAGCGGTGAGATAGAAGGGCAGAGACCAGTGGCCAGGGCCTGAGCCAGACAACCCAGGAGGGAAAATTTTGGGCCAGGGGTCCAGAGTGAGTGACAAAGGCCAGAAGCCCAGAGAGACAGACAGCTGACAGGGCTGGAGCCCAGAAGCCAGGTCTGAGAAAGTGGACCTTGGCTAATGGACCAGCTACAGTAGAGGGTGGAAGCTGAGAAGGTCGAAGCCCCAACAAAGGAGTAGGCCTGAGGTGACCTGGTAGCTCTGGGGACAAGCACCCCACTTGAGTGATGATACATAATACTTGTGAGGCATGGGTATGGCTGTAGGGAAGGTCAGAGGCCATGAATAGCCCATAAGGCAATGGCTGCCCTGGGGCATGTACAAGCCAGGAGGACCTATGTACCTATAGATCAGGTTTGGGCTAGTGGAGTCCAGGAGGAGATCCACTGATGAAGGAAAGATGAGAGTGTGTTCTAGAACCCTTAGGCAGTTTCCCTTTAACAATATAATAATTGTTTCCCCTTGTACTCGGCTTTAGTGAGGCCGCAGCTGGAGTACCGTGTCCAGTTTTGGGCTCCACAATTCAAAAAGGATGTGGAGAAGCTTGAGAGAGTCCAGAGGAGAGCCAC
>NW_017728907.1:31698457-31764945 GCF_001723895.1 Crocodylus porosus | reverse complement strand
ACCTACATTGAACACCTTCAAGAGTAAATTGGATGCTTATCTTGCTGGGATCCTATGACCCCAGCTGACTTCTTGCCCTTTGGGCAGGGGGTTGGACTCGATGATCTCCTGAGGTCCCTTCCAGCCCTAATGTCTATGAAATCTATGAAATAATTACATCAAGGCATGGTAGGTGAAAGCAGAAGACAGGGTACCTAAATCAGCATAAGGAGTAAGGCAGTAGCTGTTTGGCCATCGGTGAGCATCACAGCTGCCCCTGGAGCCCAGTCCTGCTTTAGTCTTCCTACTGCCATACATGGGATAAACAGCTTGAGGAATCTTTCTGTGATTAAAACAAGAATAGCTCTGATCACTTTCTGTAAAACCTTCAGAATATACCTGAAAATTTTTCATACAGCTCTTATACTGTAAGGTGATATGGAGAATCTCATCTGATAATCATGAATATTCACACTGCTGAGTTCTGAGGGATAGCAAGCCTTTCTTCCTCCCCTGTGTTAGACGGAATTCAGAGATACTTTCTAAGTAAGAACCCTTTCAACTCCTTCTTAAGGATAAACTGGGAAGCTGACATAGTTACCCTTCTTTGGAAAAAAATGACTGACTCAGGATAGGAACACAGATATTGAATTTGTCCCAGGACCAGCTGTGCCTGTGTGTGTGTTGAAAATTATACAGAAAAATTATAGGATTGATGTGTACAGACATTACCCTTCCAGTTGAGGTTTAGTGGGTAGCTAAATACACAGTTACTTTTCTGCCATTGTTTCAATGATGCAACCCTAGGACAACCATTCAGAAGCACTTTGCAATGTCCTAGGACAAACTGTTAGCTCTTTTTATTCCATGAACATTTTTAGGGTTTGTCCCAAGACAACAGACATGAATGTCTGAACAATCACACTTTGTAGTTTTCGTCTGTCTCGAGCTTTTTTCTTTCCTTTCAGGCAAATGTGATGCGGTTCCATCAGGAACTCGGTGAGTGCATATACATGTTCATTAACGTGTTTTTGCTACTGTACATTAAATCTAGTACCTCTAATGTGAGGTACTAACTAAATGTGCAATAGGCTGTCCTAATGCACAGTAACAAAAGCACATGCTTTTTAGTGATACTTAATGTGCAGTAGTCTAATTTTACTGCACATTAATGTATTAGCATGATTTTTGATGCAACACTAATGTTCAGCTAAATAGGCTACTGTGCATTAAATCACACATGTAGACATGTCCAGTAGCATGCATCTCTAAAAACATTAGGGGCAACTGACAACTTAAATCCACTCTCAAGTATAGATGAAGTTCATTATAGATGCAGCCTTGATCTGTAATAACGATTATATTATAGATTAAGTTACTATTTTACCACACAGACACATGCTAGAGTTTTTGGTTGTAAGTCTATCAGGACTACTTGGATTTCCTTGGGAATTATCAACTCTACCCTACAAAGAAGATGTATACTTTAATCAAGCAATGCCAAAGTCTGTGGCTCATATAACATGCTATTTATACCAGCAATGGTGGTAATTGTGAACAACTGCATTTGGAAAAGTTAATTAAGCTAACTCCATGTTGTTCTTCCTGCTGTTTCACCAGGCAACACTGGAGCCTTCTGCAAGTCAGCATTGGTTTGGAATATGAGCTAATGTTCTTTAAAAAGGCCAGAGAAGGCTAAAATCGAACATTGTTTGTCTTAAATGTTCATAAACTAAAGATATTGGAGGTGCCTTATGGCGATATTATTTATTTGTTTGTTTATTGTAGTTAGGATGAATTAGTGATTGAGAACACCTACCATTTTAGAGTATGTTCATGGTCTCTCCAATGTGAAAAATCCACAGCACAAAAGTTACCAGGGTAGTTGGTGCTAATGTTTATGCTTTGAGTGCTTTATCTGTCAAAAAAACTGATATAACCAGACGGCTACAATGCTAACCTCCCTTCAATGTCCTGGCATTGTGATTTAGTATTAATGAAAAAGATCAGTTTTAGGGAAGAGTAGTAATATAATACCCAGACTCATGGGCTGCATCCAGATGAGCGAGCATGTGCCTGTTGCAGTATCTCAAAGCAGTCTGAGATGCTGCAAGAGGTGCACTGGGAATGAAAAAATGTTTTCATTCTAATTTCACTATAATATTGATATTGGGAAATCCCAGTATCAAAAAAGAACATGTGCAGGTCACACCCCTGGAACACCTGGCCAGAGTGTCTCTATGCCTGCCCCCTTTCCATGTCTCAACATGCTGGGCAAATAGGAGCGGGGCAAGGCTGCAGCAGTGGCTCAGACCCAGGCACTGTCCCAGGTAAATAGGGACGTGGGGGTGGACAGACTGTGTGGGGGTGGGGGGACTACTCAGGAAAAATGGGTCCCCTGCCTACCCCCCTGCAAGGCACACAACCCCCCACCACACAGCACACAGCCACCCCCTCCTCCTCACAGCAGCAGCAGCAGCCATCAAAGCATTCATGCCTGCTCCTGGCAGAGACCCCCGGCAGCACAGAGCCACCTCAGACATGGTGCCAGCCAAGCCTGGACTGCACACCCTCAGACAGAACTGGGCCAGCTCCTCCTGTTATCTGCTACTTCCACAGGCAGAAGTCGCACACCCTCGGTCCCACCCAGGTCCTGCCTGCATGGAGCCATCCTGGCTTGACAGCACATGGGGTACATGGAGGCATGACCCAGCTGAGCCTGAGGGCATGCCAGAAGCCACAGGTGCCAGAAGCCACAGGTGACAGCAGGATCCAGCCTGGTTCTGTCTAAAGGCATGCAAGCCAGGCTGGACTGGCACCATGTGTACTTGCTGGTTAGAGGCAGCACAGTGCCACCAGGAGTCTCTGCCAGGAGTGGGCATGAGTGCCCTGATGGCCACTGCTACTACTGTTGCTGTGCAGGGGGGATGTGGGCAGGTGGGCAAGGAGCAGCCCCCCACCCACACAGTCTCCCCACACCCACAAACCCCACACTCCCAAACCACCCCCACAAACTCCCACATACCCACCCACCCAAAAAGCCCACATCACCCTGAACCCCCACACCACTCCCACAAACCTCACCCCTACAAACCCTACACTCACCCACCAACCCCACACCTACACCCTTACACCCCCTCTTCACCCCATAATCTCATTTCCCCCCACATCTCACATCCTTCATGCTCAGCTGCTGGAAAGGATGGGACCTGCTGGTGGGCGCCACAGCTGCAGGAGCAACTGCAGCCCTGCCCCATGCCCACACAGGTGCTTGGACATGAGGCCGTGGCCTGTTGGGGCTCCTGGTCCCAAGAACCACTTGGGGGTGTGATAGGCTGGGGGGAGAGGTGGAAGTGGCAGCAGGGGTGTATGAGAGAAAGAGATGGGGGCTGGGGGTGGGGGAGACCAGGTAGGAGAGTCCACTAGAGCTGGGCTTAGAGCCCTCCTGCCCCCTAGAGCAGCCTGTGCAGGGGGAGGCCAGCTTGGAAGGCAAGGGGCTTGACCAGCCCAGTCTCTGAGCCCCAGGTGAGGGCTTCCCAAGAATGATAATGGGATCACTGGGGCATGACACTACTCAGAACCACAAAGCAGCGGGTGGTACAGCTGCAGCTGGACTCATATCCTAGTGCTGGGATGGAGCTGCAGTCAGGAGGTGGGGGGAGGCAGGGGCTACGGGTCAGGAGGGAGGGGCACTGTTGGGGCTGTGAGTTGGGAGTGAAGGAAAAGGGTAGGGGCAGGACAGTGGCATCCCAGTGTTGCTCAGCACCCCACATCCTGGTGAGCAAAGAAGGCAGAGGCAGCTCTGATTTTTCTATGATAAAAAAAACAATTGCCAAAGTGTATAGATATTTAGAATGTGTTTTATTATAACAATAGTGGCACTGGTAGGCTTCCAACTTGCTTTAAACTTGTAAATATATCAATAAAATATTGCTGAACTGATCTCTCTCTATACAGTGGTGTTTCATTTTAATCGCAGAAGAACACAGGTTTTGGATAGTTTAATGAGAGAATCTGGGCTTTTTATCAGAGAATTTGCAATGTTTAAACAGGGAACACCAAGATTTCTGGTGAGGCAAACAGCTGGGCCTGGGCAAAGAAGCCTTCCCAGGGCCAGCACCAGGGACCCATCTGGAGGGCAGACAAGGCAGTGAACCTCCTAGCCATTTGGGGCCAGGAGGACACACTTTGACAGTTCAAAACAGGCCACCGTAAGAAGCACATCTTCTGCATGATAGCTGCCCAGATGGCAGTGTGGGAACACCAGAAGACTTGACAGCAGTGCCTCCTGAAGGCACACTGTGAAGACACAACCCACTGGCAGCTGGCCCAGAGGTGCAGGCAGCTCTGCTACAGTACCCATACCACAGCCTGAGTGGCTGTACAGTTCCCATGTGGGTCTGGCAGGTGTACAGCTGCAGGCAGATGCTGTTGCAGGTGGCAGCAGGTCACAGACAGGCATCAGCCCCCACTGCCAAACAGAAGTTGCAGGGGTTATTCTAGGTTAGGGCTGGCACAGGGGACTAGAGTCCCCAGATATCAACTGGCCAGGCCTCAGAAGATCCTGAGGGCAAGCAGCCCTGAGCTGCTCACCAGGGCAGCCTTTTATACTGCTGGGGCCAGCACAGGTGCTGGACCCAGCCTCTAGCTCCCCCTGGCTAAAGATCCGGGGGGAGCTAGCCAGGGTCAGTTTGCCCCAAGTGGCACAATATGTCTCACACAAAAGTGCACGTTCAGGCATGTGTGCTGAGGCACAAATTTCTGTCAAAAATTTGTGCCACTGCTGTCTGAGCTACTGCAAGCGCACTTGCCTTCATGGGTCAACTTACCCATGAAGTCTATGGCCTCTGTGATAGAACTGCCAGGAAAGGGAGCAACTGTGATGATATGGACATGACAAAAAGGACTGGACTCCGATCACTGGTTAATTTCATACTGAAGAGCCCTTAAATGATGATAACATTTGGCACCAGGAACCTGATCTGGATGCAGATATCTAAATGTGAAATGTGCTTTTTCACCAAGTCATTGGGTGTGCATACCCCCATCTGCTAATCAGAAATAAAAGGATCTATTTTTGTCATGCAAAATATTGTTAAGTGCATTGGTCCTTTGTTCAGTTTATTGTGTTCCTTTTATTTTATTTATTGTGTTCTTTGATTTTGACCTGGGGAGTTATTAAGCCCCTACTGAAGCCTTAGAATCACCTGCCACCATTGGTGACACATAAGAGGTGCACATGGGTGCATGTGCACCCCCTGAGATTGGCCGTGCACCCTCTGGAAGCTCCAGCCGGGAAACTGGAAGTGCACTTCCAGTTTTGTTGGTGGTGGTTCCATGCTCAGGGCTCAGCAGTGGTTGGCGATCAGCTGTGGGGGGACCCCCCACCCCATCAGCAGTCTGGTGCCCCACCAGACCTGGGCGGTACCAGTTGCCCATGCCTGCCACAATCCGTCTGTATTTAGTTGGCACTCACTCAGCAAAAAAGAGCTGGACTCTGCCTTCTGATGTCAATTAATGGTATTCCAAGAACTGCTTTGATTAGACTACTAAAGAAATACTGCCGAGTGCTTTTTCCTCCCCTGTCAGAGAGCACAGTGACCAGACACTACCCTGACTTACACTCTTTTCCTACTGAATCCAATACAGTATAATTTAACACATATTACTCTGGTCAAATTTTGGTCCACTTACTACTTGCATGGTTTCTAGAGCAGCCAATCAGAGAGGTCTCAAGGAAATCCTACTATACTTCCAGGACTGCTGGAAATGAAACTGAACTTTTTCAACCTAAATGTGAGGTTCTGAATTTGTAATTCTTGAATTTGAGCTCATTTATCACTAGGGAGGTTCTTTGTAGTTAAATTTCTAGAGGAATTAATCAACTTTAGAATCTGACACTAATCATCATTCTTGGAAAAGAGATACCTAATGTTAATATACTGGAGCAGACAGAAGTAGACTTAATGATTTTTTTTTAAAGTCCACACACAGAGGTTTGCTATTTACCATATTACTGGTTTGCTAGTCCCCTGCAAGGAGCTATGATCTCTATCCTTCTCTTCTCCATTTACAAAACGAGAGAAAAATTTTACAAATGCAACATGCATTTTAAACAATTGTTGTATTTACTATCTAATTTAAAAATTCAGCTAATGAAATACAGCTAAATTAATATAGCTCAAGATATTAATTAGCAATTAAATATATGTCCCTTTTATGACACTAATCAGCTGTATCTGTGAAGAGACAACACTGAGACTACAGCATTATTAGCCTTAGGAATATTTTGCCAAACTTTAGGCACTGATCCTTCAGCTATATCTACGGTTATATCTTTATATACTGATTCCTGTGCCAGATCAGGGTGGGGTTGGGGTTGGGGTTGGGATTCCATAATACTGGTTCTACAATCATTTCTATATAAAAAATAGTCTCGTTTCTAGGAAGATTGTTATAAGGTAGTCTATGTACTGTAGACCTTTGACTGATTAAGTTGTTATACACTGAGGTCCCTTTATGCTGCCACAGAGGCAAGAAAAATTAAGAAGTAAATCACAGTTAATGTACTGCAGTAAATAATTCAATGTGGTTTTCCTGTTACCCTAATAAGGCACGAAAAAACTTTTTGTAAAGCAAAGAAACCTTTCACTTCTTGAACAGTTTTTCCTTTCAGCAGTATTGAATAATCGTGCCTCTTCAGAGGTACTTAATTTGCAAGCACAATATTAATAATGTATATGAATATTAAGGGTATTGATCATACAAGGGTAGAACTATTATGCTCAATTTTTTCTATGATCTTAATAAAAAAGTAAGTAATTTGCATTGGTTTACTATTAAAATATGAGGCAGGTACATTACAGTTTAAAATATATTTAGCAATCATTTGTCTATTTAAAGTGCAATCATTCATCAATGACCTTGTGGTAACCAAAAATAAATGATGTTTCCTTCTACTCCTGACTTGATACTTCTGTCATGCCCTGAGCTTTGAAACTGCCTCTTACACTCTGGGCTTTGAGAATTCTTTCTGTTCAACTCTTAAACCCCTGTTTTTCCCAGAAGCTTTTGCAGCTTATTTCAGTAGCTTGATCCTGCAATAAACTCCATGCACATGTATCCCAATAGAAAACATGAGTTCCATATACAGGGGAGCTCACTGAAGGATCACAGCTTGAGTCTCCTCACCATGACTGAACCATATCTCCATATTATTATTATTAGTGAAGACAGAAGTGCAGCGCCCTGCTGTAACTGAGAACACTTTGTAGGAAGCGTTCTGAGTTGCAATGATCCCCCAGACCAAACAGAAGTTCACTGGTGACTCCAGTGGGGAAGAGAACCTAGCAGCTGGCTGGGAGCCTGCAGCTGGTTTCTGTTAGCAATGGCCCCTCCTCCTTGTCAGCCCACTGTTTTCAGAATGGGAGGGGAGAAAGGGAGCTTTTGTAGTGATTCCCCAGCTGGCGCTGCAGAGTGGGGCAGATGGATTGGAGCCCTCAGGCAAAAATTGCCACACCTGTCTGTGTCCTATATGTATGAGAGAGATCCTGACCTGCAAGAGTTTATATACATGCACAGCGTTACTCACTGTAAATAGTTCCATGTAAGTGAGCACAGGAGTCACATTGCTTATAGAAGGATCAGGGCTTTATATCTCATCTCCATGGCCTTCCTGCCATGCCCGAGTCCAGTAATTAGGCTATGTCAATGGCTTAGGGATCCTAGGTATGTCTCCAGTATTGCTCTCAGGCTCTCTGCTTCAGGAGATTCAAAGAACAGAAGGGGAGGGCAAAGGGGAGGCATGTTCAAGACCCCTCTGAAACTTCTGCACATTGCCTTAGTGCTGGGTTTGGGCTGGGGCAGAGCAGGAAAGAATTGGTGTGAATTATTTCTCAGTGGTTGTCTAAGGCTTGCCAGGGAGGCCATGTTGACCTTGGCATGTGATAAAGTAAGCTGCTGCTTACAAAAGCTTGTGCATCTTTCATTCAGTTAGTCTATAAGGTGCCTTCTGCCATCTTTCTCACATACCTTCTGCCATATTGATCTGACTATAGTCTCTTCATGATTTTGTGCCTGAATTGTTCCCCATGTCTGAAAACGCCTTGATCCTCTGTACCTGTGCTGTTGCTAGGGCTCAGATTTTAGGATTTCAGGACAGGGAAGGATGTTGTCTTTTTATGAAAATATCACAGTGTAATTCACGTTCTTCTATTCCCGTGCCAGGGTTAAGGAGAGAATTATATAAATGACAGGAAATAAATGATTGGTGAATAATTTTATTAATCAGATTTCTTATGAACCACTGATCTTATTATTTGTTTACCAGACAGGCTTCTACTAAACCTATTCACAATTAAAAAAAAATTATCAAGTGAATAGTATTGAACTGAGCCTTAATTAGGGCAGCTGAGAATGTCTTGTATAATTAACTGGGCTTTATTTATAATTATTTCCTGATAGTTGGAATTGTTTTCCACATGTAATGGGGCAACAGTAATTGTTAAAATTAAGAAATCTTTGATTTTCATAGTTCAATAGTTGATGGCCCTGTCCAGCCAAGCTCTCTTGTGTAAGAAATACTTGCTTTCATAGCACTATTGATGACATTGGAGAATGATCATGGGGCTAGGATTACTTACAGAAGAAGGCTTTGCAGATCAAGTCTATTAGTGCAGAAATAATTTTACACTCAGAAAATGTGGAATTTGGTAAGCTGCTTCCTTGGCAGACATGATGTGAGGCCTGTCACACAGTTTCTCTAACGGCAAGATTAAAAATATCTGCTGAAGCTAATGCTGAATAGTCAGTCTTCTTGGCTATGGTACTTGCATTTTCCCTGATGCAGAATTAAAAAGCACGTCTGAAAAGTGGTCTCTATGTACAGCTAAATGAAACACTGGTATCATTGGCAGCAGTGCAGTCAGCTTTTGCTTTCTGACAAAGAATTAAAACTGAATACTCAAAGGCTGCAAACAAAAACATTTTGCCTTTTGCTGATGTCCATGTATTGTACAAGTCTGCTGGATGTCAAGTGTATGATAGCCATTGCCATTTTTCCCAGGTAATTATAACTTATATTCCAACAGTTAGATGCTTTTTGTGGGGAAGCACAATGTTGATGACAACCTTCAAACTTGTTTTTAAGCACAACTAGCTCTGTCCACTCCGGATGCAAAGCCTTGTTCATAACCATGTGAAGTAATGTGTTTGTTTGTCAGCATGTTTTAAAGCAGCGGGGCCCAACCTTAAGAGCAGGCATGCCACTAATTAGCACCACATCCTCCCTCAGTGCCACTGATTCTTTTCCCTTACCCAGTCTGCTGCTCTACTTCTTGCTCTCAGCCCAGTGCTCCCAGCCTGATCTACTGCCCTTTCTGCTGCCTTTCCTGTGCTCCCTCTCCAATTTGCTGCTTTCCTTTCTGCTTCCTGCTCTGACTGCCATTTATCTATAACACCTGTCCTCCCCTGCATCTACTATGTGGCCATACACACAGGCTGTCTGTGCCACTTGTGGCACCCATGCCACAAGTTGGCCACCCTTGCTTTAAGGCATGATTTCTTTTCTTAGTCTAAATATGAGCTAATTTTGTACCTTTAAATCCTCCCCAAACCTTTCCCCCAATCCTGCTCACTACTCCAGGCAAGGTGTTGCCAACGCTTTCAGCTCCACTGGAAGCCTATGGACAGAGGCATATAGAACATGGAGTTCTGCAAGTGGGAATGGACTTAAGCAAGGCATAGTCTTGGAGAAAAGAGACTAGCCCTATATACCCTGTTTTTCATTCTTGTATTTAGCAAGCTGAACTAGAAGACTGCTGCTGTTGGAAATAACTGGATAAGTGATAGTTATAAAAGACCATCTGGCCAGCAGTTTAACCTTTCTGGGGAAGAAACTGGGGGAGATAGCACTGTTCATGCTGGAAATACAACACAGCAAGTGATCAAAGTATCCTCACAATCATTCACTTCCCACTTATATCCCTGTTTAGGGGAGTACCTTTAGAAAGCAGTATGTGATAAGGATACCTAGTTATATTGCTCCCACTCAGTGTACCCCAATCCTTTAAATAAAAGTGGCAATGGACTCTGAAAAATGACTTTTTTGTAAAGAGGTGTTTGCTTGAGCGTTGATTCTGATTTCAAGAGAGCTAATAGCTGCTCTAATCTAGGAAAATAATAAGTGTATTACATTTTAAGGTTGCTTGGGATTCATGATGAATATATGTGAAGGAGCATGTGGGTTAAACAGGTTCAGTGCTAATTAATACCTACACTTTTAAGGAAGTGGCTTCTTGCTCCTGGGGTTATGAAGTATGTGAGAAGAACAACAAGCAGGGAGCTATCTGCAGGCTGTTTCAAGAGTGAAGAAGAAAATGAATTTATATAAACTTTAGGAAGCATAGCCTCAATCCTGCTCCCAACCATGGCAATGGGAGTTTAGGCATTAACTGCAATGGAAGCAGGAAGAAGCCACAGGTGCTAGTTATTCTCATTTACAATGGAACAGCACCAAGTCAGTGGGTTTACAGTGGTATAATTAAAAACAAAATATGGTGCTATAATTTAAAAGTTTAGGAAAAGCTGTTAATATGATTTTTATTTTGTTTTGTTGTTTTTGTTAGAAGTATCTTGTAGGTGAATTATAGTCCCCTGAGAGAACTTGTATTGTTACCCTTTGCACTCAAGGTAAAAATCATGAAATGAAAGTCATAAGAATTTCTTAGCTATCTTCTTTCTTTCCCACTCTGGGAGTAATTCCTTTAAACTTCTTAGTTATATGGATTTAAAAAAAAAACTAATTTGGCTAATAGCTGCCTGATCACTCAGGTTCCAATGGCAAAGCCTGGTTTCCCACACAGCGCAAAGTGAAACTGAACTAGCAACTCTTTTTACATCAAAAGCAAGTACTCAGTGATGCTCTAATACTCATCCTCATCTTCGGCCTGTTCACAAATCATCTTTGCTCATTTTATTATTATCAAATAATTTCTAATTATTTTTATCACTGTTGAATTACTTGCAGCTGTCTTTAAAGTTTAGTCAATAAGAAGATTAAAACATAAATGCCATTAAAAGTGCTTTAAATATCAACCCCATTGAAATGTGTCCAGGTCCTGTATCCTCTTAAAAAAATAATCCCCATTCAAAACAGAGAGGAAATGTCATTCATAAGAATTTCTTCAGAGTTTAAGATCAGATTATACAAGGAATTATGTACAGTAGCTATGGAAATCTGATAATTAAAAAATACCAGACCTTTTTATTTATGACATTTAAAATCTCCATAACATTTGGGAAAGTTTCTGCATTGTTGGGCAAGTACTACAAACCATTAAAGGCTTAAATTAACGGTCCCAAAATATGAACTGAAATCCAATCAAGCTGTTTATTGGGGAGAGGTATGAAGATTGAATGGTGCATCTTGATATTCAGTTCCTACATGGCAAGGCTAGAAACAACAGAACTGACTAACAATAAGATTTGTTATAGCTCTATATATTTTCACAGTGCTGTAGGAACATCAGCTAGCTCAATTTTCCTCATTTCTGTGAGAGAGGCAAGTTCTGTCAACATCCATTTGCTGATTGAGAAACAGGGATGGAGAAGAAATGATCTAAACTTAGTTTCAACTAAATCAACAGAAAATTTCTCTTGGCTTTGATGGGAGCAGGATCAGGCCCTAACTGATATGCTTGAGGCTTCATAGCAAGTTGGTGACAGATCTAGAAGCAAATCAAAATAGGCTTACACTATTCCTATTTACACTAATACCATGGAAAAGGGCTGCAGGATAAATGAGAATCTATGCCAGGAATTATTGTTGCCCAGTTTTGTTCCTGGTTCATTAGGCTCCCCAATGGAGGTTCATGCTTAGTTTTGAAAGGTTTGGGTCTGTCTCAAACCAGTCAACTATGCAAAGTAGAAAATTGGCTTAGAGGGCTTTGGGGATGCTCTTCCCGATGGTTCCAAGCATTTTTGTTTCAACCCTTTCACATACAAAACCTGGAACGGTCTGAAATAGTAAAGGGCAGTTCAAATCTTTCAGCTAAACATGCGTACTATGTCTAATGGGGCTATGCCATTTGGGTTTCTGGGATGCTCTCTGACTCAGATAAATACAATAAATAGAAATAATAATGACCAAATTAAAACAAGTCCAGCTTGCACATTCAGACAACGGTAATAGCTCTTTTAGGAATATAGGCTAAACTTCCCAACTGCCCTGGACTGCGTAGGTCACCACCCAGCAGCAAGTCTTCAGGGATGATGCCCACACTTCTATTAAAGGCTCTGCAATCGCAACCAATTACTGAAGGGCACTTTTAGATGAGCTGTTAAGTAGCCGTAGTATGACATGTCACACATCAGGGCTCATTGCTATTAGGGGAAAAAGTTTCTCTTCAGGAACACTGAATATTTTGCTTCATAGCTCCAGGTAGTAAATCTTCAGGCCAGGTAGGCCTTTTTTCAGAAAACAAGTGGATTTCAGGGAAAAAGGGACAAAGACTGCTTTTTGGAGAAGGGAAGAGTACAACAGTTATAGCTTAACAACTGTATGAATGGACATTGCATGAGTTAGTGATGGATTGTATCAAAGGCTGTAGAATTTGAAACAAAGAGGACTACATGAGTTTGTTTGACAGAAGGGAGATTTCAGCGAATAAGTAAAAAATTAAATAAAGTTTATCTGATGCATCTCCTAAATAACAAGAATCTCTGATCCTTTCAAAGGTTCACGTATTGTTAGCTCTAATCCAGGGTTTGCATTAAGGTTTCTAGAATACAAATGTAGCGCACAATATAAATTGACCTCTTCCCTGGCTTTGACTAACCCAGAGTACCCAGACAGGAACACAGAAGATATATATCCATTTTCCCCCTATTTCAGTTTAGTTCATATCTAGTGGAAAGACATGAGTGGTTATATACAAATGAAACCTGATAAAAATTGATTGTGGAATATACCATAAATGTGCAATGACTCTGAGCTAGTGGGACTCATTAAAGCAAACATGTTTAGGACAGAAGCTTTCAAAACAGGCCAGGAAAATTCTCATTCCAGAAAGAGGTGACATGCATCTATTCTTTCTTCAGTTGGCTAAGCAACAGCAGGAATGTTTCCTACTAAACAGCCTCATTAACATAAGCATAACTACAGGGTAAATTTTCAAGCTCATTCCAAGTGAATTCAAGGGGAGGGGGGGAAACATTCTTTTAATATGCGCAACTCATGCAGACAATGATATGAAGCTAATTCATTTCATCATATTATCACCATATCATATTAACTTAAAAGAAATAATAATGCAACATGGAAATGTTTGCATATTAGAGAGAACTCTCATTGTACCCTATTAGTACCATATCGTATTAGTATTGCATTAGGCTATTATGCTCCAGTGCTAAAATGATGAAATCCCACTGTGAAAACTGATATTGAATTCTTGTAATGTTTCAGAACCATTTTTAGCACTGCATATAAATAATTCATGGGAGCAGATCTAATGAATTGATGAAAAACCCCCATCCCTTGACATTGTGAGAATATTTATGAATGTAAAGTCATGAACAAGATTTTTTTTTAGTGGAAATGGGCTGGGACTGAAATATCTGGCTTATCACTGTACCCTTGCTTATGCATATTACATGGCACACTGGGGCAGGCAGCCATGTTTCTATATTTACCTTGCAAATGCAATCTTGGGACGACACCTTTTGGTAGCACTGGTGTTGACCAGCATAAGAACGATCTATCTGGAAGTACTGCCCCATCATTCCTCTCTGTGAAGCATCAGAGAATGGTGGCTAAGTTAGCCAAACCCAGAATACTCAAGTCTTATGGAATGTCCCTAGGTTCTAATGTACTTGTTTAGTTTTGCTTGTTTTCTGAAACAGAGATTGTATGATACACAAGTGTTTATCTGCAAAGCAACTCAGCCTTTCATAACCACCTGATTCCTCATTGCCTATAAAGAACCTCTGAATTAGAATGTGTTTACCTGAGTGTGAAGAGGAAATAGTTCTGCAGGAGTGTGGAGCAGGAGCAGATGACCTGCTTTCAGTTGTCTGAATGCAGATTTATGTTCACTTTGCTACTTGGTTACTGCTCTCTGGAGGTCACTCTGATTATGCTTCAGATCCCTCCTGTCCTAGTTTTAGCAGCCTGCCTTTACATCAGATCCAACAAAATGTTCTAAACCATATTTCTGAACTTCCAAGTTGAAGAAACAGAAAGTAATCTGTATGGATTACTGAGACCCTAAATGTTAAAAGGGAGTTTCCTTTTCCTACTTTGTAAGGAATTAGAACCCAATTTTTCTTTAAGGTACATTAATGTAAATCTGGGAAAGAAGCAAATAGCCCTGCACTTTAATGGAGCTCTTACTGATTTACACAGGCATGTTTGACAGCAGAATATGTCCCATGGTTTTAGTAGCTTTTGGAGACTTTGACAGATCAGCCACTAAGCTCAGGGGACCAGCTTCTTGGAGACCAGGAGTATGCTCTCAAAACTGTATTATCATTTCTTCCTTAGTTTTGCTCTTTCTCCATTACAAGCCTGAATGCACCAACAAAGCTTCCAAGGAGGAACAAGGAAGGAAGCTTTGGGAAAATATTTGTTACTGTATTTTCAACATAGCACTCGATTTTTGTAACAGCTTCTCCACTAGCCAATGATAACTATATACTCAACAAAATGGATCTGATCTTGTTGGCATATTTAAGAACTACATTTTCAACATAGTGAAGGTGGCAAAATATGGTGAAAATGCTTGTTTTTCATCTGTTCACTTCCCCCCATCACTAGCTTTATTTCCCCACCATTTTTTTCTCATAAGGTAGTGTTGTAGCTGCTGTAACAGAGGCTGTCAGTTCTCAGGTATCATATCCAAAACTAAGCCATTTTTCAAATGACACCCAATGACACCATATTTGCCAACAGAACTCATGGCTTTCCTTTAATGCAGGGGTTCTCAATACCTGTCCTGCAGTCAGATCCAGCCTGCAGGGCTCCCCAGAGGTCCATACATTTGATGGTGGGATAACATTAGCACTGCTCACCCAGCTCCGTATTTCTAGACTTGTTGAGAGCCCCAGGCTCTATGCACTGGATCAGGCCCCTGAGCCTAGTGCAGAGAACCAGGCAGTGGTGGCACCAGGTGCCAGAGCCCAAACCTGGTATGCAGGGGACTGAGAGTGGTCAGCACTGGGACCCAATCCCGGCACACACAGCCAGGAGAGGGTGATGCCCAGCCCTTGGGTCCCAATCCTGGGGCTCAGGGGCAGTGCCAGGTGTCAGGTCTTGCTCCTGGTGTTTGGGATAGGAAAATGGCATACCAGGCCTGGTGCTCAATCCTGGTCTATGGGGCTTAATCCAGCATGTAGACTGGCCCCAAATCACTCTTTGGCCTGTGGGACCAAAAGGTTGAGCACCACTGCTTTAATGAAGAGAGTTCCAGCTGGTTGATATTTTGAAGGTGAAAGAGCAACAAATGTTGAATGCTTAATTTTTATTTTCCTTGCTCCCTCCCCCCCCCACACTTTTCATGTCATTAGTGATGAGTTTGAGTTTGTTTGTATGTTGCCCCTTAGGGCTAAGTACAGACAGTCAAAAAGCCTGAGGCTGAATTCATTCAATCCTTGCAGGTTAGTCTAATCTGCATAGATTGAACCAATAAACAAGTGAATAGACATTCACTTTTGATTCTGAAAATGCAGCCGCATGCCTGCAGTGACCCAGGCCAGAAGTCTGGGGCCGCTAGAGCACACCTCTCTGCTCAGCAGGAGCAGACATCTTGGGCCAAGGCTAGCCTGCCCACCTTGTGAGGGGGGCTTATAGGCGAGGTGCAAAGCATCCTGGGATGCTGGGGGACTATGAGTTAACTTGAATCTGGAGGGGATCTGGGACAGAAGTTCAATAAACCAACTTAACTTAAATCAGTTAAGTCTCATGCTACATCCATCCAGGTTTATCTTAAACTGGTTTCAGCCATTTTGAAAGAAGTTTATGTGCATTGAACTTCTGTTGTGTTACAGATTTGAACTGATTTCCAATCATTTATACTAGTTTATATGTAATTTCTGTCCCTAGCCTAGATGCTAAAATATAACTGTGCCCGCCTTACTTTGAGTGCCCACCCATGCACCACCTTGGTGCGGGCACCTAGTGATGGACGCAAAGAGGTTTTGTGCAGCCTCTGACAGGGACCCTGATTCACCTCGGGGAGAACCCCAGAACTTGTCTGCCATAACTTTGAGTATTCCTTCAGTGGTGGTTTCCCCATTTGCAGTCCCTCAAGGTTGGGTATTCTTCCTGGTGGATATTTGTGGGTCTCCACATCCCCTACACCCCTTCCATATGCCAGCCTCTGGCAGGCCACCTGATCTTGAGGTGGCCAGCTCTCTGGTTTTGATGGCTTTTACTGGTCACCCTTTTCAGGTATTGGGTTTTCTTCTTCTTCTCCTGATGGACTCTGACTCCGTTTGATCTTTCCTCTCCTGTGGGTCACCCTTACTTTCCGTTGGGTGACTTCTGCTTCTTGTGGACAGTATTTGGTGTCTGGCATCCAACCAAATAAAAAGTACAAAGAAAGACAAAAGGCAACAGAGGAGCAAGCACGGGTTAGTAGGAAACAAAAGGGGAAAACCACACCGGAAAGAAAATAAAAGCAGGTACATAAAAAGGAAAACTTAGGAAAAGGCTGTACAGCCTTATTAGATGGAATCTACCTAACACCTGTGCCTGGAGGCATCCTTTGATGCTGTTTGGCTTTCTGCCCTGGTTAAGAGCTTCCTGGGTTTCTGCCCCACAGCTAATTATCCTCCACTGACCAAGGCCATACGTGCCCGGCGTGGGGGGTGTTGTCTGCTTCTCGATCTTCCTGCAGCTCTTCATGGAGCTGGGTATCTCCCCACACACCGGTTCTGCCCGTAACTAGCATGGGGTTCTTCGGGAGCTGTTGCTGCCTGGGTGTTCCTGCCTGATCAGCATCTCTTTTGTTGTGGCAGCACTAATCGCCGCCAGTGTGGAGAGCATCCACAGCTCCTGCTGCCTCTCCTGCTCCTCCCAGCTCCCAGCTGGTGCCAACTTTTATCCGGGCCGGCAGGTGATCACCTGTGATGTCACCCGCTGGCTCCAACTGTATATAGGCACGGCTGACAAATCTTGCAGGTCTTTCTCTGCGGCATCTGTCTTCTGCAGTCTGGAGCCCTAAAGTGGGTAAGTAATCCTCATTTTCTGGGTTCCCCCTCTGGGGGTGCATGCCCCCTGCGCTTATGCCCCGGGACAATAATAAGAGTACCTGTACTTGTTTTAATTTACTGTAGATTCATTTGTTTGAGAAGAGTTTTATGGGATTGGGTGAACAGTTTAACAAAACAAGCCAGATCCAGAATGGTAAAGTGAAGGTGGCCACACTGAACATTGCAGCATATCATTCCCTATCCTATAGCACTCACAGTTCAACACTGGAATATAAGGAGGCCAGACATTTCTCCACAGCTAGATCAAAAGAATGAATGCTCTGGTGATCATTTCCTGAGCTAACAAGATAATGGGCTGATGCATGTATCCTGACACAAACAGTACGCACATGGGGCACATCTACATGAGATGCTTTACTGAACAGCTACACTGTCTACACATGCATGGCAATTTGGGTACAGTAAACTAATTTACTGTGCTGATAGATAGTCCTGTCAGATACAAGTGGTATCTGGCAGTGCAATAAATTACTGCACTTAAATACATGTGATGTTGGGATTCACTTATTGAGCTGAAGTATATTCAGTCACCTTAATTGCAGGTGTAGATGTGCCAAAGGTAAGACAAGTTGGGGTTGGTAAACTCTAAGCTTTAACCCAAATTTGGCCTCAGCTTCCCTGCTTTCAGCCTCTCTAATTTGCAGTTGGGTAGTTACATTGCATCTATGTTGCTGGGGAAAAACATTTGAAATCTGGCTAGAATAGGAGCGGGGACATGGTAGCATAAATTCCTCTTCAGAAGGAATAGTTCTTGTGCCTTCCCTTGCAAGAAATGGAGAAATCAAGCATAGCTTTTATAGCTATGTATAGAAGTTTACTTTCTCTGCAACACTGCATTATTTTCAGACAGGCTTAAATATTGCCCTAATCCATGCTGAATTTTGAAACCTCACCTCAGGATTAAATTCCATTTTTTCACAGAATACATTTAATTAGTTTTAATGTAAAATGGACTCTAAACAGTTAAAAGAGAATTATGGTGAGGGCAGGCTGCATGAGGGCCTATTTGTTCCATACACTCAGTGTATATTTTTTAAATTGATTGTACTATCCCTGTGTGGTTTACTGAATTTATTTATTCAGTTGGAAAATACACATCAGTACAACCTATTTTTTTCCTGCTGGAGTTCATTTTGGATAGCTAATGTGAATTATTTTGGGTGAGTATGCAATAATTACCCATGAATAATTGCATAACTATATATATCAAATTTATATGGAAAAAAGTATTTACTACCTTAATTATAATTATACATGATGACATGATAGTAATGCTAGTTATTGATGAATACCATAGTCTACTTTTATTTTAAGTGTGACTGCATTGCTGGTAATAAGAGCTAGATTAACTGTTTAGTAATAAAGTCACATGACTCCCAACCCAGGATGGATTTAAGTTATGCAATGGCAAAAGGCATTGCATACTGAAGCCAGTTTCCAAGTCTGAACAGTCCTTTCATATTGCACATCAGCATTTTACAAACTTGTGAAAGCTAAATTCCCACTTCAGCAAGATAACTTCAGATGGGTCCCTCGCTACATCCATAAGGCAATGATGAGGAAACTTGCCTTCCACAACCCCCTTGCTAGTGCCACCATGTACAACCCACCCTTAGTGAAATGTTGCTGTATATTATTGATGAGTGAATAATACATATATGATTACAACTTTGGCAATTTCATGCTGACATTTACTATGAAGTGTTACTGTGAATAGAAATGTTTCAGTATTGAAATTATTTTTGGAATTTATAAACAATCCTTCCCACTCCATGCAAGATTTCCAGCAGCAATCTGTATTGACAGTGTGTTGTTATTTATGTTCAAATCTCCCTGCCATTTAATTAATTCCTTAACATACAGTTTAGAGCTTAGTTTTTGGTTCAAATTGGGTGAGCAAGGGTGATTTTTATCCTGACTCTTGTGAGAGCAGAATGGCCCTGGCATAAGTTGGAATAACTCCAGGTCCTCCTTTAATTTTTTACAGCTGCTCCCCACCTATCTACTGCTCTGCCCATTTCTGTAACTCTGAGCTCTGCAAACACTGCTCTCTCTTTCCAGAACTGAGATGGGGTAGAGACTATGGCTACTTACACCTGGCTTTATATGTTCCTCCTAGAGTCCATTGTATCCTCTGTATGTTCAAGGGAAACGTGGGGACCAAACCTGGGACCAAAATCCTGGTGGATGATGCTAGTCTACAAGGAAATAAGCAGTTAGCTTCTTTAGCAATCCGTCTACAATCTTCTTCTTAAACTCTTCTCCATCCCTTCACCCACCCACAGCTCATGTTTCTTTATGCATCTGTGCATGCTCAGAATTTCTAAATATCCTTCTGAAAGTAGGCTCACAGAACAAGCAATCACTCTCGACGACCTTTGGTCTTCACTTCTTGTGTGGGCTACTCTGTAAAATGGGGACACCTATTTTTACCAGGATCAATAGCTGAAAAATATACTGCATTTAAGAAGCCCCCAGAAAAATATGAGCTGGGCTATGAATTCTTAATTTATCATTTAATAAAGAAATAAACATCTCTTTAAAAATGTATGAATTTGACTACCAACTCTATTGGAGGTACACTCTGTGAGCGCAGCAATCTGTTTCTTCATTTCTAATTGTGGGTTTTGATAAACTGTGTGCAGGTTCAGTTCCAAGTTACAAACCTGAGCCAAATCCAAACTTCCTCAGAGTCTGAGGGACTTGCATACAGAGTATTGATACAATAGGAGTGGTGCCGCTGCAGCTCAGGACTTGCTGCATAGCAACAGGGAGAAGGGAGGGGAGTTACCTCCATAGCAACCAAGAGAAAAGCAGCATCAAATGCCTTAGCCTTTGAGAGAAACGGGGTGACACGGCTCCACAGAAGTAATACCCCTGTTTCTTCTAAAGGGTAGAAAAACCAGTATAACTGTGAAGGAGTTGCTGAGATGAAATTATAATGTGAAGAGCAATGCAGACAAATCTAGGTTTTGGAAACATAGGCAACTGAGTGAAGAAGTTCAGAAATCTGAAGTATTCAACATATGGCATAGAGTAGGAAAAGAGAAGATCACTATATACCTTTCCTCTTAGGTAGTATGAATGGTATATCTGACAGCTTTCCAAAAAACTTACATCATGCAGCAACTGAAAAGATTTTACTAGCATGAATGAAGTATTTGAAGCTCATTTTTTGCACATGCAAAGGCAAAACTGAAGAGAAGAGTTACCCTTTTAAGTGGCTCTAGTATTTAAAGGAAGCAACAAGACTAGTGCCATGAGACGGTGCAAACCCAAAACCAGTCTGTGGGCTAGTGGAGATTCAATATTGGGATAGGTAAGAAGAACACAGGGTGATTCGGTCAGATGCTGCACCATACTTGGCAGCAAGCTCTAGCAGAAGTGATGTTTAGGTGCCATTAGTTAAAGTTCATTAACGCACATGTAGACATGACTCGGCATTAACTTTAGTGCTGGGTCTGCCCAGCCACTAGGGGCACATGGCAGGGCTATAGTGCCCTGCACTAACTTTAGTGCAAGTCCTTGCACATGTAGACCCCTTCCAAAAATCTCATTAGCTTAATGTGCATTAAACTTAGTCATGCTTAAACGCATGTGTAGACATGCCCTTAATGTATATAATAATTGATTTTGTAACACCACTTCTACAGTTATAAATAGTCTGTGGGCTGCTTCTGTTGGTACTTGGAAAGCTGCACAGCATCTGTCATAAAACATGAAGCAATTCAGAAGCATGTCAAAAAGCAGCAGCAGCAGCATAGTACAGAATGATGTTTTAGTCTTGCTTTTGCTGAACTCAGTGGCCAAATTTACAATTAATTCTGAAGTCCGGATTAATCCCTATACACCTGTGACTCCTGTTGCTTTTATTTAACACCAAAGACACCCTTACAACACTACTGTTGGGTTTTGCTGAATTTCTTGGTTGAGTCTTCTGTTTTGGAAATAATCAGATTACCTTGAATTTGCTTGAATTCTTCTTTGACTTTCACGAGCAATGTGCACACAACTTAAGAGCTATGTACAGAGAATGCATGTTATATTTGGACAGATAATAGCTGCGTTGTCTGAAACCAAATCACAGACAATTCTTACTAATTTGTGCCAGAGATCCACTAAGAATTACTATATTTGATCAGGGTACTGAGTAAATGACACACGTTTTTAGAAAGCCAGGATAATGCATTACAGAGAATGAATTGTGGCTTAGTCCACATTTTGGCATTCAAAAAAGTTCTTATTAAATTATTTTGACAAGAGTACATTTTAAATATAATTGTTCAGAGCTAGATAGTTTACATTGTAGCATATTTTGTAAAAACAACAAATTACCATTAATGAGTCTTTATTACAGCCTTATTAATTCTTTGCTGAGAAGTAGGGAGATAGTGCCATTTTATGTGCAATTATAAAAAGCATGGATTGGCAAGATTCCACTGGAGCCACAAAACTAGTTGACTCAGCAAGCTTTTGGCAAATTCCTTCTGCAGAGGAGTCGATACCACTCGCTCCATTTGTCACCCTGTTAAGAATGTGTTGCTTTAACTAAATTTCATTTGGCATAACATCAGCTCTGGAAAATTTTCAAAGGAGAATCTCTCAAATGGAAGATGAAAGATAATCTTCATCATGCTTAAGATATGATGGTGCATGGAAAGGACTAGTCTGAATGTTTATTGCTAAAATGTTATTTATCAGTGTGCTCATCTGACCTTTTGCATGGGCTTTCACTGAATGAGAAAAGCAGATGTAGGGAAAAAGGAATTGTACTGGCAGGTCAAACATTCTAACTTTATCAAGGCAAACTCAAGCTAAAGCTGGCCCTGCTACTATGTTGTGGGTATAGGTAAGGAGTTATTTATCATTATCCCAACTGCCTTTTTTGTTGTTTGGGGGGGGAGGGGGGTGGTTTGTTTCCAGTCAGAGGCATGATGAGCAGGGTTTGCAAACCCTGTGGAACAACTGGAGAATTGGGGCTGTGGGAGGGGGCAATAAGGAGGTGTTGCTGAGTGCCAGAGGGGCAGGGGCACTGAGAGTGGGAGGTTGAGGTAAGGTGCATAAGTCTTACCTACACCGAGGACTCCAATCCAGTCCCTACTTGCTGCTGTTGCTGCCACAATATGGTCTGCTCACCCCAGCAGTGTCCTGGCACCACAAGGTAGGGAGGGCATGGGGGGCACGTGCCCCCCTGAGATTGGCTTCCAACTTGGCACTGCTCAGGATGGGGCAGTTGTTTTGCTGTGTGGGCCAGCGGTGTGTTGGGGGGTGTGGAGGAACTAAGTCATGGCACAGAAGTATAGAAGTGGATATGGGGCTTTTGGCCTGCCTCCGGGCCCGCCCACAAATTGTGCCCCACCCGAGACTCAGGAGGCACCGGTCACCCCTGCCAGGTACCCAGCTGCTGCTACGAGACCAATGCCATGGGGCTTTTTTGCTGCCAGGGCATGGACTCTGCAGGGGTGGAGAGCAATGCTGGCCCATCTCCTAAATTGGCACTTGGGGCTTGTGCCCTGCTTGCCCACCCCTAGTTATGTTACTGTTTCTGATGGTTGTAAGGGGAAAAGCTGGGGTCAGTTCAGTTGATGGAGTCTTTGTACTGATATTTAAGCTGTACCACTCTGCATACAGGCAGGTTTTCCTGTGTTAAAATGAGTCATCTGAAGTTTCAGTAGCAGTGGTTGCACATACCTATGCCTGACTGGGAATGGCTTCTAAATCTATAATTAATTACCATAGTTTAAACAGACTGAGGAAATAACTGGACCCTTTTTGAGGAAATGTAATTGTCAATATAGCAAAACCCTTGCATTATGGATTCAGTCATGATTGCTACTGCAGAGATGGCATTAGACGAGTATCATTTTGTCAATTAACCTTTTTCAATTCATAGTTTATTATAGCCTAGAAGAATCCATTATAAAGAGGTTTTTTTTAACGTGGCTCTTACTGCTTTGAACACTTACTACCTGCTCTTTACCCTTTGAACACACTCAGTTATACTTGCCTAGCATAATACATAACCCTAGGTCACACAGCTAAAGCAAACCCTTTTAATTTATGGAGAGTTTCATTTTAACTGAATAGTTTGAAGATGTCAGATTTCTCTAACTTTCTGATGGTTGCATCAGGCTAGCTCAGGATACAAAAGTATCTGAGATCTTGAATCCAACATATCCTACAAGGGCTTAAGCTTTAATTTCATATCCCCAGTGCCCTTCCTTTCAAGCTATTTTTTTCTTATAGTAGAAAGCATAGACAGTAACTTTTATTAAAATACTATAAAATAATAGTAAGATAAAGTCTTTCTGATATTACAAATAAAGATTGATTTATACTTGAGCTCATAGACAGCACTTTTTAGCAGGTTTAAAGTGGGTTAAATGCCTTTAACACCACTTTAATGGCATTGCTGTGTGCATTCAGCGGTGTATTGTGCATTAATTCCAGCTACTGTAGCATATTCAGTGGTTTAATGCACCTTAAATGACTTTGGGACACAGGAAATTACTTTGGGATGCTGCAAAGTAAAACACCTCCCCTGCAGCCGGGAAGGAAGCACCAGGCTCCATGTGGCTCAGGAGCTGTGCAGGCAGACCATGCAGGCAGCCTGGCAGCAGCCCAGGAAGGCAGGCTCCACATAAGGGAAAGAAAAAAAAGCAGCGAGCCTGATATTTTTTCCCCTGCCCCCCAAGCCTGCCTGCCTGCTTGAGCTGTGCAGGGGCCCAGTGCTTCCCTCCATGGCTGCAGTGCCCCCCCAGCAGTGCCCGAGCTGGGTGCCTGTGGGTGGGTGCCACTGGGGTGGGGGGTGCTGCTGCTGCTGTGGAGGGAAGCACCAGCCCTCTGCAGCTCACGGACTGCTCTGCCTGTCAGCTCGCTCTCCCCTCTCTGCCGCTGGAGAGGCAGGTAAGAATCAGGCTCTGACATGACATGGGAATTTACTTCACCCTAAATTGAACTAGTGTTTTTAAAAAACCACCACTTCAATTTAGGGAGAATTAAACCCCTGTGTTGTCTACAAATGCCCCTACATAGAAGATTTTATGTAGTGGTCTTTCCATTCAAAAAGACAAAGAATGCTACTTAAAGCTGGCATATATTGGTAGAAATTGTCCTGTAACCACTAAATAATTTTAAGAAATACTTCATTGCTGAGATTTAAAAAAAATATTATTTATGGAGGGCCTACACAAAAACAGTGGTTGGAGGTCGACTCCTCTCTTCAGTGGTTTTGAAGCAGCAGTAAGCTAACAAAGCGGTTTGCTCTAGCTGTGCTGACAATAAGCCCAGTGTACAAAAAAGAAATTAAACCAAAAAAAGACATTTTAATTTCAAGGTTCACTGGAAAAAACATGAAAAAAAATCAATGTTTGCCAGATAGAAGGACAAACTCAGACTGGAAATAAAAATGTATTTACAAGATTCAAAGAGGGATTTTTTTATATAAATAATGGGAAGTTTAAAAAAGAAAGAAACAATCTGCCAGCCCTGGCTCTGAAAATCTATGTAAAATTCCTGATAATTCAATTATAATAAAATGACATCAAGAGCACAGATAAATATGCTGTCATCAATTCAGAAATTTAGAGGCATAAATATTATATTTTTATTTTATACACTGGCATATGTGAATTTAGAATAGGTGATGTACCAGATTTTAGAATCCTCTGCTAAGATCCGGTCTCTCATAATTCTTTTTCCTTCCTTCCCTCTAAAGTTTTTAGTCTTCCTTTACTCTGATCATGCCTGTATTGCCTCTGACTACTCTAGAAAACATCACTATGAAAACACACCCTACCTACTCATTCCTGCCCTTTGTATGCCAAATACCAAAAATGTGATGTAGCTTCTCTGAGAGAAGTGCTGGGTATGCACCAAGAAGCACACTTGAGCCTGGAAATGGTGTTAGGCACACCCAAGGTGAACACATCTACATTACATCTTTTCATATTTTGATGCATGCAGAATGGGAGCAAGTAGGTGGGGTATGCTTTCTTGGTAGCCTGGCTGGGGATGGTGAAGATGTGCCCTCTATCTCAAAATATGTCTGTACAACAGTCCAAGGTATGGCTGCAACTTGCCAAAACGTACCTGAGTGGCTAGTGTAGGTACTGATATCAGTGAGGCTGTGGCAGTGTGGAAGTCAGAGCAGACTACAAAAGGTGAGAAAATGCATAGGCTGCTGCCTGAATTGAATTTGGGGCTATTGTGGCTACACTGCTAGAAGTACCCAAACTATGCTAGTTTAAAGGCTGGGGTTGTGTCCACACAAATTCCAGTCACACCTTGACTGGGGCCTGGACATGCCCCATTGGGTAACCATTCTAGTAAAATCTTTCTTTTGTTGGATTGCTCTCTCACTCATATCAGTGCTTCTCTACAAGTGCAGCAAATAACTCTTAAAGTACAATGCAAGTCCTCTATATACAAAATCCATGGCCAAGTCTAGAGTTGGGTATTGAGCTGTCTTTTTCATTTCAATAGTTCTTGCTCTGAATGGTAAGCATGCAGTGATGTTTTATTAATGTGGTAATGACTGCTTCAGAAATGCTGACTGATTGATTAGCTGGACCTCTGTGCTCAAGCAGCTATGTTATTAGTTTTCTTAGAGGTAGTTGGGTATCTCTGTACAGCACTGCATTTAGTCATGTAGATGTACTCCTACTGAAAACGGTGAAACCTATCCAAGATTGTAGGTATACTGCCTCCCTGCATAACCTGGGGCTATTGCTGAAAAAGCAGTTAGGCAGAGTATGTCATTTAAAGGGATCCTGAGTACAAAGCTGGCTCAAATTTCCATACAAGCTTCACTGACTGTAGTGAGGATATACTCTGAGAGAAGGAATGGTAACTGTGTAACTGAGTGTAGCCCAGAGCATGTAGATATTTTTTGCAGTATATGCCTTGCAATACTGAGGCCATGTATTTAGATGTAAATTAATCCAGAATAAGGTAGGAAGAGTTCTTACATACATTAACTGTTATTACCTCTGTCCCAGAATAATGCATTTTTATTCCAGAATAAGAGTGTCTACACACACATTTATTTAGGAACAGTTCATCGGGAACAGCTGTTCTAGATTAACTCCTTGTGTAGACAAGCTTATATAGGATCTTAGCTTACCTTAATGCCTGGCATATGTAATGTGTAACTTTCTTTTTAATATTAGAGCTATTGTTTTTTGATTGGGAAAGGATACATGCTTTTCTGAGCAATACTCATAAAAATAGATTGTGTTATTCTCCTGCTATTCTGATGTTTCCCATATGGGGGCAGGGGTGGAACTGGACACTGAGCTATCCTGCAATATAATACTCATACACAGTTTAGTGAATCTGGAGAGCTTTAGCAAAGGTAGATAGGCAGCATCAACCAATTTATTTCTTTTTTTTCTCATTATTTAACTCTTCATTCTCCATTTGTTCACTAAGTTGTTAACCACAAATGGAGAAAAAAGATAAAAATCCAGTCGTTTCAATAATAAGATGAAAATGTCTCAGTGCTAGAGATCTCTACTCTACACTGATAGAAGTGTAAAGCTTTCCCTTGGACAGAGAAAATCATAGTCATTGAAGGAGCCTAAGCAATGAACCCCTTGGGACAGATTTTCTGTTTATGATATTTGGGTTCTTGTGAGGCAGCTACTATAAGGAAAGCCTGTAGAGAGAGCTAAAGCTTAACCTATCCATAACACATATGCACACAAACTCCTCTGACATTCTGCTTCAATTTAGCAGCTACCAGTAGCTCAGAATGACTTTGGTATTTAGTATTTTATCTAAATTAAAAACCTAATTTCCTTCAGTGTTTTACTGAGCCCCAATTTGATCCAGAAGGGAGGTGATGATGGGAACAAGAAAAAGAGAGAGAGAGAACAACAATTGATTGCTTTTGTTTGTGGAATGTATAATCTTCCCTCCGTTTTTGGAAGGCACAGACATAAGGTCAGGGATAGAGCTGTTCTTTCTACAGCACCATCTGGAGTTTCCAAAATTTGAACAATGCTTGTGATCACAAAAAAATGCACACACAAAACAAGTCCACCAAATTAACTACAAATATTTTTAATTAGGTTCTCTCCACACATAGCCTCCTTTTGCAAACCCCTTCCTGAGGGCATAGTCCCAGTGAAGTGAACTTATTTTTCATATGAATCAGTTCTGAGGATCAGGTCTGTACTGTCTATCACATTTGTAAAGGATTTTTTTCCTATTGTCTTTTGATATTCTGAAATCAGAATCATTTATAAAAATACTTAGCATTTATATGTTGAGTCTACTGTTCAAAGCACTTTATTCATTTCATTTTCACAACAGTTTTGTGTAGAAATATTATTTTCTTCACTTTACAGATAAGGAAAAGGGAGACAAAGTTTAGTTTAGATAAATCTAGATTGGAACTGAGCTGAGGATTTCCTGATAACCAGGCTTTTGCTTAGAATAGTAGATTATACTTCCTTCTATCTCCCATTTATGATGTCAGATTCATATTCTTGATTTGATTACTTTTGGGCTTCTTGTTGTTATAAGTTAGGTTAAATATAATTGGATCTAGAGAAAGGTGGATTACTTAACAGAACAGTTAAACTCCCTTATGAAATAATAGGCATTTGTACACACGATGGTTGTCACAATGTACAGGGGATGAAAATGTCATTTGTGTGGCTTAATGGTGTCACACATTACATGTGCGCCAGTTTTGGGGGCTTTAGATGAGTTTGCATCACTGCAAACTAAACTACATCTGGATGTAGTTTAGTTTACAATGTTGCAAATTGCAATGATGCAGCTGTCAGCTCACTCTCCCAGCCATGGGAGAGGGAAGCAGGTTCTGCAGAAGAAAAGGGCTAAGCCCCTCGCTGCTGCTGCCCTCAGCACACATCTGCTGAAGATAGAAGGGGCGAGGGAGGGGCCTGATCCTTTTTTTTTTTTTTGGCAGAGCCTGCCCACCTCTCCTGCAGCCAGGAAGTGAGCTGCTGACAGGCCAAGCCATAGGCTGCAGGAGGCTCTGGTCCTTCCATCTGTGGTGGTGGTGCCCCCTGGGGCCAGCTGGGAAGGCTACTAGGGGGCTGGGTGCTACATCAGAGGCAGCATCCAGCCTGATCCAACTGTTCCCCAAGCCCATCCTCTGGAAGCCGAATGGACACTGCTCCCTGGGTGAGCCTGGGGAATAGCTGGATTAGGCCAGGTGCTGTTTCCAAGCTGGGGCACCATCCGGACAGCTAGCAGCCTACTCAGGTGGCCCAGGGCAGGGGGGGGGAAGGGTTCCACCACCACGGAGGAGAGGACTAGGGCCCCCATAGCTCAGGGGCCACTTGGCCCACTGGAAGCTCACCCTGGCCACAGGCAGGCTCCAGCTCCAAGAAAGAAAAAAAAAGGATTGGGTCCCTCACCATAATGTGATGGAAAAATTGAAATGATGGCTTTCAATTAAAAATCTACCATTTCAATTTAGGGGGCATAGAATAAAATAGTGAAGCCTAAACCCCTGTCATATGTACAAGCACTTCCAAACTGAAACACAGTCACAAGTTGCCACCCAAAACAAAGGTGCTGGCAAAGCCATTCAGAAATTTGAACTGTGAAGATCTTTGCTGGGTATTGTTTGAATAGTGGTGGGCATGTGTGTGTAAGAGAAAGAGAGAAAGAAGCAGGAGAACATCAGAGAAACAGACACAAGAAAGGAGTAGCCTGTGTCTTTGGAAAAGCCAAGGACCCACCCTGAATGAACCCTGTAGCTATGGCCTGAAGAGAATATTACAGAGACAAAACTTTTTGGGCTAAGTGCTGAATTCTGGAAAGCAGCAAAAGTTATGGGCAAAGAGAGCGTTTCTTGTTGCTTGGCTGTTCCTGAGTTCAGGGAAACAGAATCTTGCACTTGTTTTTGGTAAATTAACAGGATTGCATCAAGGAAACACCAGAGGTATTCACCACTTTATCTTTTGAACTTGGATCAGTCTTTAAGACCCTGCATTTTTTGCTAACCACTAAAAAGAGACAACAGCACCATCTTTTCAGACAGTAGGATAGATCAGCTGAATAGGAACTAAAACATTTACAAATTCTAGAACTTTGTCAAATCTATTCACATCTATCTTTGATGTCCTGAGAATGAGTTTTGGCAGTATAGTGTATGAAAATCTTTTCCATACTGTTTCACTAGTCTGCAACAGAGTACATTTTAAAATCAGAAGGGATGATGAGACAGATTCATTTGTGGTGTAACTTAGCATACTTCCACTGACTTCAATTTTACCAGTGCTGGAGCTACTTCAGGGTCTGCAGGTTTTATAAAAAGCAAATGAAGCAGCGATAGTTAAGATTATGATCACAACTTTTGCAGGGGAAATCAACACCTCCTGTACAAGAGGATTTTAAGTCCACTAATAAATTGAAAGGAAAAGCTGCTACCCTAAATGGTGGTCAAAAGTCATGTTCTGCTAGCATGATATAACATTAGCATATAGTATGAAAATGTGACCTATACAGTAAATGTTGATTCCTTTTTCTAATATTATGACAGTGCCTTAACTGCTGGCACTCACTGTCAGTTCCCCAGCTCCATTCTCCAATGTTGATAATAAATAGCAGGCCAGCTATCTAAAACCAGAGGCCTTGGAAAGATTATGTGAACACACTGAACACATAGATGCTGATTAATTTGTTTCCTTAGCAACTAAACAGTCTCAGATTATATTCTCTTGATTATTGGCCCTCTCAGTGCTAATGTGAATAGTGGAGATGATCCAAAGTAGAAGTATGCCATCTATTAACTGCTTTCCCTACAAGCACCAGAAGAATGGCCAGGTTTCCAGATTATCTGGCCCACAGGAGTGGGAAGGCTTTTCTACCTTAATAATTACAAAACTGTCATTTTATGTAAAAGAGAGAAGGAGTCACTATTATTTTGAACATGTTCTAATCAATGGATAAAGCTCTACGAATGCCAACTCTTATTTGTGGGGAAAGTAACTTCCCTACTCATCTTAATAACAGCTTGTTAGCATAGAGAACCTGATTCACCACTACTTTATACCTTTCACTGTAAAGTGTTGCTACCAAATCAAAATTGTCTTTGCACTTACACCAGTGGCAGCAACACTTGTTCACACTGCACTCACTTCGCATGACTGTAAGTGAATACACAAGGTGCAATTTGGAGATCAGGCCTGAGAGTCTTGGATAGACAAAAATGCAGAATAGATCAAAATTAAATTGGTTTAATCTCTTAGAGCAATCTATTAGTTCTCACCATGGGCAGATCCAGGATTTTGAAAAGGGAGGTACAGGAGCAGCAACCTGCAATGCAGGGGTCCCCTGAGTCCTACCCCCCTCAACTTACACACACACCAGGGCCGGCTGCACAAGCATCAGTGGGGGACTTCAATTTAAAAGTTCCTCAACCAGGTACAAATCTTCTCTCCTCCCTCCTTTCCCCTCTGTGCTCAGTGGCATGTTCTTTCCCCTCTCATGCCCCTCTCCCCCTCCTACCACTGGTGCTGCTGATGCCTGCAGCTGACCCAAGGGTGGGGGACTATCCAAAGCCACTTCTGCTCCACTCCAGCCAGGCTGCACACAGATTCAGGCTCAGTCAGGGTGGTGGTTTCCCTTCCCCAACATCTCTTCCTGGGCTGGCAGGGAACACCCCAGGTGACAGGGCAGGGAGGAGGAAACTGCCTGCTTCTGCCACTGTCCTTGGCTGAGTCTGGCTTCTGGCCACAGTGGGCAGGAGCAGCTCTGGAGCTCCCCCCACCCTACCAACTACGACAGCTGGAGACAGCAGCAAGAGTAGGTAGAGGAGGGGTAAAGAGAGATGTCGCTGAGCAAGAAGGGCAAGGGAAAAGGGGATTCTTCCTTGCTTTGGAGACTTATATGTCCCCAATTGTTGTTCCTGTGGTATAGTTGATTAAAAGGGGGGTGTATCTGCACCACTACACCCCCCTGGATGCACCCTTTGTGTTCAACTTCTAGATTCTGCTGTCCCTCCTCATGAAGATTATACCACTGAGATCAACAGGAATCCTACACACATAGCAAAAGTAGAATTGGATATCAGAGCTCAGTATCACATTGAACACCAAACATTATGCTCATGTTTCCATATTTGTTTACCTCCTTAACGTGAGAGTTGCTTATGGAACCAATAGTGAGTAGCTCACTTGGCCTTGGCTGGTGTTCTGACTAATGTGAAATCAAAAGAGGGTACTGAACACTGGCCAATCATTAATGAAAACCTTTGCATTCTTTTATTATGAACCATGTTAATTATATTCTCATTTTCAGATTATATCTTATCTCTTACTAGTATGAGTCTAGCTATCTAGCTATCTATCTATAGGGTTTAGTCTGCCTGTCCGTGTGTCTGTCTGTCTGGCTGTAACACTCTTGGAGCACTCTGATCAGTTGTCTCGGCAGCCAATCACAATGCTTACTGAAATGACCAATCAGAGTGCTTCGCACAGTGCTCTACGGAGTGCCATCATGACGATGGGGATGAAGGGGTCAGAGCAGCGGGGCAAGGCTAGCACCATTGGCCTTGCTCCCCCACAGCCCTACTCCTTGGAGGCAGCAGCAGCAGGGGGTACTGGCAGAGGGGGACAGAGGGAACAGCAGGGACAGAGTGGGATGGCAGAGTGCCATCATGGTGGTGGGGAAGGAGGGGACGTCCTGCCATTCCCTCCAGTCCTGCAGGTGGAGGCAGTGTGGTGTGCTGGCAGAGGAGGAAGGAGGGGACAGTGGGGCAAGCTTCCTCCCTTCCCTGCCCCCCCCCACTCCTGGGAGGCAGCGGTGTGGGGTGGTGGGTGGAGGTGTTCCATCCCCTCTTCCCCCCATCATTCTTGATGGGCATTTTGCTAGTTACCTCATAAAACTGGACATCTGTAATGTGGTAGGGATATTACTGCTATTGCTGGTGAAGTGTGGAATATCATAGAAATAACTAAACTTAACTCGCCCATATTACCTCAGTTGCAAACAATGTACCAAATCATCCCTCTTCTCCCAGCTTTCATATTTCTAGTACAGTAGTCTCACCCTATGGCTCACAGGCTGGATCTGGCCCCTGAAGTGATTGGATCCGGTCCCTGGCATGGGGGATCAACAGCAAGCAGCTGATGAGTCCTCTTCCATGCCCTAGGCCATGCCAATAATGCCTTCCATGGTCTTTCTTCCCCCTCCTCTTTGGCAGAGCTCTCTCCCCCTTCCATGTCCACTATGGCAAGCCCTGTTTGCTGGAAGTAAGAGCTCTTCCTCTCTCACTGCCTGCTCCCTCTCCTGCCATAATATTGGCAGCCACCTCCCTCCTCTCTTTCCTTCCCTCCCCTATGGGAACTGATAGCCCTCACTGCAGCTACATTGAAAGCACCTGGCCTGACACTCTAAAAGGGAAGCTGAGCATCGCTGATCTAGAATATCTAGGTCCAAAGTAGGTTTCCCCCACAGAGGTTAGTGGTGTTTGAAAGAGTACCAACTACTTCCACAGCACATCCCATTCTGCTGGCATCCATGAGGGTGTAAAGTGTGCCCCCAAAGGATGAGGTAGACCACAGACATGTGCCCCGCTCCGGCCTCATGGAAGATCTCTGAGGAAGAGAATACTGTGTGTCCTATTCTGTTCTGTCCCCTTCAGAAACTGTGAGTTTAGAGAATCCTTTCTCTGAGGACTCCAATGAATCTGTATTGTGTGGAAGCCAAGGCATCCTCAGGTGTCCAGAAATTATACAGGAGGACCATCCTGTGGCCTGCCCTGACTTCTTGTGGGTTCTGGTAGATTTAGCCATTGTGGCTAAAGAGATTTTCTTCTTCCTATAGAAAAGAATGATGTAGGTCTCTGTGTGATGCATGTGTGGGACTGTATTCAGGTCCTATAACAATTTGAACATTTCAGCTATGTTAAATATCTATTTTTGGAGCCTCACTTCTCTGTGCAAATGCAAGGTGTCCATCAGTAAACTATATCTGAGCTCAGAAACATCTAGTTATACTGGCATCCTACATTCATGTCAACAAAATTAAGTGAATCATCTCTGCACCCATGTTGCAGCTGCATGTAGTAGCTGGTGTAAAGTCGAATGCTGCTCAGTATATTATAAACCCAGTACAAATGTCCACAGACACTTCACAAACTGATCTCACATACATACTCCCTGGTACAGAGCCACCATATTAAAGGTGCTGAAGCATACATTGTGTAAGCCTGAGGGAAAATACAAAATTAATGAAGGCAATACTGAATATTTGGGCTTTGTAGGCCACATACACAAAATAATAACTTAAGTCCCTAGCATGCTGCTTTTTTCCTGTTATCAAAGCTAGTTCTATTCCGTTATATAGTGGTATACTGTCATATTAATAACTAACTAAATAGAACTTTCTAACCCTAGCTAGGTATTTCTGCACTCAGACTTTTTTTTAGATGTGCTGCTGTTGGCTTTTACAAAAGGCTGGGGGGTTTGAAAGCAGGAATTTTTGCCGATTATTTGGTCTTTCTTTATTCCAAGCAGCAAAAAGTTTTGTGTGTGAAGTTGTGTAAAATTAATATTTGACTTTTAGTAAATTAATAAAGCTAATTGTGAAGAGATCACATGCCAAATTCCAAAACAGTTGCATTAATTTACACAGAGATGTACCTAGGCATTTCTGCACACTGGGTGCACAGTGTAGTGTCAGTGGCGGTGCTGCTAGCTACAGCAACCAGGCTGACAGTGCAGCGGTTGTTATTTTTGCACCCTTCCCGCACCCAAGAAATTAGCGTCCAGGGACGGTGCCTTGGTTACCACTCCTTTACTATATTACTGAATTTACAACAGTAAATATTTTGGCCCTGTGTCTCTAAACCAACCCTATCCAGCCCTAAACCAGTCCTATCAAGAACAACTAAAGTGACTACTGGCAGAGACATTTTGTAAATGTTGCCATACGTATGCCTTGTACTCTCCTCCTCTTTAAAAATTAGTTAAACAATTATCAAACAAAAGCAGTTTTATCTGTTGCAAACATCAGCAAGAGGATTGCTGCTTGCCACTTCTTTTTTTTCCAGACAAAGACAAACAAGGATTAGTGGCTTGGGAAAGTTGCTTTAGTCCAGTTTATTCACACCTGTTTTATAATGTCTATCTGAACATTAAAAACTTAGGCTCAGCTCTTCAGAGGCTCCAGGCAGAAATAAGAAATGAACCCTTTAAACTGGTAGCTGATGTCATCTCTTCTTAGTGTGTTTTTTGTCTCCATCTGCTGGTCATAGATCACATTATTCACTCTTTACACTGGCTTTTTAGAACAAGGGAGAAAACAAAATTCAATTATTACAGTTTTTAAAACAGTTCACGGGCTTACTGTTGCTGCCTCTTTAAACTCTTACTGTTTCAAAGGGAAGGTCTTAAGCTTAATGATATGAGACTAGCTAGGTGTATTTGAAATATTGATTACATATATCTTCTGAAATAGGGTAATGGGATATTCCTGAATGCTGTATGCATGTTTATACTCCTCTGAAATGTTTGATTAATGTGCACCTAATCTTTCTTTTTCCTAATAGACTATCATATTTCTTAGCAAGAAATGAATTATCAGACCACTAGTACAAATGGTTTAGAGAAGTCCATTTATAATACTGCATCTTCAGCTACTGTGTCTTCAGCAAATAATTCTTGACATGGAAAGCTGTTTCACTAAAAATGACTAATTTTGCCAATTTGATTTTTTTGCTTTGAATATGTTTTTCAGATGGCAGTCTAATCTATCCTTAAAGGCTGATTTTATATCTCATAATGTTGGTACAACATAAATGGAAAATAAACCGGGAAAACCCTTTAGAAAGCAAAATTGAAATTATATTTGCCTGAGATGTTATCCTGAATTTAGTTAACTTCGAATTTAGAAATGCAAATGATGTATTGAAAAAAAAATGATGATACTTGGCTGTCCCTGTGGTCTCTCTTTCTGCAGAAAATATATTCCATTTATAAGTTTTTTCTTCTTTTTTTCCCCCAACTACCTAGTCTAATCTCAGTAATTTACAGTCCCAAGCATTTTGTGATTGTCAAGTACTTAAAGGTAAGTCTGTTTCTGCCCATCAGTTTGCCCCAAAAGGTAACAATTTTTGGGTAGCCATCATGAGATGCCACAAAAGGGTCTGACTTACACGGATACCAGCTTCTCTTGCAATTTATGAAGATCAGGTTTCTTTAAGGCATTACAGGTTGAGCACCCAAAATTTCTAGTTGTTTTTTAAAATGAAGACCATGGCTCCCATTGAATCCAACAGAAGCTGTGTATGAAGGCAGAGCTGAGCTCATTGGTTATACTACAGTATTTTTAAGGTTGACTTGGCCTTTAAGTGTAATTGAGCTCCTTGCTCTCACCTGGGCCTAAATTCTATTAGGCCATAGATCTACCACAAAGGCTGCTGGGTGAGGAAGTGGGAATACAAGATTAGTTACTTACTCATCTTATTGACTGTTGGAGAGAGCAGTGCCTTCTAGGAGGCCTTAAATGAGGAGGTGATTAAGGTCTGGATTAGCTCGCTAGGGCTCCTATTGAAACTGGATTGAAGGAAAGTGTGGAAAGGGCTGTAGAAAGTTGGCAAGACGAATTAAGAAATGGCTGTAGAGCAACGGTGACTGATCCTAGAGCAAATGTTTTTTCTCTGCTTTTGGCTGGACTGGAGAGAAAGGGATTGGACTGTCTTCTACCCATGCTCCTCTTACTGGAGGGTAGTGATTAGAACAGTGGTAAAAAGAGTGAAACAACTTGTTTGATCTGTTTAGCCTCGATAAAGAAGACTGCTCTTTGGACAGACAGTCTGGGAAGCTCCTGCTGAGAAGATAAAGGAAGACAAAAAGCACCAAGCCTCCAACTAAACAAATGGACTTCCTAAGAGGAGGAGAAGCTGAGCTGTTCTTCCTGCTGATTGAATCAGTAAGTATGTGTTACAGGGCCATGTTACCACTTTACAAGAAACCCAAGTGTTGCAACTGTTTTGTATGTATGAGCCCAGTGTTAAAACATTACTCTCATCTGAAGGAAAAAAAACCCCTAGGTGGGAAAAAGTCATGTCCTGCCCCCCTCCCCCCCCAGGAACCTTCCAGCTGATCATAGCAAACCCCAACATCCTCCCTGATTCCAGGGAAGTGTCCACTTCAGTCACCAGCAAAACTTTTTCTCTTATCAGCCTATCCAGTTTTCCATGTCCTTGTTTTAGATCAGTGATTCTCAGCTAGGGTGTCTTGTGATCCTTTCAAGGGAGCAGAGAGTCCAGCACAATGTTAGCATTGTTAAGTGTGCAAACATATTTCACATGATAAACCCAGAGATTTCAAATAGGAATTCATAGTATCAAAAACATTCTGACTTGCTGTGATCTTTCTGAGCTCTTTGGAACAGAAGAATTGGTTTATTATATTTCTGCAGTCAAAAATGAGTGAAAACTAAGAGCTGGCGTTTTCCAAGGAATGCCTTGAATCTAAAAATGTTGAGAACCATCATTCTGGATTATAAAACGTCCCCATTTCAGGCGACTTGTCAAAGATTTGTGCTGTGAGGTGGCATTGGGAGAGGAAGGGGGAGGGAGAGGGTGCAGCAAGGAACAGCTTCATTGAGTAGTTCCATTGAAGGCAAAGGTACGTTGATCTAGGCTAGGTCAGGTTCTGGCACTATATTTGCAGGGCAGGGAAAAATCAGTTTGCAGCTTTCTGATTAATATGAAATATGCTACTTACATTTGTTTTCATTCTGTTCATGATCCCCTTGCTCTGAAAAGCTGTATTGGCAAGCAGATGTAATTATCTAAGGCATTTGTTGGTTTAAAGATAAAAAGAGCTTTCTCAACAGAAGATGTAGCAACTTGAAACCATATTCAAGTTGAGATGAAATATGTGGAGATGAAACACCAGGCAAAATGGCAGAAAAGCAAGATTTACGGGAAAAACAAATAGACAAACAAAAAACTGGGTATGATGGGGATGCCACCATAAAATTCAGATATGTAAAAACAGTTTCTTTACTAATTCTCCTCTTGGGAACCTGGCCTGTTTGAGGGAAAGACAACTTTGACAGGGTATTCTTATAACATGTGAGCTGTGACTTTTAACACCCCCTAAGGTCATTAGTGTGCAGTGAAAATTAGTGTAGTATAAGGCAATCCTAGGTAAGTTGAATCTACCTCCTCCAATGTCCTTAGCTATGCGAAGCAATGCTTGGCCTGAGCTGAGAGTTTATGGCATGATGATTAAAGCAAATAAATATTGCTAAGTAACAAGTCCCCAGGTTCTATGTGTGTGCCCACTGGGCTTTATTTACCCCGAGGGTACAGCCCTATTGTTGCAGCCAAGCCTTAGGGCCCTTGAAGGCAATGAGGTTGTTCTGTCTCCGCGTCGCTGACCCCATTCTCGCCCACCACGTCTTGATGTACCGTCAATGGGGGGTAGCCTAGCGGGTCCCTCACTGCCCGGGTCCGACCTGGTGGATGTTCATGGGGCTCCACCACCCCTGCACCCCGGCCTCACGCCACCTTCCTGAGCCGACTCAGCAGAGTCACGTGGCCTGTCCCGCCCATCTAGCTTCTTTCCTGGCCTCTCTCCCTTATACATCTCGGGTCGAGCCACTCTGAATACAGAGCCGGCTCCCGACCACTCTCCCTGGGGCTTTAAGCTCTGTCTATCCCAGTGCCAGCAGTCCAGGCGGCGACCCCGCCCTGATCGCAACCCTCCTTCGGGATCATCATCACCCTTCCGAGCCAGTCGTTCACCTGGTTCCTGCGTGTCCTCTGCAGCTGCTCCCCCTTGCCGACATCCCATTTGGGCCCCTCTCACCCTTCGCCGGCTCCCGGAGGCTGCCGCTGGTTCCCTCTCCCTGGCTCTATCTGCTCCGACTCCCTGCTCTCCTCCGGACCCCATCAGGGACCATGCTCCTTCCCTGCTGCCGACGGATTCCCCTCTCTGGGGCCTTCCGCTGCTGCCGCCACCATTTTTATCTTCGCTGGCCGGCATCTGGTGCTGACATTACCGGCCGGCCGCAGCTGTATGTAAAGCCGGCTCACGAGGCACGTGGCTTTCCCAGGAGTGTCGTCTCCTGCTGCAGGTGAGTTGCCGGCATCATTTCGGTCTCCGGGACATAGCCCCCCTGCCAGTCGCCTTGTGGTGGTTCCCGTAGACACACGTGTCCATTACCTGTGCTATCCTGCTGAGCCTGCGCGTCCCGTCATCCTGTGCCTGGGGTCTGTTGTTCATAGCATCTAGATAAGAAATCTGCAGTGATGTTAGTTCTCCTCGGGTGATACAGTATTCGAAACCTAAAAGGCTGAAGGGCTAAGGTCCATCGTGTGATACGTGCATTCTCTACTTTCGCAGTGTTAAGCCATTTCAATGGCGCGTGGTCCGTTACTACAGTGAATTCCCTTCCAAGTAGATAGTATCTGAAATACTCCACCGCCCATTTGATTGCCAGGCATTCCCTTTTGATCATCACGTACCTGGTTTCTACGGGCAGCAACTTGCGGCTGGCGTATGCCATGGGTCGATCTACTCCAGCATCACATTGGGTCAATATCTCTCCTATAGCCACTTCGGACATGTCGGTCTGTAATGAGAAGGGTTTCTTAAAATCTGGGGCATGAATTACCACCTCCTCATGTAGAGCACGTTTTAGGGCCTGGAAGCTCCGTAACCAGGCCTTTGTCCACTGAACACCCCTTTTAGGTGGATCCTTTAGCGCTTCAGAGAGAGGTGTAGACAATTCTGCGAACTGTGGGACAAACCTCCGGTGATAGTTCACTAGCCCTAGGAAGGACCGTAATCGTTTCAAGGTTTGTGGAGCCTGGAAGGAGCAAATAACCTGTACTTTGTCATGTAACAGTCGAATGGTTCCCTGCCCTACGAGAAACCCCAGATACCTGTATATTTGTAGGTGATTGCACACTTTCAGGGATTCGCCATCAGGCCCGCCTCTTGCAGTTCATTCAGGACTGCCCATAGGGCTCGTACGTACTGGTCCCATGTCTGGGTGAAGATTACTATATCACCAGTGTATGCTGCCGCATACCCCCCCACGGGGTGCCAGAAGCCGTTCCATTAGCCTTTGGAATGTCACTGCTGCGCCATGTAACCCGAACGGCATTTTTACAAACTCATACAGCCCCCACGGAGTCCCAAAGGCAGTTTTGGGGCACTCGCAGGGTCTCAGGGGAATCTGCCAATATCCCTTGGCTAAGTCTAAGGTAGTAATATACCGAGCAGCCCCGATCTGCTCTTCCACCTCAATTACCTGCAGCATGGGGAAGGCGTCAAACATCGCCACGTCATTTAATTTGCGAAAATCTACACAGAGTCATAGGGACCCATCTGTCTTCTGGATAGGTACCAGTGTACTCCTCCAGGGGCTTCATGATGGTCAGATTATCCGCAGGGCCCTCATTTTCTCCACTTCTGCCTTCACTTCCTCATTCAAGTGATATGGCAGGGACTGCCACCGGTCTCGTATTATCACTCTGGGCGCAGTCTGGATGACATGATGTGTGCCCTTTACCCAACTGGGTTCGTCAGAGAATACGGCTTTGAATTCCTCCAGGATATCCCCCACATCCGCCCTCTGTGACGGCGTCAAGTCTATATTCACTTGGACGACTTCCGTGCATTTTCTTCCTTCGATATTCACCCCTACCCTTTTCTTTTCTATTCCCTCCTTGGCATTTTCTCCGAAGGTCATCCAGTTGCTGCCATTCTCTCAATAAATTAATATGATAAATCTGTGTTGGTTTTAGATGTCCTGGTCCATAGACTTCATAGTCTACGGGCCTAACTTGTCTTACAATCTCAAAGGGCCCCTGCCACTGCGTTAATAATTTACTGGTCAAGGAGGGCAACAGGACTAACACTTTCTGTCCCAGCCGAAACTGTCTCTCCTTCGTGTGAGTATCATACCAGGCCTTCTGTTGTTGCTGGGCCTGTCTCAGATGCCCCCCTGCGAACTTTCGGGCCGTCTGCACCCGTTGTTGAAATGCTTGCTGGTACTTCAAGCAGTCAGGGACAGTCTCCAGGCCCTGTTCCCATTCTTCCTTAAGGATCTGCAGGAGACCCCTGGGTCGATGCCCCAACACCAGCTCGAACAGGGAGTACCGCAGTGATTCCGACGGGGCATCCCAGAACACAAATAGAACTAGAGGCAGCAACAAATCCCAATGTCGTGGGTCCCCTTGTATACACCGCCGCAGCACTCTCTTCAGCATCCCGTTCAGTCGCTCTACTAACCCATTCATTTGTGGGTGATACACCAATGTCTTTAGCTGTTGGATCCGCAGCATCTGACAGACCCCTCACAACGCCCCCGACATAAAGTTCCACCCTGATCGGTGAGGATCTCCTGTGGGATCCCCACCCAGGCTATCCACTTCACCAGTTCGTCCGCAATGCGGGGTGCTGTCACTGATCTTAGGGGTACGGCATCCAGGTACCGAGTTGCATAATCTATGAAAACTAGGATGAATTGATAGCCATTGCTACTACGCGGTAAGGGTCCCACCACATCCATAGCGATTCGAGAGAGTGGCTGGTCTATAATGGGCATGGGTCATGGTGGGGCACGGGGAGGTCTATCTTCCCGGGTTTTTTGGCACACCAGACACTCTGCACAACGTCGTGCAATATTGTCCCCCAACTTAGGCCAAAAGAACCACTGAGTAATTTTATCTATGGTACGTTCATGACCTAGATGTCCCCCCATGGGCGTGGCATGGGCCAGGTGCCACACGGCCCATCTACACTCTCTCGGCACCACCAGCTGGACTCTATGATCCTGCCCCCCTCTTCCTGGGGTTACTCGATAGAGAAGATGATGTCTCACCTCAAAGTGGCACCCATTGTCGTTGTTGCTCGCTGGTCCCTGTCCACGGCCCTGGTCCACAGTTCCTGTAACGCTGTATCCTCTCTCTGGGCTTGCCGGAACTGGGGTCTGATGACGCTGTCCCTCCAGTCTCCCAAGGAGTGCCCCTCCTCCTTGGTCGATTCAGCCTGGCCGCCTGTGTCTCCAAGCCACCCTTCCCGACACTTCCACTTCCGGTGTGCTACTTCCACATCTCGTACCCTATCTAACACTTCATACAATGGGGCCCAATCTTGCCCTAGCAGCATCTCACACGTGAGGCGAGGCGAGGCGCAAGCCCTACCACCAACTCTCCTTGATATTCCATTACCCTCACCCGGGTCTTAACTCGATGCAGAACTTGGGTGTCTCCATGGAGGCATGACACCTTTGCCGAGTCTGCCTGCCCACGATCCTCTCCTGACCACAGATCCACCCAAATTACCAACTGAGCACATCCAGAGTCTAATATGGCCCGCACCGGCCAGTCCTCTATCCAGGCCTGCACTACAATGCGTTCCCACACAGGGCTCTCATTTGCCGTCCCAAAGCTACAGTCCATCAGTTCCCTGACACTCCAGTCCCTGGAGGACTCTCTCATCCCTTTGGACATACTCAACGTATTACCTTTTCCTAAGCCACGCCCCGGACATTTTCACGCAAAGGGGCCCCCTTTCCCACAATGGTAGCACACCATATCCCCACCTTGGGAACGACACCCTGGCCTCCAGTGTTTGGGGTCCCTCGACACCGGCATCACTCCTGGGGTTCCTCTCCTTTCTTGTGGGTAGAACCACTCAGAGGCTGTAAAGGCCTCTGCCACTTTTAAGTCTTCTTCACATGTTGCTGGGGCATGTTGGGTTCGGTCTTCCAAATCATTGACGAACTACTCTAGGATGATCTTGTCTACCAGAGTCGCCATTTTACATGAAGATAGGTTGACCCACTTCCCAAATAGGTCCCATAGCCTTTGGAGAAGTACCCTGGGCCACCTCTCCTTTGGCCCCTTACGAGCCCAGAAGAGCCACCGGAAGTGTTCCGGGCTTAGCTCCAGATGATACAAAATCACTGCCTTCACTGCCCCATACTCCTGGGCCTCCTCCCGAGTCAGGGCCCTATAGGTGGCCTGGGCCTTGCCTACTAGCAACGCCCCAAGCTGGCTAGCCCACAGCCTTTTATCCAGGCCCATCACAAGGGCGTGCTGCTCAAAAGCCTCTATAAATGCCTCGGGGTCATCCTCCACCATCATCTTCGGCATCCCTGGGGTTGCTGAGCTATGCTGGGCTAGCCACTTCTGTTGTGACCCCACAATTTGAGTTAACGCCTGCAAATTCTGGGCGATCAAATCAGCGGGACCCATTTCGGGCGCTTGCATCTCTAGTGCCCTGAACCATGCTTCCCGGCCAATGCACCAGATACTGTGCCCACCGGGCTTTATTTACCCTGAGGGTACAGCCCTATTGTTGTAGCCAAGCCTTAGGGCCCTTGAAGGCAATGAGGTTGTTCTTTCTGCGTGTCGCTGACCCCGTTCTCGCCCATCACGTCTTGATGTACCATCAACGGGGGGTAGCCTAGCGGGTACCTCGCTGCCCGGGTCCGACCCGGCGGATGTTCACAGGGCTTCACCACCCCTGCACCCCAGCCTCACGCCACCTTCCTGAGCTGACTCAGCGGAGTCACGTGGCCCGTCACACCCGTCTAGCTTCTTTCCTGGCCCCTCTCCCTTATACATCTCGGGTCAAGCCACTCTGAATACAGAGACGGCTCCCGACCCCTCTTCCTGGGACTTTAAGCCCTGTCTATCCCGGTGCCTGCAGTCCAGGCAGTGACCCCGCCCCAATCGCGACCCTCCTTCAGGATCCTCATCACCCTTCCGAGCTGGTCATTCACCTGGTTCCTGCGTGTCCTCTGCAGCTGCTCCCCCTTGCCGACGTCCTGTTCGGGCCCCTCTCACTCTTTGCCGGCTCCCAGAGACTGCCGCTGGTTCCCTCTCCCTGGCTCTCTCTGCTCCAACTCCCTGCTCTCCTCCGGACCCCATCGGGCACCGTGCTCCTTCCCTGCTGCCAACGGATCCCCCTCTCCAGAGCCATCCACCCCTTCTGCCGCCGCCATTTTTATCTCCGCTGGCCGGTGTCTGGTGCTGACATCACCAGCGGCCGCAGCTGTATGTAAAGCCGGCTCACGAGCCGCATGGGTTTCCCAGGAGCGTCGTCTCCTGCCACAGGTGAGTTGCTGGCATCACCTTGGTCTCCGGGACAACATGACTATCAGATAGTTTCTCCTCCCTTTTTTGGATTCTCTAGTTTTGATAGAGATTTTTCTGGCCAATCAAACAACTGTATTTTCCCTGGTATAAAATCATGACAGAATGAATTCAGAAATGCTATGATCAGGTGTTAATTATCAAATGTAGAAGGCACCCACTGATGAAGGAACTGATTGATCAGTGCAAAAGCATAGTAATCTTTTTCAGTGCCCAGAGCACAGGATGGGGGTAGACATGGGAAGTAGAGTCTTACCTGATGATCTCCTTGGGCAGCAGCTGCTGCAGCTGAGAAACAGGCAGTGGTGTAGGCCTTCTCTCCTCCATTTCCATGCCCCCAACCCAGGGCTGTGTCTCCCATATCAAAGCTTCCCCAAGGAGGGGAGGTTATTTCACCCTCTTCCAGGCAGATACGCTGTCAGCACAGAGTTTGTGCTTGCCTGGCTCCTATGGCTGGGCAGAGCAGAGCCACACCTGACATGACAGACTCCTGGGGGAAAGGGACAATCCTGGAACCCACTTTAAGTTGGTGCCCAGGGCACATGCCCTGTTCATCCCTTTCTAGTTATGCTACTGATCAATAACAGACCAAAACAAAAAGTATGAAGCCTCAGTAAGTTAAACATATCTCTAGTAAATCATATTGGCCAGGTATAGAAGTTGCACACTGCAGTAGATGCACAGAAAGTGCACTACAGCCATAACTGAATAGACGGTCAGGGCACATAGAGTAATGTAAAACTGGTGGAACCTGCTCTAAGATACCCTGGATGGGTGTGGTATCAAACTTCAGTGCTGTAAGTTAGAGCACTGTAATGAGCATCTGTACCACATCCTATCACGACTCCCAGTAAGTTGCACTCCACTGCCATCCCATGGCAACACCCTGCTTCCCCTGCTTCCTCCTCAGAGCTCGTGTATTCTGCCTGAGTGCTGGCCCAGCCCTACCCCCAGACTGTCACTGACAAGATTCAGCAAAGCTTTTGTCCCCAGGCCTAGCCCTGTCCTCCCTTTGGATATCATAAATCCATCCACATAAAGAAAACTGCTTATTGCTGAATTTCATATTGTCATGGGTGCAGGTGAACAGATACTTAATGTTGGGTCTGCTGCTATTTTGCTTCTGCCCACAATTAACCTCTCTTAAGAACTGATTCATCTGCACTGATTTCTGGCAATGGGTAAGTTCCCTAATGGAAGTAAAAAAATGAACTTGAATATGCCCAAAATCTACATCAGTTCACCTACACATACTAATATGTAGCATCAGCACTTTCCAACTTGTCTGGGGAAACCAAATACATGTGTTAAATGCAGATTGTGAAAAGCACTTACACTGTCTGTGCTCAATATAGGATGCAGGACCAGAAACCAATGAGTCCAGCTCACAGACATAAAGTCTCAGAAACCTTGGATACATTCAGTGGCCCATAAAGAAGCAGAGCATGTGTTTTTGTTATCATGTCTTCAAGGCAAATTCTAATAAACCTGGTCACTCAAGTGATGGTTCAGAACCATGTGCGCTTGATAGAAAGCTGGTTCAAGACAGACTGTTACAAAGTCTGAGGTATGCTGCTGGGAGTCCCATAGATACATATGTAGGGCAGCTGGCTTTTTTGTCAAGCTCCCACTTTGTTTGTTTTATTAGCTACTGATGTTTCGTTGTTGCTTTTCCTGGCTATGTGAACAGTAATATCCAATGACCTCTCTATCCCCATAAAAAAAAAATCTTTCTGAGTCAGCATCTGTGATGTTCCCCTTTAAAAAACCTCACATTTTCCATGAGAGGAGAGGAAACTCTATTCCTGCCTTCCCAGTCTGCTACCTGAAAAAGAAGCAGTGATTGGATTTTTCCCTTCTGAACCCAGTACATTTCCTAAAATCTGTACCATTGGCGATGTGTAGGGGGTCCACGTGGGTACACGTGCACCCCCTGAGCGTGGCAGTGCACCCGCTGTGAAAAGGCCCCACCAAAACTGCTGACAGTACCTGCAGGCAGTCACCGCTTGCCTCCGCCCCCCCCCGGCTTGCTGCTGATACCGCTGGCAGCATCTGTGGGTGGTCGGCACTTGCCAATCCCCCCCTTTTCCCCCCTTTCCCCTGCTGCCAACAGCTCCATGGCTGCTTGCAGGAGCTCTCCACTTGCTGCTGCCACACTCCCACCATCGACAGTGCCGCTGCCATATGTGGGAGCTTGCCATGCCCCCCCACCTCCTGGCCTCTAGGGGCATGCAACGTTCATGATCTGTATAGAATTTTGCAAGCCACCAGATAAACAGGGTCACTTTTTTGAAGCCCTAGTGAGTTTGAAGTTTTTAAACCGCATTGAGTGTTTGTACTCAGGTCAATTATACTTTCAATTGTGCATTTTCTGAACTGAGCTAATGCATAGTGCTGTGAACTTTGCAGGGTTTTTAACTTTGCAGGGTTTTTTTTAAGTTTATCACACATGCAACTTTTTCAGTCACATGCAACTTTTTTAAATGTAGTTACTTAAATCTGAAGTTGGGGAAATTTTCCCTTGATTTCAAATAGAGCAGGACTGGGTCTTTGTACTATACTAGTTATTCTTAGGGTACGTCTCTAGCCTGCCCTTTTTTGTCTCCTTGAAGTGCATTAGAGAAATTACCTGACCTTGGGTAATAATTAGGAGCAGTTAAAAATATGCAAAAAATCAAGTTTGGGGGAAGGGGGAGAGAGAAAACAGCACATTCAGGGGTGAATGATTTCAACTGAGGCTTATCAGATGAAGCTGCTGAGCTGTATACACCTGCAAAGAAAATAAGACTAAGAGCCAGTTATGCGCGTGGGTGTAAATTAGGAAGCAAAGTCTTGCTGGAAATGTTTTAATAACACTACACTTTTTTACTCCAGCTAAAGGCTTTTTTGGGGAAAAAATAACCAAGAAGTAAACTATACTTCTTATTTTCAATACTTATAATCCATTATATCTACTCTCGCCATCCTGCAGCCTCCAAAGTCATTTCAGATGTATCTGATGCAGTAAGTGGCTGCTTATACTTAAATATTTTTAATGTCCTGATACAAGCAGCGTCTTGTTCAAACCAAGTTTGTGTTTGCCTGAGACTTGATTTAGCGCTCAACTCTGAGCCAAAAAACTATCTGGACTTGCCTAGTTCATTCAAAAATCACTTTTGCATACAGAAGGGATAACGCCTTAAATATGAAATTCCAATTTAGGTGCGTGGGGGAGTGTTTGCATTAGAGTCTTGGATCTGAGCCTGGCATATGGTTTCGTTTCCAGCACTAAAATAGTTCTGCTTAAGTCTCTTCTTGAAGGGTTATAGCTCTGGATGATGGAAAGTAATGTGAGAAGATGATTTCTCCTTATCTCTATCTTGGGCCTCCTCCATAATCTTCTTCCTTTTAAAATTGTATGCCTTTTGATGCTGCATCTGCCATGATGAGTCATCCCAACTTTCTACCTTGCCAGGTTTATAAACTAAATATCTAGATGTATTTATTTCTTTTTCAAATATCAAAATTAATTCATAATAATGCAAAACATGCACTTGACAGTGTGGTGCCTTGTACCTCACTTATGATACCTATATTTATATTGAAATCTCCTCGTAACAAGGACTTTATATAGTGCCAGTTGTGGGACAGGGAAAGAAAAAGTGAAAGTGAAAAAAGGAAATCTAGTAACATTTAGCAAGTTCTGGTTGAAATCTGTAATGAGCTAGTAATAGAATCTACTACAGTAAAGTCTTCCATCATGGTTATAAAGAAAGGCTGGATGAGTTGGGCCCTAAAAATTTGCCATCCCTTTTTTTTTAAAGTTTTTTTTGGAGGGAAGGCTCCTGCCATGTGCTTTATTCTGATTCAATGCAGACTGACTTCCCCTCTTCTTCCTCACTGATCAACTACCTAGTAGATGATCAGCTAGCTAGTTGAATGTATAAGGGGATGTGGTTGTGGGGGGCACTGTCCTTCCAAGCCATGGAGAGCTGACAGACACCCCTGGAACCTTCAGGATCATGTAGGGTATAGCTAGCCAGCTCCATGATAGGGGGATGAGGACCCTTGAATTTTTGCAGCTTAGGTGGGGCATGTGGCATTGCTAGAACAATGGGTCAGGAGCCACATGTCCCAAACCACACTTTCATGCATCTGCCACTGCTTTCATCCATCCATAAATCCACCCTTCCAGCCCTCCACCCACCCCCTGACAGCCAGACCATTACCCACCCACAGACACTAAGACTGCAACAGGCACCGCTGCAGACCATGGATAAACCCAGCCCATCTGCCACCACCAGCCAAACCCAGGCACAAAAACGGCACTTACAGGGAAATTTTAAAAATCTCATCACCACCTGGGGCAAGGAGGACATCCAGCTCCAGATAGGGCATTGAATCAGAGATGTCTTTAAGCACATCGCTCAGCAGGTACATGCACAGGGGCAAAACAGAGACTGGGAGAAGTGTCTTGCCAAGACTGCGTCAATGGGAAGGCATTATTACCATGTGTTTGATGCTAGAAAGTGGTCTGGGGGTCAGGGGCAGACCATGCTGTTCTACAAGGACCTGTCCCATATCCTCACCAAGAACAGGGCAGGGTCCACCTCCTTGTGCCCATAGGGCCAGGGGTGTTCTGGAGGTTGCCCCCACTGCAAGTCAGTGCAGGAGATCACAGAGACTCTACCAGAGGAGGAAGAGGTGGAGGGAGGCCACACTGTTCCTCAGACAGGGACCAAGGCTGATCCAGACCGAGTCCTCTCACATGTCTTTATGCCCCTCCCAGAGGCACAGAGCATGTACCAGCCCCTCCCTGGCCCCACCCCCATACCAGAACAGTGACCACTGCACTGGTGTGACCTGCAGGACCTGTGGCCAGTTCTCCTGACACTTCTCCTGATGACTCAGGCCATGTGCACAGATACTGTGCAGCCTGTGATGGTAAAGTTTGCCCCAGATCCATGCAACCATGATGGGGACCCAGGGTGCAGTGGAGGAAGGGGCGGAGGGGGGAGCCAAAGCAGCCACAGGGTACCCCCTGCAGTCATAGCCCTCAGGCCATTATAGTTGAGAAGCCCACCACAGGATTGGGGCCAGGAATGCTGGGGGTAGAGGGAGGGTGAATCATCTACTTTTCCCACTACCCCTGCCCTCCTCAGTTGAAGCATAGAGCTGAACCAAGGCACCGGTTCCTCTCTCCACTGCTCCTGGGCACTTGGGAACATGCACCGTTCAGTGAGATGATAAATCTGCCTAACTGACATGTCCTTGCCATTTCTGTCAGGTTCATGCTGCGCTCCATGGGAGAATTGAGTCTAAGCACAGATACCCCAAATGCTTGCATGTAAACAGTTCCCCCTCCCCACAAGGCACTCACGGAAAGGCATCAGTAGTGTTTATTGAGTTCAGCAGGCAAAAACATAAACAGCAGGTTTTTTCAGAGAGCAACACCAGGGCAGGGACAGGAGGTATCTTGCAGCTGTGTCTGACAACCACTGTAGGAATGATAAAAAAATTCTCTTTTGTCAAAAAAACCCCAGAGCTCCCTCCCTGCCGCTCCTCAAAAGGGACACATGTGTTTGAAGGATTACTATGTGGGAACCCTTATCTTAGCCACTTGGCTCTTACTGCCAGGGTGACTCTCAGGTTCTGTACCTGGCCAGTGGCCCAACAGCACTTTTTCCCCTCGCCCTTGACCCAGTCCATGAGTGAGATCTAGTGAGTACCATGTGATTCCAGTTTTTATGGTATGGGCATTCACTGTGCTGAGCAAACCCTCTCCCTTGTCTGCAGGCTCTGCATCTATCCATGGAAGGCCAGCTCATGGCAGCTGGCATGGTGAGTGCAGGGCAGGAGGCCAAATACCTGCCGAGTGAATGAAAGATGTGTGTACAAGGTGTTTGTTAAATGAAGAGACAATGTTACAAGCTCCAGTAACAGTCTCTGAACTCAGGCCATGCACTGTGGACTCCTGTCACCAGAGCCTGAGAGACCAGTTGAGGGAATGAATTGGGCCACGCGCTGGCGTCACATAGGGGGTGCACGTGCACCCCCTGAAAGAAGTGCCACTGATGCTGCCAGCAGTACAGGTGGCCAGTCGCCACTTGCCACCCACCCTCACCACTGACACCGCCAGCGGTGTCTATAGGTGGTTGCCTGGGGGTAGCCACCACCCCCATCCCCCCACTGCCGCCACCACTGTGGCTGCTCGTGGGAACTCCCCACTCACTGCCACCATGCCCCCACCACCACTGCCACCTGTGGGCTGTCGCTGTGCCCCCCTCAGCCTCCAGGGGCATGCATTGTTCATGGGGCCATGTACAGAGGAAGGTGCCAGGCCGGGGGGGGGAGAGGAGAGTGGCTGTTTACACCTGGGCTGCTGAGTTGCATGATTTGGGGCTCCAGATGGCTACGCACTGTTTGGAGAAGATACCCCAGAGCACAGCAAAGATGAGAGACTTGCAGTGCCAGGATAGGGAGTTAATGCACATGGCCCTGTAGGAGCAGTCCCCCAACCGATTTCAGGCTAGTCCCAAAGGGAACACTCAGAAAGGGGGCGTAAAGGGCATCCCACCAGGCTGCTTCTGGCAGCAGAGCCTGGAGGTCCCAGCTTGTCCATCCCCTCTCTGGGAGGCCTGGGAGGGAGCTCTTCTGCACCACATGGCCTCACTCCTGGCTTGGGTCCTGCTGTGGGGGGGTGGGTCAGCCTTGGCAGGAATAGACATCCCCCAGCTCAGGCCAGCTGCTTGACATGAGCCCCAGGCATAGGTAAGGGGCTCATGGTCCTTAAAGGGGGAGTCTTGGCCAAGTGGCCAGAGGTCCTATGTGGGAGGGCCAGCAGTCTTCAGAGCCCACTGTAGCAATGCCTCCTGGCCCCCAGCTTTCTCAGACATACATTGGGTCTGGGATCATGCAGCTTGCCAGCTCCTATGTGGAGAAGTCCTCGATTTTGACTCTGAACCCCTGAAAGTAGAATGCCAGGTTAAAAGGCCCCTATGTTGTACCTCCCCTCCAGGGTTTCATATTCGTTGAGTTCAGGCCCTGTGGCATTCTCCCTGATCCCAAACCCCTTTCTAGGTTCTGTCACCCCTTTCTCAACCCCTTCCTTACCCCACTGCCACCAAAATTTTCTGTTTTGTGTTAACTGGGAGGAGGGAGCAAGCTGAGACATGGACAGTGTTTAACAGGTTTGTGTTATTAAACACAGGAAAAGTTTGGCAACTGCAACATTTTAAACTGAGACAGGTCTCTTCCTTTTGCCACATTCCCCTGAATACCAGTGTGTGCCCTTGGGCAGGGTTGGAGAGAGAGAGAGGGAAGGAGATGGTGCCCAGATAGCCCGGAGTGCCCATGATGCAGGGACAGAGGAGCCCATGGCAGGAGACCCATGGCACAGTCCCAAGGCATGGGCACTCAAAATTCTCAGGCCCTACTCATCCAGGAAGAGCTCCTAGTCCACACAGGTGAGGAGGTAGTTGGCCAGGGCTTTGCAGATCTGAACAGTCTACCATGGTGCTGGGCTGAGGCCAAACACATTGGTGGAAGGCACACCCTCTCCCCCACCCCTGTGCCACATGTGCTTGTGGTGCCAGGCCCAGTCCATAGTTGAAGTGCTCCTTCTGGCAGTACAGGGGCCCCCCATAGGGCCTCATGACCCAGGGCAGAAGTGGGTAGGCCAGGCCTCTGATGAAGACTGGGGGGGGCTATGACATCACCAGTGATGAAACTGGGGAACCTGGGAGCATTGCACCTGCTTCCCAACACTACAGGGAGCAGGGAGTTGTGCAAGAAGCAGGCTTAGTCCCTGTCAGCCAGGTGAAAGTCGGTGGCCCAGTCGTGTCCCAGATGCCTGGGTTCTCTGTGTGTGAGTGGGGGTGGGGGTATCCAGGTGGGCAGCTGTGATTCTCCTGCCAGCCAATCACAGTGGCTTGACGTTCAGCTCTGCTTAGGAGCTTTTGGCAACCCAGGGAGCCTGCAGGGCATGCTGGGATGTATGCAAGAGTCCCTCTCCACCTGCTGTGCTTGGGTTGTGCAGGGAGGCCTCCACCCAAGGGCTAATGTGTGTTCTGCTTCCTCCAGACGTAAACATGGCTGCTTAGAATAAAAATCAAAAGTTAGAGCACTTCCACCATGGGCTTCTTGAATGCCTGTACTGAGCCACTGATGTAAGGTTTACTTACATGAGAACACTCTTGATAGCCAGCTTAAGGAAAAGCTTGAAAGAAATTGAAGTTTTATTAGTTAAATTAGAGTTTGGATGCAAACTGTTTAGAGGGAGAGGTGCATAAAAGCTTTCATTCTATGTTCCTACTTCATTGCTTTCAATTTTTTTTCCTAAGCTTTTATTTATTTGGTCCAGTCTTGTTCATAACAATCCTCTACTGGCAACCGAGGAGTGCAAGAGAGAGCAGGCATTAGTTTAGCTTATCTAAATAATATTTGGTGGTGGCGAGGGAGTAAGAAACTGTAGCTCAAAAGTGTAGAGAAGAAAACTATGAGACAGTGACAACATTGTGACATCAGACAAATTTCTAGAGTTGGGCAGAAGACCCTTTAGTAGCTTGGAACAATTTGCCTGTTGAGGCAAATATGATTTCCTTGCTAATAAGATTTCTGTAATTTTTCATTTCTATAGATTCTTTTCTGTAGATCTGTTCCACTTGGTTTGGTTTTAGAACTACTTTTGTATGGATGCAGTCCTATGACCCTTGGGGATGAGCTCAGCACTTCACAAAGTTGGGGCAGGTTGGATAAGATCAGCACCCTAACATGTACTATAGGAATCTGTTTCTGCCTGATATTTTTCACAATGTGTTAGTTTGAGATCTGTTCATTTAACTCTCTCTCACACTTTTTTCCTCCCTGGATTTTGGGAGCAACTATTTTTAGAATAATCAATACTAGACATCCCATATGAGGCCTACAGGTTTGAACCCAGGGCCTTGACCTAGTGGCCTAGCTGTCTGCCCCCAACACAGTACCCTGCTAGGTGCTGTTTCCAAAGGCTGGAAGGCACCTCAACAAGAACGTAATAATTAAAAGAGAAAGAAGACCAATCAACCTCCTTTACCCACCACTACCTTCTCTCCCACCCCCTATTTTTGATACCTCTTTTCCTCTTAAATTGTAACTGTTGGCAGGATGGGATCCAAAGGGTTCATGGTGTAAAAATTCTGGCTTTTTCTTGGGTGGAGGCTTCTTCAAGTGACAATGAAATATTAGTGGTAAGGAAAGACTCTTACCTACTGCTTTCTGAAAGAAAATGGATGGCTTATAACCTGTCAATCATTTAAGATGTTCTCAGTCCAGTGTTTATTCAAAAATCACTTTCGGTGCAGCTGGAAATGTTGTTACTAACTGATGAGTGAGTCTGAATGCTGAAAAAGAAGTATGATTGACATTCTTTAAGGTAAAGAGGGAGACTCTTCATCCAGTAGATGCTGCCACTGCTACAGATGCTGTTATAGCTTCTGACACTGATAGTGATGAGTGGTGTGTAATGTCAGTAAAAGATGAGAGGCTACAACAACAAAGTAAAAAGAAATCCTCTGAACACAAATCCCATGACACCCCAGTAGCAGTTAATAGCCATGACTTTCCTGGCTTGAAGCAGGACTAAAAAGATTGGGCATCATATTGGTTAACTTAACTTATTACCTTGATGGTAAATAAGCTTGTTAATTGGTAATGTGTATTGTTTGACACTGAATTAACATTTGTGCTCTAACTTCCTTTGGGTTCTCAGTAAATGCATCTCTTTTTCCTTTTTAGGTTTTCTGTTTTCTTTGTGGTTAAATATAGAAGAGTTTTAGAGAGAATAATCCATGGCTGGGCTACAGGGGGAACTGAATACAATGATGTACTCTAGGGTAATACTGCATTTTGGGCCTCTTGCTAGTAATACCAAGCAGTGAGTTTCCAAGTGCAATTATCATCGCCTATAAATAAGGAATGAATTTTTAGGTTTAATTTCCCACCACAAGATTAGCACTGGTGCAATAATGAGACTCCCTGGGAAAATCCAGGGTAGACAATGTTCTTCAAGTGTAAGGATTGTATTGTGTATTTTTTGCACACCTGTACAAGGAATGAGCATGATTTCAACTACAGAGATTCACCACTGCCACAACTACTTATAAATATCTCCTTTAGCTGAAGAGGAATTGGAGCATTCTGCTTCCTTCTTGCATGTAAATGCTGAAGTTTAATATTTAGTATGCATTCGTCTATCCAGGTTTTTCTGACAGCGCTTGTCTTGTGTCTAGTCCCAAAACAAGTTAATGCAAGTGAATGCACACTGAAAATGCAACTGGGCAATAGTTTTAAAAAGTACTTCCTTTAGATTCTTAGAGATGTGATCAGCTCTCTAACAAAACTCCATCACTAATCTTGCAAATGAAAATAAGGTGGTCTTACTTGCATTGTCTTGGACCTGGCAAATACATCCATGCCTGTGTGAAGTGTAAAATACAGTCACAAGTGTAAATAAGGAACAAATTCAGAGCTGATAGCATTTTTATGCACCAAGCTGGTGCAAGTGCAAATGACCACAGAAAGTGCAGGATAGAAGAATCCCATCCAAGACTGTAAAGATGAAAGCAAAATAAATGGCTTTGCATCACTTCATGCCATTTGAGAACTCTACATTCTAAAACAAATCAAAGCTCCAATAATATGCCTAGCTAAGAGCATGTCAGACTTACTCTGTATGGATGGATGGATTACATTTTCTGTTAGATTCAATACACTGAGCTCCAAACCAGGGGTAATAAACTATCTTCCCTTCAGAAAAGAAGTCTTGCTCATTACCAGTGGGAAACTCGATAGACCAGATGTAAGAACGTACCCTATAATATCATACCTGAGGTCATTACTCAGGCTAACTCCCTATTAAGGCCAATATTCTTTTGCCTGATTAAAATTTAGGATATTTTTTAAACTTAACTATTTCATTTAGCATTATTCAGTGCCAGGAAAATATGTGGTATTTTAGGACCACCACTATTTCTACCCTTTGTCTTATTTCCTTTGCTAGTTTTTCGCATCTCAACTTCTCTGATTTCTGTACATTTACTGTAGTAGTATAAGGGTAGCTGCTTTCTGAATACCATACTCTTGATAATAAGAAATCTCCAGTTTATCAGTCTGGGAATACCATAGGTCAGGGGCGGGCAATTATTTTGGGCAGATAGTCGTTTACTGAGTTTTGGCAAGCCATCGAGGGCTGCATGACAGGCAGCCCAGAGCAGTTTAATATTAATTTTCTAAATATTTTACAGGCCCCATGAGCCAGATAGAATGGCTCCCAGGCCACATTTTGCCCACCCCTACCATAGATACTAGTGCACTATTTCTTCATTAAGCTTCTTTCTCTCTTATGGCAATTTTAAACTTATTTGTCCTTGAATTACAGTGAATCTAGACGGAGAGTATATATGTTAGGGTGTTTGAGTATGGAAAATAGCATGGTTGTCTTCATTTCCTTCTTTATTTGGTTTCCTTGGCTAGAGACAGACATTCAAAAAGCCTGAGCCCGAATTGAATCGCACTCTGCAGGTTAATCTAAGCTGTGTAGCTTAAACTGATTAATAACTGGACATTCTCTGTTAAATAAGGAAATGCAGCCACATGCCTGCAGTGGCTAAAGCCAGAAGCTGGGGGGGTGCTAGAACATGCCTGCCAGTCACTGCCAAAGGGGAGGGAAAAGAGAGGCCCTCCAAGGCTCTCACCACTCTCTTCTGGAGCAGAGGCCCAGGCATCACCTGGGGATAACACAACACATAGGATGCCACCCACCAGTGGGGGGAGGAGGGGGGGAGGCTGCTGCAAGACTGAGGAGTGGGGATGGAGAAGAAATCCTTTCTTTGAAGCAAGCATGTATTGAACACAGCAATTTGCAAAGCATGCAACAGGGAACTGCCACAAATCTTTGCCTAAAATAAGCTACAGCCCAGCATACAAAACTTAGCCTAACTTAAAGACAAGAATTAGTGTTACTAATCCTGAGGCCAGAGTATCTCCTTATAGCCAGGCATTCAGAAAGGCTTTGTTTAGGTATTTCTACCTTTCACATGTTCTGCTTTATAATGTAAACGTAGCTCTCTGCATTCTTTGGTGAAGATGTCTGAGACTTCCCTTAACTATATCTCCAGCATGTGTGATGATTGTCAAGTCTTTGCCAACACTTCCCACCTCTCAGTCTGGTCCTGCAGGTCTTAGCTCTGAGCTCACAGATGCAGGACTTGGATTTCCACACAGGGGACTAGCTTGCCCCCCTCCCCTCTCTTCCCTCCCCCGCACTGTGGGACACACTCTGGAATTAATTCCCACCCTGCCTGGCTGCAGGCAAGCCACAGAGACTGCAGCCAAACCCCCAGGAGTTCTGGGGGACAGAGGGGGCAGAGGAAGGAATTAACTCTGTCCCTGCCTGGCTGCAGGCAAGCTGTGGAGGTGTGGCTGGGGCTGGCAAACCCTAGTTGCAGTCCCCAGGGTTTGCCAGCAGGGGTTGGGAGGAGAGGAAGAGGGGATGAAGGGAGGAATTTGCCTTAGGGGCCATGGAAAACTACCATCTGGCCACATCCTTCCCCCTGCGGCTAGAGAGGAGCAGAGGGGAGGTGCCAGCCTAGCTCATGGGAACAGAGAGCAGAGCTCCACCTGGCCCAGACAGCATGCTGGGATTCTGGGGGAGTCTCATTTAACTTAAACCAGCAAGGGGTCTGGGACAGACATCACATACGTAAACTGATTTGAGCCTAATCAGATAAGTCTGATACTACATTCAACCAGGTTTATCTCAAATTGGTTTCAGCCATTTTCAAACCGGTTTATGTGCTCTGAATATCTGTTCCGTTACAAGTTTAAACCAGTTTCTGATTACTTAATCTGGCTTAGGTGTAATTTTTGTCCCTAGCCCTTCAAGTCTGCTATTTCAGATGTCCCAGACATCCCTGTATCAGCCTAGTTTTACCTTTTTTCTTTAAAAAAAAAAAAGAATGGTGAAGAATTGATTCTGAGGGACTGTGCTAATAAATCACCCAGACAGGGAGTGTCACCTGTCATATAGGCACTTTAACTTGCTGTTGAGGCTATATGAACATGGACTCCTTCCTGTTGCTACAGTATTACCATATGAAGCACTGATGTGGATGTGGAAGCATTAATATATATGCTATAGGGTGGTTAAATGTAGAGCCTAAAGCTTTAATAAAATCTTTATTCAACAAGACCCATTTGTTAGCAATATTATTAAAAATGCATTATCAGTAGTGTTGTTAGAACAGCACAGCTGCTAGCTCTCGCTCTCCCTGGTGGGAGAAGGAGAGGGGGAGATTGAAGAAAAAGCTACTAAGGGCTCTTTGTATTAAGGTATCACTCTCTCTTTGTTCTGCAAATTTACTATCTCTTTGTTACACTAAATCACACTTCCTTTCATGCCCCTTACATTTCTCAGGCTAGATAAGAGTAATTGCCATCTTGTCCTTGGGTTTGAACTTTTTGTAACCTGAAGTACTTTCTGAGCAAGCGCAATTAGCTAATACATATAAGCCTATCCGCCCCGCATACTTAAGCAGTTAATTATAATGCACATGCGATGTATGACGTGACGTCATTTCATATATGTTTGTATGAACCGGAAATGAGTTGTAAGAGTTCCTGCTTCTGTACACGTGCTCAGGAGAGAGGGGATAAAAGCCTGCTGAGAAGTGTTCCCCGCGGGCAGAGAGTGTGGTCTTTTGTCTTCTCTCTCTGACTCTATTTGCAAATATATACCTTTTGTATTACCAACAATGTGTGCCTAAGGATTATTATTCATGAGCCTCCAAAGAAACGAACCATGATTTTTACATCACATTTCTCCACAGCTCTCTGTTCAGTGTAGATTTCACTGAGGACTAAAGACCCCATACCTGAGGATCAGTATGAGGGCGATGGACTCTCTACACCCACTGGGAACCAGGCTAAGCTACAGAAAAGCCATCAGTGCAGATTTGAAAGCTCAACAACTTGCTAAATACACAAGTAAATGTTTGTCTACACGATGGTCATAGTGTGCCCTGGTCAGGCCAGTCCCAAGCACACCCTGTCTATCCACTCCCCCACACATGCTCCAAACATGAAAGTGTGCTAGTGAGGCTTTTCTCAAGTCATCCTCTGTGGCCACTTCCACAATCTCAGTATCCAGGGAGCCTAAGAGCAGATGCTGTGGATGACCTTGGAGCGGTTGTACCAGCATTCTTCTGGGTTTGGAGTATGTGTCTGGGAGCAGATGTGCAGGGTATGCTCAAAAACAGCATGCCCACAATGCATTGCCATACAATTTAGACATGCCTGAAGCCAAATCCAGTTCTCCTCTTAGGTAATTTGCACCTACACATTTAATTTTGGCTATATAAGTGGTATGTTGGGCCACTTCAATTCAGGTTTAATGGTCAAGACTTTCTTTCACTGCTGTGAAGTTCATCTGAGTATTTTTTCACAAATCTACAGTCTAGGGATCTTTTCTCTGAAAAGTAAGAGACTGACTCAGTCACTTTTGTTGTATCATGCAACAGAACATGCCCTAAATTTGTCTGCCTTGCTTTTAACTAAATTTAGACAAATCAGAGCCCACCCTCTTCCCACAATAAACTCTGAATGGAAGGCAGATACATGATTTATCTTGGTTTTAAATGCTCTGGCTTAAATTGCAACTCAAAGCTGCAAAAATAGCTTCAGTACCACCTGATTCCTGTCTAAATTGAACTCTTAGAGCATCTATACATGATGGAGCCCTGCTCCAATGTGTGCTAGTTAGCACCCGTCAGAGCAGACTTGATTAACTGAGTCTGCTGGAGCATGTTAATTAGCATTCTCCAGCGGCCTCAATGTCATGTGTATTCAGCATCCCTGTGTTTCAATATGGTGGTGGGGTGCTTTAACTAAAGCTTGTCAAATGAGGTTTAGTTAAAGTGCCCCCACTGCCATGTTGAAGCACGGGATGCTGAATACATGTGACACTGTGGGCACTTTAATTAGAGTGGCTTTCAGGGTCACTCTAATTAAAGTGCCCCCCTCAACTCTCCACCCCAGAGCACATGTATAGACACACTTAAACACCACCCCAGGCAAGTTTTAATATGGCTTGTCTAAAAACTTTTTTTTTTAAAGACTTGTATGCAGCTTCAATATAGACCCAAAGGCTTGATTAATTTTTACAGTGTAACTACTCTTGCTGGAACTATGTTATCTTGAAGTGCAACCTGAGACAGAGATCAAAACAGTCAGTAGGTGGAGGAGGTTGCAAAGTGGTTTTGTCCTGTTTTTTGGAAAGATGAACTTGGGGGAAAAAGATTTACCAATGTATTGGAGAAACTTGAGGAAAAGGAAGAAGTGAAAATGGGTGCTTTTGCAGGAGGGAGAGAAAAGCTTTGAGGCAATAGATAGATGGACTGGTAGGGAATGTGAAAGCCATGGGAAGGGAGGAGGAAGGACTGACAGATCTGGGGATTAATGGACATGTTCCCTATTTTACACTGCTTAAACTCTATCCAATTTTATGCCATTTCACATCCCTCCTCCCCGCCATAATTTTTGGTGATCAAAATAGCCCAGCATTCTGAATTGATGCCTTTCATATCACACTTGGTTTGAAAGTCATCAGCAAGAGCTTGATATTATCAGGACTTTTCAGATCTTGGGGTCTGAAATGTGTGCCACTGAAATCAGTAAAATTTTGTTACTGACTTAGGCCTTCAAACAGTACATAGTAAACTGCATGTGCGTTTGACAGCAAATGTAGCTTTTATAATGAAAATTTTTTTTAATACAAATAATGTGAGAACCATATCTATACTTGGTCATACTTACTACAGCACCAACCAACTTTGGTTTGAACTATTCTGCCTTGAACCTCACCATTCTCTTAAATTGTCTCAGACTCCAGAACTATTGTGTCAGCAGAGGGAGCACAAGATTTGCCCTGCCGCACAAAGCAGATATATACTGATGCTTGCTTAGGTATAGATCTCCTGTTAGCAAGCATAAAATATGCTTCCCTTGTGATCTAAAGATACTTTACAGAAATAAATGGGTTAAGGCCATTTTTGTCCACAGATTTTCTAGTTGCTCTGCTCCTGAGAGGAAGTAGCTTTGGGGACGCTGTTTGTCAGTTTTCTATTTGGGGAAAAATCAGTAGTTTTTTATTAATATAATTTATTTATGAGATGTACATATAGCTTCCTTTTTAAAAAAAATACACAGAGGCAACTCCCTCTTACAGAAATAGCATGAGCTTTTTTCTTCAGTCAGCATGGGGGGTGCAGGTGGGGGGAGCTCCTCATCTCACATTTGCATACAAAGAAACCTCATTAAATGCATTTCCTATCATTAAACTACTGCCAAAACATCATGTGCTCAGTAATGGAAACCAACTATGAAGCTGATTAAATGTAACCAACACTGAGCAAGACACAAAGGACATGGCCCATATTGGGCAAGCATGCTGAAGGGAACTGACCTTTTTTTTTAAAGACATTTTTCATGTTCAAAGCCAAATCAGTCAAATCAAGTCCAAATCCATGAGTTGGTCCAGAACCATAAGTGGCGTTACAACCAGCAAACATCCTCCACCTCCACCATGGGCTTCAGATATTTCTAAAGTCTTTTGGCAGGCATCCTATATGCAGACCCAAGCTTGGGGTTCAGATGCCCCCAGGTTTTGCCTGCCCTCAGCCATATGGCTGCAGGAGCAAACTAGGGAGGAGTACGTTTTTTTTCAATTTATATATATATATATAGTGAGAGTTAGATATATACATCCTCTGTCATAAACTTTCCATCACACATCTTAAAACCTCATTAAGAAACCCACACTTCCTGTTACAATAAACACACCCACTCCCCTGCACCCTAACCTACCCCAATCACAGTCCTTTAGTCCAAACCCCATTCTGGGGTTTATATTCTCGGTTCATTCACTGTCCTTGTTACTGTCGCTGTTGCTGTCACTTCTGCTGCTGCTGATCCTGTTGTAGTGCTGTCTCCAGGTCTAGTTGCATTTTTGTTCTCTTTGTCCTCTCTGTCCACTTCCCCTCCCAGGGGGTCTTTGAACAACCTGTGCCAAGTGTTGCTTTTCCAGATCAGCTAGGGAGGAGCACACACAACGATAGATTTGTGCAGCCAATCTGAACAAGATATAGGGTAGTGACCATTAAGCATAGCCCCCACTCAGTGCCAACTCTTTTTCAAGTCACTGAGAGGCACTAGATTTAATACATTTTTACTTCCTCTTCACTTCTACAGCTAAGCTGTGCCTTTTTTTCCCATTTCTAATTATTCCTGTTTCTTTACCAGCCTTAACTATCAGGCAAATATCACCAAACATAACTCCAAACAGTTCCCCCAGAATCCCTCTGTTGCCTCCTCTCAGCCTGTCACATGATGAGTGTGGTCCTACCCTCCATGAGGTGAAGTTGGACCAGGTTGCCCTGTGCCTCATCTGCATATACATTTTTGGAGCATCCCAGAACTCATGACAAACAGACCCAGTTCCAGTCATGAGTGGGAGCCTAATTAGCACATGGATCCTTTGTGGGGGGGTATCAGGAGCGTGTGTGTGATACCCACCCCCTTTGTTGGGTGGTATTACACACACACATGCTGAGCAGTGCTGAGTTGTGGGGTCACCATGTTTTGAAACACCCTTTACATTGCTGGGGCCCAATCCAGTGAACAATATGATAAATAATGAGCTTTTTGGCTTTGGACTAATATCATAAATAGTTTGCACTGTGTATAAGTAGGTTTCAAAATGCTGCCTAAAAGTGCTCCAGCACCTGTGGTAAAACTTTCAGAAGTTTCAAAAAAGGTAATGTATCAGTTCTGGATGAGCTAAGTCAATGGATGTCAAGTGGGGGTATGTGTGCCCCTAGGGGTACTTAAAAAGGTTGTAGGCGGTATGCGGAATGAGCTGAGCACAGCCCATGGGAAGCCCTGCCACCTGGCTGCTCTGTTGGTGGCTTCACCTGCCCCCCAGCCTGCGGCTGTCCGCATGCCCTGAGCAGCAACTGCATCTCCCAACAGGCATTTCCCCCTGGCACTTCATTGAGGGCTAAAGGCACCTAAAGGGGTGAGAAGGGGCCAGGGGAACCTGTAGACCATGGGGAAGCAGTAGCTTGGGCCCCAGCAGGGGTGAGGCTCAGGGCTGCTAGCGGCACATGACAGAGTGCCCTGCCTGGAACCGTTAGCTGGGCAGGCAGGAAGAACCCAAGAGCCTCCACTGCCCAATGGTCCCGCTTGCATGGGCTCCCAGTGGCAGCTGCAGGGTGTGGTGCCTGCAGGGCTCCTGCCAGCCTCCAGAACTTATGTGGTGGTGTTGCAGGTAGAGCCCCACCATTAGCATGCAGCTCCCATCCCAGCCAGCGGGTCCGCCTTTGCCCAGTGAATGCAGGGGCTGGAAAAAGTGCCTGCATGCAGATGCAGGTGGGCGCAGGGTTTTGTGCAAGGCACATGAGCAAACTCATCATCTGGGCTCCCTGCTCAGCACCCTGCCTGCACGGGGCTGCTCCAAGTCTGCCACTAGTTAGGTCCTTTGCCCAGCAGGGCAAGCGCAGAGCTGTGAGGCCGGACCTCGCTCTCCCCAGCTCTCCCAAGCCTATGGGGGTGCAGGCAGGCAAGGGGGGCATCATGGGGCTGAATGAATGTGGCCTCCTCCAGCTGAGGGCATGGTTGTGGCTCACAGGTGAAGGACTGGCTCCTGCACCTCTCCAGTGCCCACCCCTGCTCCAGCCAGGCAGTCAGCACTGTGCCTGGGGGCCCAGATTTGGGTGCTAAGAGGGGTCCCATATTTTGAGGCTAAAGTGGGAATCCTGTATTTTGGAGGCTAACTTGTTTCAGGACCCAACAACAAGAAGACAAAGTATCTTTATTCATGCCCATGACTGCCCCACTTGGCTCTGCATGGCTCAGGGCTTCTCCCTTCCCACGAAGGCTGTTTGCTGTGTAGGGCATGCATACACACCCTGCGTGACAGGTGCTTGCAGTGGTGCAGGGCCAAGGGGGCTTCATAGATTCATAGATGTTAGGATCAGAAGGGACCTCAATAAACCATCAAGTCTGACCCCCTGCATAGGCAGGAAAGAGTGCTGGGTTCAGCTGACCCCAGCCAGATGCCTATCTAACCTCCTCTTGAAGACCCCCAGAGCAGGGGAGAGCACCACCTCCCTTGGGGGCCCGTTCCAGATTTTGGCCACTCTAACTGTGAAGAAGTTCTTTCTAATGTCCAGTCTAAATCTGCTGTCTGCTAGCTTATGGCCATTATTTCTTGTAACTCCCAGGGGCGTCTTGGTGAATCGAACCTCACCAATTCCCTCCTGCACGCCCATGATGAATTTATAGGCAGCCACAAGGTCGCCTCTCAGCTTCTCTTGTGGAGGCTGAAGCAGTCCAGGTGCCCTAGTCTCTCCTCATAGGGCTTGGTTTGCAAGCCCTTAACCATATGAGTGGCCCATCTCTGGACCCTCTCCAGGTTATCCACATCCCTCTTAAAGTGTGGCACCCAAAACTGGATGCAGTATTCCAACTGCGGTCTGACCAGTGCCCGATAGAGGGGAAGTATCACCTCCTTGGTTCTGTTTGTCATGCGTCTGCTAATGCACAATAACATGCCGTTAGCTTTGTTGATGACTTCGTCACACTGACGACTCATGTTCATCCTGGAGTCCACTAGGACTCTGAGATCCCTTTCTGGTTCCATGCTACTGAGCAGATCATTTCCTATGCAGTACGTGTGCTGGACATTTTTCCTCCGTAGGTGCAGCACTTTACATTTCTCCTTGTTAAATCGCATTCTATTTTTTTCTGCCCATTTGTCCAACCTGTCCAGGTCTGTCTGCAGTTGTTCCCTGCCCTCTGGTGTGTCCACTTCTCCTCACAGTTTTGTATCGTCTGCAGACTTGGACAGAGTACACTTCACTCCCTCATCCAAGTCACTGATGAAGACATCGAAGAGTATCGGTCCAAGGACCGAGCCCTGTGGGACCCCACTGCCCACATCCTTCCAGGTCGATCCACCACCACTCTCTGGGTATGACCCTGTAGCCAATTTGCCACCCACCAGACTGTGTAATCATTCAAGTCACAGCCTCTTAATTTGTTTACCAGTATGGGATGGGATACTGTATCAAAGGCCTTCCTGAAGTCTAAGTAAATGATATCTACCCCTATTCCTGCGTCCAGGTGTTTTGTAACCTGGTCATAAAAAGAGACTAGATTAGTCAAGCATGATCTACCTGCTATGAACCCATCCTGGTTTCCCCTCAGCATAATTTTTCCTGCTGGGCTCTCACATATATGAGCCTTAATAATCTTTTCAAAGACTTTACCAAGGATGGAGGTGAGACTGACTGGCCTGTAGTTGCCTGGATCCTTCTTCCTCCCCTTCTTGAAAACAGGGACCAAATTGGCCCTTTTCCAGTCCTCCAGGACCTGGCCCGTGCACCACAAGTACTCAAATATGCTTGCCAGTGGCTGTGCAATGACATCAGCCAGTGCCTTCAGTACCCTCAGATGAAGCTCATCCGGGCCTGCCAACTTAAACGCATCCAGTCCTTCCAAGTGACTCTGCACCATCTCAGGGTCAACACTTGGTAGTCTGGCACCCTGCTGTTGTCTCTCTAAGATTCCATTGTGAGACTTGTTTTGCCCCTTGTTTAGGAAGACTGAGGCAAAGAACTCATTGAGGAATTCAGCCTTGTCTCCCGTGTGTGTCGCCAATTGCTTTTGCCCATTCAGTAGTGGCCCTATACTGCCCTGGGCCTTCCATTTACTCCCTATATATCTGAAAAACATTTTTTTTTTATCCTTAACTTGGGATGCCATCCTCAGCTCCATGGTAGCTTGGCCTTTCTAACTGCCTCCCTACAACTGTGAGCTGAGAAGGCATACTCCTCTTTAGTAATTCCTCCCTGTTTCCACTCCCTTTTTGCCCTTAGGCTGCTCTGGATTTCTCTGGTAGCCAAGGAAGTCTCTTGGCCCCTTTCCCCCTTTTCCTCTGCATCAGGATTGTCTCCCTCTGTGCCCGAAGGATCGCTTCCTTAAGGCACAGCCACTCTTCCTGGGCTCCCATCTTGCCAAATCTCCTACTCTGCAGTGCATCATTGACTAAATGCCTGAGCTCGCTGAAGTCAGCCTTTCTAAAGTCTAGCACTTCCACCCTACTAGTTACCTTTCCCACTCTACGCCTTATGGTGAATTCTATTATTTGGTGGTCACTGTCCCCCAGATGACCACTGATCTGTAGGTCCCCTACCATGTCTTCCCCCATTGCCAGTACCAGGTCCAGTAAGGCATTCCCCCTAGTGGGACCATGTATCTCCTGCGTCAGGTGGAGGTCCTGTACACAGGACAGAAACCTGTGTGAATGGTGGGAATTTGCTGTCTGAGTCTCCCAGCAGATGTCAGGGTAGTTTAGGTCCCCCATGACTACCGCTTCCCTAGTCTTTATGTTCTCCAAGAGCTGCCTCAGGAGTTCCAAATCTAGTTCTTCCCCTTGGTGTGGGGGTCTGTAGCAGACCCCTACCACCAAATCCCTTTCCTCTTGACCTCCATGTATCCTAACCCACAATTCTTCTACTTTCTCTTCCTCCAATTCCATTTTGATAAGAGTCAATGTATAACGCTCCTTGACATAGAGCGCAACCCCTCCTCCTCTCCTCCCTACTCTATCCTTTATGTACAGCTTATAGCCCTCAATGTGTATAGGCAGTGGGTAGAGTCCCACCAGGTTTCTGTTAAACCCACTAAGTCATAAGTGTTTTCTGCAAGCAGGAATGCTAGTTCATCCAGCTTGTTTCCCATGCTCCTAGAATTAGTGTATAGGCACTATGTCATCATTTAAAAAAATAAAATAAAATAAATTGGGAGTGTGGGGGGTTAAAAATAAAATATTTCTGTTTTTTCTTCTGCCATTAAGCACATGCCAAGAGCTGAGGCCAAGAACAGGCTGCCTACACTGTCATGCATCTGCTGCTAAATGCTCCCTTAGGGAGAAGTGGATATCTGAGCCCCAGGACCAATCCTGATCTATCTCCCCCCCACACAGGAGTGCAGGCCCTTGTGCCATAGGGAATTCATGGCAGGGACTGGGTTAATGAGGGGTTCACACAAGCAAGATGGGACGGAAGGAAGGCTGTATATCCTGTACTCTGTGTGTGTGTGTGTGTGTGTGCGCGCGCGTGTGTGTCCATGTCCATGCCATGCCGCATCATCCACAGGGCACTTAGACATTGAAGAAAGCCATGTCCTGCCTCAGCCCATGGTGTGTGGTTGCAACTCAGATGGCCCTGGCCCAGCCCAGCCCAGCCCAGACTGTGCCATCGCTACAGCTGATGCACAGAGCGCAGCTGTACCAGAAATCATGGATACATGAGGGAGATGCAGCTCTGAGGTGCGCAAGGTCCATGACCTGCACAGCTGTGGGCTGAGGAATCGCTCACTGGGCACAGCTGCCTGCACTTGAAGCCCTTGAGCAGCTCCCTGTGAGGTTCCCACCAAGGCGTGGCCACTTCCCTGCCTCAATTGCCTCACAGCCTGGCAGTGCCCGCTGCCTTCCCACCAGCCACACCCAGGCTGTGCCCCTTGCAGGCCTCAGCCCCTCAGCACAGCCCTTGTTGGCTTGGAAAGACCTGCGGTCCCCAGCTGCCACCAGCAGCCTCACTGAAATGGGGTGTCCTACTGAAATGGTAAGATTGAAATTACTTTTAGCTTATTTTTGGATATTTTTTGTTCACTTTATTTTTTTTATCTTTTAGTTTTAAGATATTTATTATTTTTATGTTAAAGGATTGAAGTTACAAATATTTTAAAGGACAATAATAATGACATTGTTATACAGGAATGAATTTATGCGAATACTTCATTAACAGTCGCAATATTGTTTCCTATTATGTACTAATGCAGCAGCATACCGGGCCCAAAGTGTTGTGGCATAACGATGATATATATATATTTAATGCATATATTAATAATTCATATTTCATATTTCATAGACATTAGGGCTGGAAGGGACCTCGGGAGATCATCAAGTCCAGCCCCCTGCCCAAAGGGCAGGAAGTCAGCTGGGGTCATAGGATCCCAGCAAGATAAGCAGCCAATTTACTCTTGAAGG
>NW_017728907.1:31693806-31697412 GCF_001723895.1 Crocodylus porosus | reverse complement strand
CCAGATCAAAAGCTTTTTTGAAGTCAAGATATATGACATCAACCTCTTCTCCCTTGTCCAGGTGATAGGTCACCTGGTCATAGAAGGAAATGATTCATTTAATGTTAATTAGCGTAGCCTGCCTTATATCACATAATTGGTAACATTAAAAACAAGAAAAATACAGAATACATGAACTGAAACTTTAAGACAGAAGGGGGTACATTTGTTAAAAAAGTTTGAAAACCCCTTAACTAATTCTATGGATACTATATGAAGTTTACTACAGCTATGGTTAATTTCAAGGTCATTGTTGTCAAATATGCTCCTCACTTTCACGTTCTCAGGGATAGCAGAGTTTGACAGTAAAGCTAGGGAGGAAAGAGGTATAAGGGGCCACCTGACTCCCCAGATTTATTTTCCCTGCTGTAGCAGTGGGAGGAAGGCGGAGGGGGCCAAATTCAAGGCAAACTTCCAATTATTAGATTCTATACCTGGAAAAGTATAACAAAGTTTCAAATTTTTCCTATATATATTCAATTAGGAGTGGGGGGGGTCATCTTATAAATCGGGTCATGTTCTATTTGAGTAAATATGATAAGTGTCAGGCAAAAGTAGAATACTTTAGTCCCATATGATACCTTTAACGATAATCTGTGTGGCCCCTAATGGATAAACTGTAAGCACTTCTTGGTCATAACAGCACTTTAAATGCCGAATACAAAAAATGTGTTTAGGAGGGAATGAAGCTGGTTGCAGCACTTTCACACTAAACAGTCATGAAGAGCCTGAAATGCCCTTGCTTTCCCTTGCTCCTACTACTCAGTCTCTATGCTTCCTAAGCAGCCTGAATAAAATCTGTTAAATAAATTAGCAAAATTCTAGTTGATCAGAAGTTACAGTGGAACACTTTATTAAGAAATTTTTTAGATATGTAACACCTTTGTCTGCTTCCACGCTTTTCAGATGAGCAGGAGCATCATGGTTATCTAGGGAACTAATTCTAAAGGTCTTGCCTATTTCATTGTAGAATGTCTACACTGCTAATTGCTAGGTAGTATAGACATACTCAAGCTAGCTATGGACCAGCAAGCTTTCTACTGGAAGTAATCCAGCTGTAGCAGCATGGATCTCAGTGATGGTTTAATTACCAGGCTGAGAAGCCTGAATTAAGCTTTATGCTGCCACAGCTAAACTGCTTCTGGTACATGAGGTAGCTCACTGTGTACAGATACCCAACGGTGCTTTCCAAACAAGCCTATGTATCTCTGAGCAGTCAGCCCATGGTATTTGGACCAGAGGTATAACTAGCAATTATAGTGTCCTAGCAAAATCCTGCCAGAGACCATGGGGGAGAGTCAGTCTTACCTGGCCTTGGGACTCGGTTTTTGGCTGCTACTGCTACAGCTTGGTCTTAGGCTCCCCTCCCATGCCCGGAAAGTGTGAGAGCTGCACGTGTGTGGGGAGTACTAGTGATACAGATGGCCTAGCTGCACCCCATCAGGTGCCTGCTCTGGGCACAAGTGTCCTGAACACCCCCACCTTCTGCTGCCGTGTACCACTGACAGGTTGTCTGCATACCACTGGTGGTATACGTACCACAGATTGGGAACTGCTTCTTTAAAATTTGTAGTACAGGCATATACTAAGAAACCTTTAAGTGAATTAAACAAAATATTCCATCATTCTGCCACAATGACTGTGGAGATCTAGCTTTCCTTGAAATGTAGAAAACTTGTTTGGATCCAAGGTGAGGTCTACCCTAGATATTTTTCCATCATCATAATTAGGTATAACTTCACTTTAAAAACATTGTGTCTGAAGTTTTTGTGGAATAGAAATATTATAAAAAGCAGACCTCTAACCTGTATTTCCATCTACCTAAAGCCTAGTATAAAAGTATAAATGTAGTTATACCAGGAAAAAAAGTATTTTTGCTGATCTACTCTAGAAGGTATAACTATAGAGGGGGAAATGGTTACTCTTGCTTGGTTGGCAAATTTAAGTTATTTCTGTCACCTCTTTCCCCATAGAAGTCTGCTTCTAAGCACACATAGTATCTTTAAGGCAAAATCTTGAGTCTTCAGTCTGGCTGTACCCACAGAGGATCTCTATCCTACACAGAAGGATAACATAGATGGGCTGCTACAAGGCAGTACACTCTCTCAGGTTTTCGGTAGCAAGCTAGCTTAGGCTCTAATAACTACTGTTGTATTGAACCGAGCCCTGAAGTAAGTAAGGTCTTGTGGGCTTTCTCAAAATTGCATCCTCCCTGAGGCATTCTTAAAGGGGGAATAATTTTTGTTTTGTTTTCCCTTTGCCTGAGACCACTCTCACTGACGGAAGCTTACGGTTTGTATATTGAATTCTTCTGAAAATGAGATGTAGTTGCTAAACCACTTGCTCTTGGTTGGCTGGAAAACTGAACAATTCCTTTCTTTTCTGGCAAGATTCTTGCTTTTTTAACTATTTTGCAATAACAGTCCCCCACCCAAAGGTCCCTTCCCCAGTCATCATGACTACTATTCAGAATACTAATGTACAACACATTCAAACTACAGCTAAGGGCCACTAGTCTCATCCCCAGCCTTCTCCAGGGACATTTACATATGTGGCCGATGCTAATGAGACCCATCTTTCTTCCCTTTGACTAGAGAACTGAACTTCTCTTTGCTTCTTTTTTCCTATTTGGCCCTCTGGCTAGCATAGTACTGCTAGCCTACGAGGCCCCTGCCACATGTTACACTTAAAACATGATTAACCAATTAATCACATCTTAAGTTGTAACCCAGACACACATTAAAGCAATTAATGGGATCATAAAACAAGGAATAAGCCACAAAGTTATTCCACAAAAATGTATAATAAAATTTCTTGCTGGTTTCTATCATGCCATTTATTGAACATGGGGTCAGGTGCACCCATGTGGCTAGGAGGTTTGCCAGCTGATCTGGGCTCCCAATTGCAGGGTTGAATGCACACAATCTTGTGACCAGGAGTCCAGATCAGGTGACAGAGCTTTCAGCCATATGGTATGCCACTGGCTGGAAGCCCCTTCAATTAAACTTGAGGGAGTTCTCAGCAGCAGGAGCTTGCTTGCTACTTGCTAGTGCAATGGAAACCCAGGATTGTGATCTCAGGCTCTCCCTGTGCTGGCAATAAAGTATGATGGGATTTTTTGTTCGGTCCCACAGTCATGCCACCTACCATGCACATGTGGCACAGCAGGAAGCACGATTGTGTTGATTATGCATCAGATCCAATCATGCTTTCACCTGCAGGTCTGGCAGGGGTACTGGACATTAGGCCTGTGAGAAGTGGCTAGAATTCACTTCAGATTTGGATTTGGCAGATTTGGGGGACAATGATTAGATTCGGCGATTCGAATCACTGTCCCGAATCAATTTGGCCAAATCTGATTCAGAGATTCGGCTGCTGCTGAATATCCGAAACAGGCAGGCCCATCCCCTGCCCATTCTCTCAGCCTGGTAATGGCTGCACTGCCCACCCCAGCTCCTGACACTGAAAAAAAAAAAGCCCTGACTTGCCGGGTGCTTCTGGGGAGGGGGGCGATCCCCACTGCCCCCCACTGCATCGGGGGGCTCTGCACAAGCCTCCTGCTTCCCC
>NW_017728907.1:31692250-31693705 GCF_001723895.1 Crocodylus porosus | reverse complement strand
GAAAAAAAAACCAACAACCCCCCCCCCGAGACTCACCATACCTGCCTGGCAGAGGGGTGAACTCCACTGCCCCATGCCACATGGAGGGCTCTGCATGAACCCCCCGAAGCCATGAGGCCGCTGCATGAGTGGTGAGTCCTGGGGGTTTTCCTCATTTTTCTTTCTTAAAGGGCTAGAGCTGGGGCAGATGGGGCGGGTCAGGGGACTTGTGCAGAGCCCCCCATGCAGTGTGGGGCAATGGGGGACAGCAGGGATCACCCTATCCCCTGCCCAGCAGCACCCAGTGAGTGGGGCTTTTTTTTCAAGCATTGGGAGCTAGGGCAGGAGGGACAGCCATGGGGGGGGGGCTGGGGGAGCAGGCAGGGGATGGGGACTGGCAGGGGTCCCCCCATGGTCCCCTCCTGCCTCCTCCAGCCCTCCCACCTCCTATGTATAAGCTCCAAGTCCAGCTGCAGCTCCCTGCTGCAGCTACTGCGGACTGTCCAATTCCTTAGTGTATAATTTAAGTTTGGGGGTGGGGGAGGAGTATATAAAATTGAGGCAGTAGATCAGTATTCAGTCTTTTTTTTTTACATCGTTGTTTAATGTGCATAAACACTGTATATTAGATTTACGAAGTGGATCCGGGGAATAAGGGTAGTAATTCCCACTAAAACCCTTCACAGTAATGGGAAGCGTGTGGTTCATTCTCAACTTTCTGTGCTGAACTTCTATGCCTCTGAGTTCAGCTGACTAAAGTACTGCTTCTGGGAAACTACAAAGAATTCAGTCTTACCTGTGATTCCTTAGGGTATAATTTAAGGAAGCAGAGTCCTGTGTTGGCCACTGTGTCTTGTATGTTGGTGTCATTATCTCTTATGTATTAGGAGGCTACTAATGCTGACATCTAATTAGCACCAAGAAACTGATTAACTATCAATAGTGTCCAAAGAAAAGAAAAATAGATCTTGAAGCAACCAATTAGGTCATTTATTTAATAAATTAAAATACTAGTTAAATGTAAGCTCACTCCACCCATTTTTGTCTCTACACTGCAGTGGATGGCAGAAACCATGATAAAATTCAAATAGTGGGTCCAACACTACATTAGCAGCAGGATAATCAAAACAGAGGGCATAAAAAACCCCAAACACTTGAGTTTTGTTTAATAGAAAATTCATCATTCAAAATGTATGCGTTTATTAAGGAAAAAATGCATTCAGATATCAGTGAAATAAGTGCAGTCTGTTCAGATTTTTTATTTTTGCAAATGGGAAATTCCAGACTATAGGCATTAAATATGTAAAATGTGCTTCAGTACACACTCATGGCATAGTACATATTTATGTTTATTGTGTATCTTTTGTAAACTAGTTTCATAGTTACTAGGGTCAGAAGGGACCTGAGCAGATCATCAAGTCTGACCCCCTGCCATGGCAGGAAAGAATACTGGGGTCAAATGACCCCAGCAAGGTG
>NW_017728907.1:31681751-31690720 GCF_001723895.1 Crocodylus porosus | reverse complement strand
GACAGACTGAGAGCCATGGGGCTCTTTAGCTTGGAAAAGCGCAGGTTCAGGGGTGATCTGATGGCCACCTACAAGTTTATCAGGGGTGACCACCAGTATTTGGGGGAACGTTTATTCACCAGAGCGCCCCAAGGGATGACGAGGTCAAAGGCTTATTAACTCCTGCAAGACCATTTCAGGCTGGACATAAGAAAGAATTTCTTTACTGTCCAAGCTCCCAAGGGAACAGTCTGCCATCAGAGGTGGTTCAAGCACCTACACTGAACACCTTCAGGAGTAAATTGGATGCTTATCTTGCTGGGATCCCATGACCCCAGCTGACTCCCTGCCCTTTGGGACCCTATGCCCTCCCTGCCCTATGATCTTCCAAGGTCCCTTCCAGCCCTAATGTCTATGAAATATCTATGAAATAAGGCCAATGAGTCAACCAAGTCAGATCTGCATATTATCCTCCTACATACATTGCAATAAATAGCATTGTCTTTTAGTGAATTACCAGCTCAGATCTCCAAACGCCAAACCACCCTTTTCCTTTCTCATATGCTTGCAGTTTGAAGCATTATTTATATTGGGTTAATTTACATGCCATTATTATTAAATTCAGATTCCCTTAAATTGGTGAGATGAGCACATGCCAGACTCCTCTAATCATAATCAAATTTAGAAATGAGTGGAGTTGCAGTTGGGTTGGACAAGCTCTCAAAATTCTGGCTGCATATCCAAAATTCATAGGAAAATGTTGACAGTTTTTTTCCTTTTGTTCCACTCTAGTTCCCTCACAAACCTCCTTCCACAATACAAGATCACATTGCTTGGTATTTCTCAGAATACTTTCAGTACTCACAGGCTTGAAAAGCCAAGGTTACATTCTGGAGTATATAATGAAAGGAAGCTCCAAAGTTTTTTTTTTTACATTAGAAAGAAAAAGAGTTGTAATGGCCCTTATAATTCACAAGCAGATGTTTAATGGCACAACCCCTATATTTTAACTCAGTTTGCATACATAAGTTGTGACTTATCATGTTCATGACTAGCTATCTAGGTGAAAATGTGTTACACAGCATACAAACATAGTTTGAAGGTACAAGCTTTGTATAACTTTGCTGGCATCTTACAGAAAATTGGGTCTGCTAACAAAGCCCTTCAAAACGTCTAGCTAACAATCCCACATGGGAGTAGGCCTGCCTACATAGCGGGTGGGAGGGCATATGCCATCTCCTCTGGGACCCTTTTTCTAAGGCTTAGGATAATTGAATGGGGAGCATTAGCAATGCGTAGGGGGTGCAAGCAGGTGCACGTGCACCCCTGAGATGGGCTGTGTACCCCCTGGAAGTGCCTGCCATGAAACTGGAAGTGCACTTCCGGTTTCGCTACTGGCTCGGTGATTGGCTGCTGAGATCACCCCTCCACCCCCATCCCCGTCGGCGATCCGGTGCCTCCCCAGACTCAGGAGGCACCAGTCACCCATGATGGGGAGTGCTCCAGTCGTATTTCCTTCACCCTCAAAATACTTAACCTCTCTCTAAATGTTATGGTTAATCTGCAGAGGGTGCTGCCTGGATCCTCCTCCACGCTCTGTGATGAAGCCAAGGGTGCTTGTCAAGACATTCTTGAGTTGGATAAGAGCCAACTACACAGGTCTGCCCCTGGAGGGGAGTCCTACCATATAAAAGCCCTTTTTTCCAGGAGGCATTCTTGCTGTGGGAAGATTTGGAATGAAGCATGCCCTGACCCATACCAGTTCCAGCTTATGCGTAACTTCTTTTGAAGAGTTTTAGAGGATGGGGACAGCTCTCATTTAAGCAAAGTAGGCCACCTTCATAATTTTATTGGCATCAACTAGCAATGCTGACTATCTTAGAAATACTCTTCACTGACATTTGAAGCAGCAACCCGATTTTTTTAATTTGGTTCATAAACTAGGAAGTCAGTTCAACATTAAGAAATACCTATTTCAGTTTTCAAAGGCCATTTAATAAGGTTTGCTTAGAACCAAACAAAAAAAAATTAAAAAGTCAGGCCTTTTACTTTCATGCTGTTTATTGGTAGAACAAATGTATAAGAGATCAGCTAAATGACACAGCATTAAAGCAATGAGAAAATCACCTCAGTACCCAACGTTAAAATGCTTGATTTTTTTTTTTAAGAACCTGATTTTAAAAAGTTGTCATAAACATGAACAAATGCAAAGCAGCTTTCAAGATGACTTTTGTTATAGGCATATTCCTGAACTATTCATCTGTGTTAAATGCATTTTGCCTTGAATCATATGTCATGTTGCCAGAAAAGAGTTGTTTCCATGCCAACTCATTTGCAACATGGGGGAAAAAAAAATCAAAGCTACTAACATCTGCAAGATGTCAGTACTGATATAAGCCACTTGCAATGAAAAACACAGGACTGCAAGAGGGTTTGCCAAATAGACACTGTGTATAGGGTAGAATATCATAAACTAATCACCTAACAAAGCATTTCCATTCCTTTTTTGGCTGTATTCTTGATCTAAACTCTTTGCCAGAAAGGGCTTGCAGCAAAAAGGAACATCGATATCTTCCATGTGCAATTCTCTTCCTGCAAAGCAGGAATTACTGGCATTTTTTTAAAACTCAAGCCTTTACAAAAGCCACTTCATTTAAACACGTAGGAACTAGTGCAAGAAACTGATGCTTCACTTTCCATACTATTTCCTTTCAATTCTTGCTACTACTAGATCTCCTTTTATAAAGACCCTATTTATCAGTAAGATTAATGAGACCTTGTGTCTGAAACTGTGGATTCCATTTCATATCCACTATTTCCTCTATGTTCCATTATTATTTTTTTTTGATAAAATAAGATTGTTCGTATATTACCTAAGTATTATGAAATGCCAGAGGCTGTGACTCTGAAGCTTGAACAGTTCAAATATCCGGGTATATTTAATTTTGAGATGATCGGGGAGCTATAATATTGCTAGTGCAATCAGACGCAGCTGCAGCAGCTTTTTTTGCTTGAAGGTATTAAAACATTTCTAATTTTCCAAACTTTCCTAAAATACAAAGGTACAAATCCATTACTTTATATGTGGAGACTACCAGCTATGCTTAATTTAGCTGTCGCATATGATATGATGTGCATCAGGGGTGTCAAACTCAGCTGGCCCTAGTTGCAGCAGCAGGGGAAGTGGCTGTGGTGGTTTGGGGATTAATACAGCTGTCACTTACCCCCCACTGCCATGGCCATATCCCCAATGGGGCTCTGTACCTGGGAATTCAGCGGTAGGGCCTGCTCCCGCACCATACCCCTGGATTCTCAGCCCCTCCTGGAGCCCCTTTGGCCAGATGAAGCAGTTTCAAAGGCCAGCTGCAGCCTGGGCTGTATCTCTGATACCCCTAGTAAACATTGTACATTTATAATCTTCTTATAGTAGTCTACCATAGTAGTTGTTGGTAGTGTTAACTTTAATTCAGGTGCTAAAACAATTTACACTCCCTAGGTCAGCTGGACCTTTGAAGATCCTGCCCCCAGCCCAACTACTCTAAAATAGCATTTAGACTTATAAAGGCAGAACACCTGAAAATACTTTGAACTTGTCTTTTTAAGCCTCCTAAATTTCAAGTTGACACTCTTACTTTGATGTTAAAATTAGAACCATAACTTGGAATTTCCAGAATTTTTTTTTCATTTTTCCTTTGCTTTAATGTGGGTTCATTATCTTCATGTTCTTCTCACTCTTTTAGTGCAGTTATTAATCTTGAAAAAATATCCTGGTTTTGTATAATGTGAGTATTGAATAAAGTTGGAGATATTTTAAATGGGATTTCAGCTTTACAAAATTAAATAATGAGATAATGTTTTTATGAAATGCCTGAATGAAAAATGTCAGTTCAAAGTGAATACTTGCCCAGAGGATATGCCAGGAATGGTCCATGAGTTAATGTGTTGCTCATTACTCCCCACCTGACTTTTTAATAAGGAGAGTGCCAAGCCCTTCATCTTTGGATCTTTCAGTCCCTAGTAATGAATAATGTTACTGAGGTGAGGTCATGGCATGACAAGTAACACTGCTAACCTTTCAACAGTAATACTCAAAGTGGATGTTGTGAAATAATTGATCCAGTTGCACAATTAAGTCCACTTAAGAGATGAATGAGCATGTAGTCCACTGAGGGGGCTGATCATGTCATGACACCCATTCAACATAAAGATTTGATTTAGTTTCGGATGCCTTTTTCATAAAATTTCTAAGGAAATTTATATTGCTGTTGTAACAAATTGCTTTGACCTACTTCTATATTCTAACACCATCCATATGGACACCCTCCATCACCACCTTCACACCCACACCACACATCCAGATAAATCCATCAGTTGTTAGCCCCCGCTCTAGCTAGCATCCATTCCCTCACCTCGCTTATGTCCTCTTCCCCATCTCCTCCCTTGACTGTAACAAACTTGAGAAGTAAGAGTCCAACACACAAGGCTCTCTTCCAATCAATGAGAGAAGTTAGCCAGCTCAAGAAGCTGCATGTCAGAAGCTGCTTCCATAATGAATTGCCCAGCTTCATTTTCAGGCAAACTTTCTCCTCTGCCTAACCCTTCATGAAGTTATTGTTAGGGGCTTGGAGTAGCAAGAAACGTGGAAAACATAAAGCAGAAATGGAAATTTCATCCCTCTGCTACTGACTAAGCTAGTTTTTTGTCTGAGAAATCACCCATTGTTGGCAAAATGCTTGATTCAAGGCCTGTCAACCTCAGTAAATTTCAAACTGGACCCAGGGAGCAGGTCCTAGTCTAGTATATTGTACCAGGTCATTCATATAAGGGCACCCAACTGCCAAAACTACTTGTGTTCAAGACACAAAATAGGGGGAGTGAATGAAACAATTAACAAGAGACAGAGCTGTGGGACTAGACAGAGAGAGCATGACCAGGGAGTCAGGAGATGAGAGGCGGAGATGAGAGGCAGAGTCAGAGAACTGATGACTACAAATCAGAGAATACAAGTTGTGTGTGAAGATAGAGCACCTGGCTGGTCTCTGTGGCAGAAAATGAGCTACTGGGGGCAAATAAGCTAATTCTTAGCTTGATTTCAATCATGCAACCCCTGTCATGAGAACAGAGCTTGCTAGTTTACAACATTTTGGGGACCTTCAGCTTAACCTGGAATGTGTAAAGAAATTTCAAAAAAAGTAATTACTTTGGAAAGGCACACCCTTGAGCCATATCTCAGTTGCACTGGTAACAGATTTTTGGCTCATGTTCCTGATTCTGCCAGCTGTTTCCTACAATCTTGGTACAGTTTAGGTGGCTCATCTAATATTTTGTTCTTCCTATAATATTGTGCTGTGCAATTAGTACTAGACTTTCAAGAGCATAGAACTCACATTTGGGTCAGCCATTCAACAGAACTCCACTACCATTTAAGCATGAAAATAATATGTGGTCCTGCCCCTAATGTGCTACACATTTTCTAAAACAACTGCAATCTTAAGCTCACAATCAAATATGATTAGCAACCATCAGTGTACCCTTTATTTTTGTGCATAAATGTTAGTTAAGGGAATACCTCCCTTTGAAAAACCGCTTGGCACTTTGTAGAACTAAACCTACTACTGAGCTACTGAGGATACAGTTGTGCTCCATCCACTTGAGAATAAATAACAAACAGGCTTTGTGCATATGTTGAAGGCAAATTTAACTTACACTAAAAGTAGTGTGTTACATAAGTTGAATAGATGTGATCTATTTAGGTTGAACTTGGACTTAGAGTTAGCTAGTCAAATTACCATGTATAAGCATCATGTGTGGTTTAACAGTTACTTTTGTGTAAAATTATTTCCCCTTCCAAGAAGCTGCTGATGTAAATTAGGAAAGAAGCAACAAGATTTGTAAGTCTTTAGACAAATGGAGTATTTCCATGTGCAAAAAAGCTCTTACTTTTAGTCTTCATCAGTATACCAAATAGCATTGTTCTACAGGGATACAAAAAGCACTGGCTTTGCTTTAAACATGTAAAATAAGCATTATGTAATTACATTGTCTCTCATCTCTACAAAGTCTCTAAATCAGCTATAAACACTATGCACTTTCCAGTTGTTCATAGAAAAATATCTGCGTTGAAATCTCTAAAATGTTGCATACTCATTACACCGTTCTTTATCATTTCTGCATGTAGGAGGTTTTGGCAGTCTAAGTTGTTGCCAGTTTAAAATGTAGGGGTGAGATCAGTTGAAAAAAAAAAAAAAAAAAGAACAGAAAACAGAACCAGAATTTATTTTGCACTAAGATAAGTGATCTAAATAGCAGCACTGCTTCTGTACTTCATATACAAGAGAGAGGCAGATAATATTTCACATCACTTTGAAATATGCTTTATGCATGTCATTTTTATAACAGTGTAGGACTATGTGATGTACCTTAATACTCAATCTAAATACTTTTATAAGCACATTTACTCACATTAAATACTTTGAATATAAGCTGCACTGAAATCTGAGACTGTGCTGCAAAATACAAACCTATAAAACCTAAGTCAACATCTCTAGTTAACAAAGAAACCCAAGAGGTGATGTTGTACAGTATGATCTATTCTGGGTATAGGATCCATATCTAGAGCATGGCTATTAAATTTTAAAAGGCCCAGCACCCATACTTCTTTGTAAAGTTTAGCCTGGTCATCAAGAGCCTTATATGAGGCCTTTAACACTTAGAAGAAATCTACTGTCAAGATATTGCAATAAAGGACTAAATTGAAAGTAGAACAGGAGAGTCTTATTGCTACACTGTGCCAATTATATTACCACATTGTTTCTTCACTGCAAGACTGATAAGAATCTACAAGCGCCTAGAGCCCAAGAGACTTAAACATGTCTGGTGAAAATTGGAAATCAATAGGAGTCTATAATCGCAAGCAAACTGCATCATTTTCATTGGGGTGAAAGATGACAGGCATCGGAGTGATGCTACAGGAACTGTTACACAAGGTGTATTTGTGGAAGCCTTCTCCTCCTCATGAGCAACACAGCACCATGGTGCAATAAGAAAGCTGGTTACTTATTAATAGATGTGTTGGTAAATTAAACAAATTTCTTTTCAGTAGCACAGAAGTGGAAAATATTTTTGATCTTTACATTAAAAAATGACTATTTTGTAGATTAAGAGGAAAAGAAATTATATCTTTTCCAAATCTGGAGTCTATATCAACACTCCCACTGAGTGGGCAAATGTATAGTTTTGTATCAGTAGACTACAAATGCATCTCAGTTCTGGCTTGGAGTAAGCTCTGTCTCCACAGCTGTAAGGTAATTTAGACTCCAGGGTTATTCAGTCTTCTTTTTACTTAAACAAAAACTACCAATGCAATGTGACAATGAGAATTACTATCCGCTCTGAGCCAAACTAAAACCCCGAAGTGGTTGGGCTAATTGCTGAAGCCTTTTATTTTTTCCACTGCTTAGAATTATACACATTTTTATTTTCCCTGATTTTGATCCCTTTACATAGTTTATTCTATCCTATACTGTCCTGCAATTTACTAGTTCTCAGACTGAAACTGAAAGCAAAATACAGTTCAGTTGTTCCATATGAATATGAAGCAGTTATGAATATTGTAATGGCCTATGTCCATAAAGCAGGCAAGTAGGATGGGAAAAGTCACACTATTGTTTGGAAAAATAAGAGCAGTTTTCAGACATGGGAAAACAAGCCATGTCAATTGGAGGATTTGAAAGTATTAAAAAAATAGCTAGTAACTAAGACTAGCTTATCTACCTTGTGAAACTGGAGATTGTGTATGTTTGAGGACAGCTTCTGACAGATGCTGGTTTACTAAGGGTCCAATCCAAAATTTGTTGACATCCATGGAGAGTCATAGATTGAGATGCTATAGGAGAAGGGTGTTAAATATATGGCCCAGGCTTCAAGCTAGATTCAGCTGGCAGAGCTCCTGGATAATCCAGGAATTCAGGCACAGGGTGAGTAGGGGCAGGACCGGCTGTTGAAATGTAAATGTGGATCTCTCTTGGGGACACACAGTAATGGGCAGAAGGCTAAGAAATGGCTACGTTAGCCCCTGAAGGCCCTTGATGCTGCTCAGCCTGCTGCTGTCAGTTCTGTGACTGGAAGTGGATCCAGATCTGGCCCCCAAGGGGTCCCATAGTCTGGATCTGGTTTGGGGGCCCCGATCACGCTGGCACCCCTGCTATAAGATATTTTCTTGAGTAAAATCAGAAATTTCTACTATCTCTTACAGATTTACACAATAATTTATGGGCGATATTGAAAAAAAATATATACTTCATTAGTGCTCACAAATTACAAGACAGATCATTATTTACTTTTGCCCCACCTCAGTGAGAATTTTGGGGGGCTCTTGTTGTCCACTGTGATGCACAAATACAGATGAATAGCTCAGGCCTGGGTAACGTTTTCAAAGGTGACTCAAGCAATTAGGAGACTAATTGAAGAGTATAGGTGTTTAAAAGTTTTAGGTGCTTCTAAAAATTGTATCTCCTGTCATAAAAATCTTAACAATTAAATGAACAAGATTATTTTATGTGGAGAACAGAACCACAAGGAAAGTAGTTGACCCAACTTTCCCCAGCCTGCTGATGACTGGTGTTTTACATGCACTCATATTATCTCCAAAATAAAAGTGAACCAAACAAGAAACTTCATAAAAATATTCACAAATCACTTTTTGGAATGATTTGATTAGTACTTTCAGTGGTTATAATTCAAAATAACTCAGTGTAACTGCTTATGTTTACTGAAATGAACTGATACTAGGTCACAGTCCATGGCTTTGGACACAAGACTATTCTGCCTTTAATAATTGAAAATCTTTTGTTTTTGTATGCAAATAGCAACTCCTAGGAAATTTTAGACTGTCACCAAAGTAAAATGAGGCATCCAGTACAATGACTCATTGAGTATTTTATTTCTAACTAGTGAATTGACCATCAAGAATGACATGCGCGCCATCCCCC
>NW_017728907.1:31677291-31680921 GCF_001723895.1 Crocodylus porosus | reverse complement strand
TTAACCACTCTAATGCTCTTGAGGAAATGGAATGCATCTCTGCAATGTCACTGTCAAATCTGTATAGAGGGCAAGGTGTTATGTGGTCCACAGTTTGATCAGGATTGCCACAGTCACATTTTGCAGAACTCCTAATACACCATTTGTGTGTGAAGTAACTGTAGCAGCTGTGCCCTGTTCAAATCCAATTTAGAGCCTTCCATGTTTTTTGCAGAAGGTCAAAACCAGGAGGCTTTATTGCTGGATCAGAAATTAGATGTTTATTCCAAATGGTGGTTTCATTCCATGTTTTCCTTCAAGCTACTGCACGGATGTGTCCTACAAAGGCTTGTACATGTGTCCACAAAGGTTTCTGGGAGACCAAGTGGTGAGCTGGGAGGTTCTTTAAATCTCTATGGATGAGGAGGTCTGGGTTGTCATTCATGTGGATGACTTCTCTGTATGTAGCTTCACTGCTCTGGAGGAGCAATATTTGCCAGCATCGGTAACCACTGAATTGGTGTAGATTTCAGGGTTCTAGCAATAGCATGTATGGCAAAATTTAACTGGACATCCATGCATTGGGTATGGGTGTTAGCAGCCAGGTGTACACCCAGACAGGTGCAAAGCATTCAGCCATTGAGAAGACCAGAGACGCAGCAGAGGTACAGATGGAGTAGTCCCACCATGGCACTGCAGTTCATTCTGGTGAGTTCTCTTACTATCTTCATCCAGCTCTTAATCTTTGAAGCTATTTTCCAAAGAAGGTTATGAAACATTAAGGTGTGGTTGAATGTCACACTTAGAACAGAGTTGGATTATGTTGTAATTTTTTTCTGCAAAAAGGAATGTTGAGATGAACATGTGCTTTATGATTGTTGTGGTGAAATGCTGAGATAGACTTAGTTGGATTTGATTGCAGCCAACATGCAACCTCCACTTGCAGAAATAGTCTGCTATTATTGACAGTTCTAACATCAGTGTGTCTTCTTACTTTTTGAAGGTCCTTACCTGTGTGGTTAGTACCAGGTCATAGATTCATAGATTGTAGGGTTGGAAGGGACCTCAGAAGATCATTGTGTCTAGCCCCCCGCACCAAGCAGGAAAAACAAATGGGGTCAAGTGACCCCAGCAAGGTGACTGTCCAGTCTCCTCTTGAAGATTTCCAGGGTAGGTAATTGCACCACCTCTGGAGGGAGCTTATTTTACAGTCTAGATACCCTAGCCGTGAAGAAGTTTGTCATAATGTTGAGCCTGAAATGGTCTTCTAGCAGTCTGTGGCCATTACTCCTAGTTTCCACCAAGGGTGCCCTGGTGAACAGTTGTTCACTGAGCCTTTGATGTATGCCCTGATGTAGTGATAAGCTGCTACCAAGTCCCCTCTTAGCCTTCTCTTTTTCAGGCTGAAAAGTCCCAGGTCTCTCAGTCTTTCCTCGTATGGCTTGCAAGTCTCTGATCATACGTGTGGCCCTTCTCTGGATTCTCTGAAGCTGTACCACATCCCTGTTAAAGAGCGGTACCCAGAATTGGACCTGTTACTCCAGCTGCAGTCTCACCAGTGCCAAGTAGAGTGGAAGAATCACTTCTTGGTTTTGCTGGAGATGTATCAGTTGATGCATGCCAGGGTATTATTAGCCCTGCTGGCTACAGTGTTGCACTGCCAGCTCATGTTCATACTGTGGTCTATTATTACCCCCAGGTCCCTTTCATTCATAGTGCTGGTCAGATTGGCATTGCCAAGTCTGTAGGTGTGCAGGGGATTGTTCATCCTTAGGTGGAGCACTTTACATTTCTCAATGTTGAATTTCATTTGGTTCCAGTCTATCCAACTTGCCAGCCTGTCTAGGTCTGCCTGTATCTGCAGCCTATCTTCAAGCATGACCATGGTTCCCTAGAACTTGATGTTGTTCACAAACATGGCCAGTGAGCTCTGCACCCCCACATCCAAATCATTGGTGAAGAAGTTGAATAGCACTGGACCCCTGTGGGATACCGCTGGCCACTTTTTGCCAAGATGACACAGATCCATTAGAACTCTCTGGGTCCTACCCCACAGCCAGCTTCCCACCCACCTAACTGTTGAGCAGTTAAGCCCACAATCCTTCAATTTTCTCATGAGAACATCACAGGATACCAGACCCAAAGCTTTTTGGAAGTCAGGGAATACAATATCAACCTCCTTCCTCTTATCCAGGTGGCGAGTTACCTGATCATAAAAAGAGATGAGGGTTGGTAAGACAAGACAATGAAGCCATGTTGGCTGTCATTTAGAATCCTACCTTCTGCAAGCCTATAGCACATACACTCCTTAATAAATTTGTCCAGGATTTTCCCAGTCATTGGCATATGCACATTTTGTTGAAGAGGTAGCAGACATATTGCTTATATAAATGTTGAAGAGAATCAGGGCAAGATCACTTCCCTATGGAAGGTCATTATTTAGAGTCCCTGGTCTTCTCACTTTGTCTTGGAGATAGACATGCATCCATCAATTGCCCAGAAATGTCCACAAAAGGTGAAGCATTCTGGTGCATAGGAGAAGGTGGGACAGTTTTAGCAACATACCATGCTTCCCTTACTGTGTGTTCCCTTACTGTTATCCTTAAATGTTTGTCTGAAGATATGCACCAGATATGACATAAGAGTGTACATAACGTGTGCTTTAGGGAAGCTGGGAAGTCTTTATATTAATCTGTCTGTCTGAATTGTCCACAGATTATAGTGGTGCATAGGATGGTTCCATCCTAAGTGCAGGACTTTCCACTTGTCCTTACTGAATGTCATGACATTTCTTTCAATCCAATCCTCCAATTTGTCTAGTTCTTTCTGAATTATAGTCCTACCTTCCAGTATATCTACTACTCCTCCCAGTTTGGTGTCATCTGCAAACTTGCTGATGGTGCACTCCATCCCATCTTCCAGATTGTTGATGAAGATATTGAACAAAACTGGCCCCAGGAACAACCCTGGTGGCACTCTACTTGCTTCCAACCAGACATCAAGCCATTCCCATTCCTGACTTCCCTTTGAGTCTGGCAGTCCAGCCAGTTTTCTATCCATCTTACAGTCCATTCATCCAACCTGTACTTCCTTGGCTTGCTTGTGAGAATGTTGTAGGAAATGGTGTCAAGAGTTTTGACAAAGGTATATCAAATCTGCCCTTTCCGCATCCACAGAGCCAGCCATCTCATTATAGAAGGCAGTCAGGTTGGTCAGATGATGATATCTAGGGCTGTGCGAAGCTTCAGTCCCTGATTCGATTCAGCAGAGATTCAGTGGCCAAATCTTTGACTCAGAATTGAATCAGAGGACCCTTTAATCTCTCTGAATCAATTCAGAACCCTCTGAATTGATTCAGAGAAATTTGGACAGATTTGGTGATTTGAACGTAGATACAGCTTTAAATGATTTTTCTACATATCTGTAGGTTGCAGGGGCTCTGAACGCTGTGGTGCTGGTCCTCAGCGTGGTCAGCAGCAGACCCAGAAGTGGACCAGAAGCACTTTCAGGTCCATCAGAGAGTGTTCTGGGGGCATCCCCTGTGTCCCCCCAAGTTCAGCAATTAGTGCCTCCTGGCTCTGCTGGGGTGGTACCCAGGGTCCTCCTGCATGCAGCCAATTTCTGGGCTGGGGAAGTCTGGGGGGGTGCCCC
>NW_017728907.1:31656719-31677191 GCF_001723895.1 Crocodylus porosus | reverse complement strand
GGATGCTCCATGCGCACCAGCACTGCAACTATCATGAGTCATGCTGCTACCACCAGGTATGCAGAAAAAAACTTTTAAATCTGTGCCTGTGTCTGAATTGCTGGTTCACCAAATTAGCATCAAATCTTCAGATTCGACCAAATTGAATCAGGGAGAGTGATCAAAATCAAAGGATTGAATCACTGTCCCCAGTTCAGGCCAAATCCCAATTGAACAAGACCTGTTTCGCACACCCCTAATGATATCCCTTATCTTGTGTTGCACAGCCATGTTGCAGCTGTACCCCAGTGCACAAGAGTTTACATTTTATAGATACTAAAATGTATAGTTATTTAAAATACTACTTATGTGCTATTGGCATATTGGAATTCAACTCCAAAGGCTTTGAATGAGTTTCCCTGACTTCTGGCATTGCTGAATTTGGCACCTCCTTTCCCCCAGAGGCAAGAGACCCAAGGGGCAAAAATTACAAGGCCACACATGATCTTTTGTCTCTCTCACATGATGCTACAATGGGTTACCCAATGAGCTACTGGATTAGCTACAGCTTTCATTAAAATGTAATTAAAAGGTATTCTGCATTTATAGTCGGAGTCAGCTGTAGCCAAACATATGGGCACAGTAAAACATTTAATGGTGCTGAAATATTCTGCAGTCCTGCTGAGAAAACCATGTTAGTCTTACAGCTTCTCACTTAATTATTCTAAAATTAATAATAACAATTGTTAAGTTACCCTCATCCTAACAGAGTAGCTGTTAATATTTCTAACTGAAAGGCTCTGTGCTGAAGGTAGTTGCTATGGCTATAGAGGGATCCTAAATCAATTCTGAGAGATGGACTACAGTTGGTACTGTGTGTGTGAAGGGCACAGAAGAGCAAATAAAGTGGATCTGTACTGTTTTTTGTCTTGATCTTCGAAAAGCAAAACCCAAGCTAATAAGATTTCACAAAGCCAAAACTACCCCATCTGATTTTGCCAGTATACAGTTGAAAAAACAACATGCTAAAACCAGAACTATTTATAAGAAGCTGCTGTAGTTAGAAGAACACAAAATTTGACTCTGAACCACCCCTGCTAAGGGACTAATTAAAACCAGAAAACAAGATAAAGACTTCAGGAAAGGGAGAGACTCAAACCACACACAGTCCAAGGCCCTCTGAGGTACTTAGACACTGCAGTACTTGACTCTAGGTTGTCTCATTCCTTAATGACATTTTCAGCCATATATATAAATGGAGATGCACAAAACAGGGCACCTTAGAGCAATTGCTTGCAGATAAATGAGTTTGCTTGAGGGAAGCTACCTTACCTGAGGAAGAAGTTGCCTTAGATTGAAATGGAGGTAAGATTTCCTAGGTTAAGACAGATTTTATCTCTGTTCAAGTGGTTGAATCATCATGTGGGGCACACTTTTTTTTCCCCACAGGGCATCTTGCCGATTAACCTGTTCATTTCTTCTTGGCCTTCAGCACTTAATTAAGCCGTTAAACACCATTGTTGCTCTATCCCTAAATTCTACTCTATCTCTCCTAAAGTTTAGAAAGATTAGATGAAGTGGTTTGCTTTGGTATATTATGGGGGAGCTTTTCCAAGACTTAAAGGAAAACAAAGTGCCCAACCCCCATTGTAAATCATAGGCTATAGAATAGGAGCAATTGCAAAATCAAGCTCTGATCTCCAAAAACAAACCTAATTTAAGAAAAATCAGACTTTAACAAACTAAGGGAACTGGTGGGCAGGATTCCCTGGGAAGCAAGTCCAAGGGAAAAGGAGGCCAGGAGAGGTTGTACTTGAACCTCTTGAAAGAGGTTGTACTTCAAAGAGACCCGTTTAAGGGTGCAGGAGCAAGCTATCCCAATGTGACAGGAGAATGGGAAGTGCAGTAGGAGACTAGCTTGCTGGTCCACACTTTCTTCAGTGAGCTGAAACTCAAGAAGCTCTTACAAAAAATGGAAGCTTGGTTACACTGCTAGGGAAGAACATAAGAGTATCACACAGGTATGCAGGGAGATAATTAGGAAGGCCAAGGCATGGTCTGGCATGCAATTGACCAGGGAGATAAAAGGCAATAAAAAGGGATTCCACAAGTATGTCAAAAGTAAGAGGAAGACCAGAGAAACCATAGGCTCCTGTAACAGAGTGCCATCCCCAGGGGCACTTGAGAACACCTGGAAGCACCCCAGAGTCCCTTTTAATTGAATTTTCTTCTGGGTAGAGACTCCCCTTCATTTTCCTGCCACATATTGATGTTTCTTTGGGTTCCCAAACAGGAGGCTGCCCCAGGACTTCCCAGATCTGGTCTTGGGTCCCAAACATCTGGAGGCGATGAGCTTCTGCCTTAAGGGATATTTGCACAGCTCCATACCACCCCTTTTACTGTGTCCTATGCCTCGCAGGTGTTATATGCATACTGTTCCCTCTGTTGGGGTCTCAGCCAATGTGGCTTCTGCCCCTTTTTATGTAGTTAAGCCATGCAGCTTAGACCCACTATGTTTGGCCCAGCTTTGAGGCACTCACTGCAATCAATCTTATTCCCATCTCTGGGCCCCTGCCCTCTCACTTGTAAGGCTGCTTCCCAGTTTTCTGGAGCCTTCAGGAACCCACACTCTGCCACCTTCCAGGCTAGCCCCTCTTCCCCTGGCTAGTTCAACTCAGGGCTTATGTAGCTCTGGCCTGAGCTCTTACACAGTCATGTGACAGCCCCAGTCAGCTGACTAGCCTGCAGGGTGACCCTGTAACTCCTGCTCTGCTAGTAGGCTATGCTCAGAAGACTCTGGCCTTAAAGGGGCCACTCTGCTTTTTAGTAACAGACTAGGGTTCCCTGTTACAGTCCCTTATGGAATGTGGAAGGCAATCTAATTACAGATGATGCAGAGAAGGCTGAAATATTTAATGTCTTTTTTTCTTCACAGATAGGGGTAGCTATCAGATGATTATAATTGGTAGCAAAAATATGGAAGAAGACAAATAGCCTAGAATAGTAGAAAAACAGGTTAAGGATTACTTAGAAAATCTAGATGCTTTCAGGTTGGCAGAGCCAGATGGGATGCACCCTAGGGTACTAAAGGATCTGGCTGAGGTAATTTTGGAGCCATCCAAAATTGGCTATCCTCTTCAACAATTTGTGAATGTTGGGTTAGGTCCTGGATGATTGGAAAAGGGAAAATATAGTACCCATATTTAAGTAAGGGAAGGAGAGGGAATCCAAGGAATTATAAATCAGTTAGCCTGACCTCAGTACCTGGAAAGAACATGGAGCAGGTCCACAAAGAATCTACTGTAAAGCACCGAGAGGAGAACAAAGGGATCAAGAACGGCCATCATAGATCCACCAAGAGCAAGTAATTCCTGAACAAACTGATTTCATTCTATGGTAAGGTTCATAAAGATGGGGGGATAGCAGTGGATGTGATATACCTTGACTTCAGCAATGCTTTGACATGGTCTCTCTCAACATTCTCATTAACAAGCTAAGGAGATATAGACTAGACAGTACAGTAAAGTGGATACTTACCTGGTTAGATCATCATGCTCATTGAGTAGTCATCAGTAGCTCAATGTCTAGTTGGGAGGAAGTATCAAGTGCGGTTTCCTGGAGGGTTGTCCTGTGCCAGGTATTGTTCAATGTCTTTATGAATATTTTGGAGGATGGGATGGAGTGCACACTTAGCAAATTTGTGGCTCACACCAAGTTGTGTGGAGTTGCAAACGCTCTGGAGGACAGATCTAGGATCCAGAATGACCTGGACAGATTGGAGAAATGGTCCACAATCAACCAGATGAGATTCAGCAAAGACAAATGCAAAGTCCTGCACTTGGGACAGAATAATTGTAGGCACAAAACAGGTGGGGGAATGATGGGCTAGTCTGCAGTACTTCAGACAAGGGGTTTAAGAGGAACTTTGACTAGGAGAGTAGTCAAGCAATGGAACAGGCTACCGAGAGACTTTGTGGAATCTCCATCCTTGGAAATTTTTCAAGGGCAGGTTGGATGGCTGGGATGACTTAATCAGCAACAATTGTGCCTTGAGCAGGGATCTTGTACCTCCTAGCCCCACTTTCCTATGATCCTCTGATCTGCCATGTTTGTGGATCTTTGCATGTGAGGCTTGTGCTGAACTATACTTCAGTGTGTGATAGGTAGTAGGTACAGGAGATGCTGTATTTGTATATCAAAATAAATAAAAAGTCAAGAAAATACTTCAGCTGTTAATTCCCTGTTGGGGACAAAGGTTTTTTTTAAGGATGGCTACATTGCTAAGAGACAAATGCAGATAAGAGGAACTTGGATGAAAATAAAATAATTCTATTTTAAGCCTTCTGAGGGCTGTGCTGCCCTAGTTTTCTGAAGATACAACCATTTAACCCAAGTAAAAATGTTATTTGTATGTCTAAGCTCTAGTTTTATATTTTGAATTATATCTGCTGCTGAGATGCCAAGTAATCCATTGCCAAGATCTTGTAAAAATGCTCTTGAATCCTGAGATTTTTACAAATTTTAGTACAGGTGTATTCAGAGGTGTAGTTGGCCAGTTCTGTGCTGGGGAAGTCCCCCTCCTCCCTCTCCCTGTTTCTTCTCTGGCTTCAGAGGTTCCAGCAGCAGGCAGGAGCAGTATTAAAATTTGATGCTGCTGAGGGGAGTTTTATCTTTTCTTTTCTTTTCTTTTTTTTTGCTGCAGATGCCCATGTTCAGCACCCAAAAAAAACTTCCTATTTTTGGCAGCAAAAAAATGGTGACATCTCCCCCCAGCAACAGATAACTCTAGCAGCAGCTGCTCCACAAGACTACATTACCCAGGCAGCCTTTCATGCTGACACGTGTTGCTGCTTCTTGCTGCCAGGACGGCAGCTCGAAGTATAAAGGAAACAGAAGACAAGAATGAGGTGCCCCACCCTGACTTGGCAACTCCTGGTAGTTGTGCTACGCTTTCCCATCCATCCTGTTGCTTCTGGGTATATTATTCAGTTAAACTCAAATTAGAAGTTTGTTATGGGTCTGTTATTGTTCTGCTTAGTGTTTGATTTGGGCCCAGAAACAATACCATGCAGCCATTCAGTGGCAGAAAGACCACAAAGTTTAAGTGAATATTTTCAAAACAATCCAAAAGAAATTTGTTTGCATCAATTTCTTGCATACTTACATAAAACAGGTATGGTTGCAGGATCAGGATCAGCCTGCATGCAGAAGAACTGTTAAGCAATTGTAACAAACACTTTTACCAACTCTAACAAATGGTACCAGTGAATCCAAAAGGTGTTCTCCTTTGTTACCACTTACAAAATGAGGGATATTTAAAGGAAACTAGGACCAAATCATAGTCTACCTATTAGCTCTCTTAGTGTGATCCATGCCTATCCTACTCAGCTTCTCAAGAAACTATTCATCAAATGGATGCCTTACCTTTTTTGTGACTCAAATTTAAGATTAAGATGGAGGAACATTACAAAAGTGGACATATTCATGGTTTTTCAACAATCCAAGAATAGCATGGGATTGTTTTTAAAGTGTGCCCACGCTGTGCCCCTGATATGTTGCCCCAGCCACTTGCTCCTGTTTAAATGGTACAACCATAAAAAAGTAGCCATGAAGACCTTCTGGGGGTGTCTTCTATGGGCACACTCAAGCATGTTGGAGACTGAGTCTGCAAGAGAGCCACGAAAGGGTGTCCTCAGCATGGCTTTGGAGGTTTGGAGCATTGTAGTGGGAGCAGATGCATGGAATTTGGTTTGGGGTATCTCTCCCAGGAACATGCACAAAGCAGCAAAGATGAGACACAACAGACTTCAATGTGGAGTAGCAACTCAAGTGAATTCACTGGCAGCCCTGTATAGCTGGATCTGACGGCTGAGTGCTATATTCATTACTCAGGCTAGTTATATTAAAGCTAGCATGAATATGCTTTCTCATGCTGCAATTATATCTCCCACCTGAATTGCAGACATACTTAGGAGACTTGCACTACTTGGTAAATGTCAGCGGGAGATCGGTATGATGAAGGTCTAGGGGTCTTGACCCTATAAAAGCAGTGCACATTTCTTTTTTTCTATTGGTGACTGGAAATTACTTTTGTTTCCAAAAGCTTCTTTTAAAAAGGTGGCCTTACTCAAAGAGGTATACTGTATCTTTCCATTTAAATGAGTACTCAGGACACCAGGGTAGCTCTGAATCTTTGGAATGCTATTAATGACATTTACATTCAGATGGAAAAATGTTGAAAGTGAAATGCGTTTAGTAAAGTTAGTTTTACTCTAGGTGGGTGTTAGTTCCAGATAAATGATATCTTACTGGTGTGGACATCTGTCTGGAAATTATTCCACAATAAGAGACTCTTAGGAAGAAGCATCCATATAGTTTGTACCCAGGTCAGAGTTTAGTCACGGAACAAGTCACACATTCAGCAATTTAGCTAATCTCCTAGATATCCACCACAGAACAATAGAGATTAATATATTTGTCTCCTAAAACAATGCAGGCCTTCTCTGATCTGAATTTCAACCAGAAATTATGTTATAGTCATCATATATGCTCAGTGAAGTTGAAAATCAGTTCATTGTATTGTTAAATTTTCAGTCTCTGTTATCATCTACTACTTGGAACACTATATATTGTACTACCAACATCAGTCTGTCAGTTGCCGACTGGATTTGCTAGAGGCAACTGAGAAGTGAATTCTCTAGCAGAGATATTCCACCTAGGGGTAGAGAAAAAGCTTTAAGTTGCAAACAACATCCAGAAATCCAGCAGAGGTATCTGGACAAACCCTTGAATCAGTGATCCATAAAACCATCATGAAAGTCAAAATGATTGTTCCAGCACAGATGAAAGTCATAGCTTAGATAGAAAGCTCCTAATAAGAAATCTATTCTTCAGATGTGCACAGGACTAAAGGCTAATTTTGTTGTATGCTTTCTGCATTCTGTATGATGTTCAGGAAATCATGTACTAATTTCAAAATTCAACTAGTTACAGGGAAGGAAACTGCCAGCCTGCAATTAGGAAGGGGAAAAAAATAAAACTTTCTAATCATTTCAAACTCTTTCTAAATGTATGTGACTTATACATTTATAGGTTAACGGTACCTTTGAGGAAATAAAACTATGTCAGTGATTACCACAATATTTATTTTTTACATGCTGTGTTATAAAATTCACACATTTCCTGCCTCCTAAATTATAATTAATATGCTTGTATGCATTGCCCATCCCAAGACTTCCACTGTGCAACACTGTTACTTCTCATTAAATTGAATCCTGGAGGCACTTTGTTATTGTTTAGACTGGGTTTTGTAAATGTTAAATATAAAATAACTTTAGCACATTTGTGAAGGATTACACGTTAATCATGCATTCTAGACCACAAAGAATGCCAAGCCGCTGAATGGTACTTGTGTAAGTCAACAGTGTTTGGGGAAATGCATCTTCCTTTAAATCTTTCTGTTACAAAGATAGGTCCTTGTGGCAGAGACGGTATCATCTAGAAGTCAACTGATTCTCTATGCGCAATTCAATTGTGCCTTTCAACAGTGCTTTAGGGGGTTATTTCAATAACATTCTAGATGACAAGCTTGGATTAACAAAAGTTTTCAATTCCATTTTTGTTTATAAATGTTGCCTGCAATAGAAGAACATTTGTACATCTTTTTATTCATCTTTTCCCCCATGTCATGGATAATTATTTATTAATGTATACCCTGCCAGGAGGATTGGCTGTATCAAGAGCAGAGTGGTGAAATGATAACCTAATAAAATTCTGCCAGGATGCCCTTGTCAGATCGCAAATTGAGAAAGTCAGCCGTTCCTTTTTTGTCACAGTGTATCATCTAATTCCTGAATTCAAGGGCAGTGTTGTTTAATTGTGCTAAGAACATACAAAAACAGGCTTTATCCTTTCCATTAGGACAGGCAGTCTTTCTGTTAATTGATCAGCGAGAGCTGATAGTGTTAGTGGTGCTCCACATATAAGCCGTTAGCAATTCTGCAGTATTCGCACAATGATGGGGATTATGGTTTGTGAAGCTACTGGTTGTTGACTAAAATCAGCTGTCACATGAATAAATTGAACAGGGTTATTATGTTCATTAGGATATTCCCCCACCATTTTAGAATTCAGTATCAATGTTAGTTTTGTGCTTCATATACATATCTCTTGATCTCAGCATTTTATCTTTTGTGTTTAGACTGGTGATGCAGCTACAATGGTGTACACAGTATGAAGCTGACACACAAACACATTAAGCAACATCCAGGATCCAGAAGAGATAATTGGAATGTTCTTGTATGGATGTGGCAGTTCGTTTATATTTCTGGCTGTCTAGTTTTGTCCCATTATCCAACCTTTGACACTTGATGGAAATCAAAATACCAACTGTTGTGATTTGAAGGCTTTTAACTACCATGGTAGGAAGGGATTTAAGTGATTACACAATTTTTTTCCTCTGGATGCAACTTAATGGAAGTCAAAGGAAACCTCTCTCTTAATTTATAGTGTGATCTTGGGTAGCCTTTTCAGGAATATGCATAGATTATTACAACAGCAGTTTGGATGGAAAAGAAGCTATTTTTACCAGATCTACCAGTCTGCACAATTAACAAGCATTAAAGTAGCCAAAGATAAGGACAAATTAAGTAACTTGAAGCCCAGTCCTGCAAGTGCCTGAGCTGTCTGTTCTTGACTAAGCAAAGCTGTAGTGACTTCAGTGAAACTACTTATGTGCTTAAAGGTAACTTTAGTGCTTTGCTAGATCAGGAACATGTGGCCCATTACCTTGAAGAATCAAGCCTAGACTCATTACCCTGTAGGACCAGGGTCAGCAACATTTTTGAGCAGAATGCCGCAAACACCTGCAGCCTCATTTTGTAAGATGTTGGCATGCCAGGGGTGAGCAGCAGGGGAGCTGCAAAGGGCCCAGTCCTTGTTGTGGAGCCCCTTTCTCCACAATCCACCCTGAGGCACATGTGCTAAGCAAACTGCCTTTACATGCCATGCTCTGGCACTCGTGCTGGTGGGCCTATCCCTGTTACAGGAAAAGATGTTTCCACTGTAACAGACTGCCAATGTGGGCTCACCAGATTGGCTTGAGATACTTACCCTGGGCTAATAACAATGCTGGTGAACTCTGAGCAACCCCAAGGGTGGACCAGGGGAGCCCTGCCCTGTAGAAAAGGAGAAGCCAATTGAAAAAAGGGGTTTTCAATCCCCTCATTCGCATGGAAGGGGGACGGCCGGAGTGGGGGGACCAGCCACCATGAGCCCTGGTTGTCTGGTTAGCAAGCCAAGGAGAGACTGCCAGAGGGGATAAAGCCAGCAGCCAAACTCATGTGGGGGCTGCTGACAGTGACTCTGGGGAACGATGCAGGAGGCCTAAGAAGAGCTGGGTGAGCTGACCCAGCAGAGGGAGCAGCGAGACCGCTCTGAAGAGCCTCAAAGGCCCTGGGGGAAGAAGGCAGCGGCAGTCGGTCATGCCTCCAGCTCTGCAGCAGAGAGGGAGCAGCGGCCAGGGCTTGGGGCAGAGAGTTGGTGCCCCAATGTCCCATCTCAGTGTGCTGGATGTGCTGGGCATCCCAGAGGCTAGGGGTGGCAGTCGGCCCCCCACTCCACTGCAGAGAAGAGACAGCAGCCAGGAGCGCAGGCAGCATCCTTATCTGGAGCAGGGAGCTGGACTGGTGAGTTGAGGAAACCCCTCACCTTCCCTGGGGAAGCGGGACAGCAGCAGGCAAGGCACTGGGTTCCTGAGGAGCGGCAGAGTACCTGGACGAGGGTCCCTGGGAGCTTGGGGCACAGGCTGGCACTCGGAGCGCAATGGGCAAGCCGTGAGGCATGTGGGGTGCCCGGCCAGTCATTTGGAGCAGGGGTTTAGAGCAATGACCCCTGGGAGCTGCCTGTGCTGCTGACCCTCTGCCAGTGACTGCCCCAGAGGGGACTCAGACCTGTCCCTTATTCTGCAGATGATTGTCATTGGATGGAGTCCCTGAGCTTTTTGCTTGGGTCATGCTGATTGCTGCAGGAGCCTACTCAGTTGCTTGTTGCTTGCCTTTTTGGTTGCCATGGAGGGTCACCCTTCAGCCTATTTGGGGGGTTGGGGTTTGATACGATCTGATTGCTGCAGACCAGAAAAGCTTAACCTGTTGCAGTCTGTCGCTTATTGGGAAGCCTGTTGAAGCTGCTGGGAGTGAGCACCTTGCTTCCTTGCTGTAGCATCTCAGCAGTGGCTGGAAGCTGCCAGTTACTCTACCTGTGGTTCTTGAGTCAAGGGTTGACTAATGCATTCTGGTTTGTTTTGTGATTCTGGTTATACCATTTAAATTCACTTGTAAATAACCTTTCCTATTTTTGTAAATAAAGTGTAAATAGTTAAATCATTTAAGTGTTTGACCTTCTTGGGACTACGGGCTGCTCTGTGGGGAGCAGGAGCCAGCTGGAAAGTAAATTGGTGCTGGCCAGAAGCCCTGCCCCACTCTCACCACACCATATTGGACAGAGGTGGCAACTGTTGGGCCGCCACTTGAGTTACACTACAAAGAAAACATTAAAGTTCCTAATTTTTTAATTATATTTTGAACTTCTGCAATCAATATCTTTGTTTTCTGGAAGCTACATTTCTATTTTTTTAAATCTTTTAATATTTCATAGAAGTGACAACTCTATGAAAAGCACACCTTTCCTACCGCAATCTTTCACCTGTATTTTTTAAATATTGAATTTACTCAGACAAGAACTGAAAGCAGTTGCCTACAAAATTATAGACTTATCTTCCACCCACCATAGAAAAGAAATGCCACAAGACACAAATAGAAACCAACAGCTTAAAAAACCAAAAAACAAAAATATTCCTTTTCTCATGGAGCTTAGCCAATGAGAATTCAGTTTGGTTCAAAAGTTACCACTTTCCCTAAGTTCTGGGTTCAAAGAAAAACAATGTCTTTGGAAAGAAGCCCTTCCCCCCTTTAATAATAAATAAATATTGTTTATTTTGGAGACACTATTACCTCAGAATAAATGAGAAATAGCTACAGTAGATGAATAAAAATCCAAGAGACAGTTTTTTTTTTCCCTTGAACAAAAGTTGCACAGATATTGTACAGATGGGTGTATTTTCACTGAGTCAGTCTGAAGGAGGCCCCCTTCCGAGCTATAAAATTGGGTAAATTTCTATCTTATCTGATATCCATCAATGTCTCTAAAAAGAAATACAGTTTCAAATGCCTTTGGTGTTTTAAGGATGCCCTTAATATCTATGGGACCACAAAAATAGATTGGAAAAAATAGGAAGGCCCTGTTCCAGCTGTGTTATGAGTTCCTTCTACAAGTAGTTGGCAAGCTATATTAAAAACCAAACCAAAACAAAGCCAAACCCTCTGCAATTTTGAAGTGAATGAATGTATGGATAATTGACAAAGCTGCTTGAATGGAATGACTTATAGAGTGTGATTGTAGAGACAATCTTGAGCTGTATTAAGAAGGCCTTCCAAAGGGATTCTAAGATGTATAGTATATATAAGAATAAATGAAGCTAACATATCCTTCGCAGTCATTTAGAAGGGAGTACAATTTAATTGTGAAATTTCTGTTATTAAAGATTGGTTGTATCACTCTGAGTATTACCTACTCATTTTTATATGATCCTACAGGAACGAGAAAATGGTTTGCTTCCCTGAACTATGCTGTCTGAACACAGGAGCTGTATATTGTACTGGTACAATGCCCCCTGTACAGTAACTGTAACCTTCTGGAAACTAGTTTATGCCACAAAACTTCACGAATTCCATTTTAATGGCAAAATGCCCAATGCAAAATCAAATCCTTTGTTCAGTTTCCAAGAAGAGAGAAAATATCCTGTATCCTTGAAATACTAATTAAAAGAAGAAGCAAAAAAAGAAAGATTTGGACACATCCCAAACCAGCTAGTCAAATATAAATGTCTACCACTGTCATATGAACTTCTCAGTAAATTAGTCTATAATCCTTCTTCCCTAAAGTGGAAATGCTATTTGATTAGACCAATTAAGACTGGATTTCTGACACAATATTAATGCAGAATATGGTTTCCTGAAGGGTGAAGAAAGTACCAGTTTAGAAACAACCATATCTTTTTCTCAGTACTTAAAATAGAAACTAAGAGAAATTCTAGAGCAGCATACTCATCTATTGATTTGAGTTTACCTTTAAAAGCAATATTAAATATTTACACTAATTAGGTTAGTTCTGCAATAAATGAACTGATGAATCAATATTCTGAATGACCTCTTAGCAGGTGTGTCTACACATTCTTTAATGCACCCTAGTTACTGTGCATTAAGTTTAATAGTTGGTTAACCAGGTACAGACTAAATGCACAGTAGCTCATGCCACTGCACAGTACCACTAGCACATGGGTTTTTTGTGATGCTTACTGCATAGTAACACTGCACAGTAGTATATTAGCATGGTTTTTGACCCGCATGCTACTGCGCAGTGTTATTAGGCTTCTGCACAGTAAGCATTTCCTGTAAACGTGCCCAGCTGGTACAAGGAGAGCATGATCACAAATGTTTGATTTTGTTGTTGTTTGTTTGTTTTTAAGATCTTCTCTTCAGCAACATCTGCTTAAATAATTCTAGTACTTGTCCCTCACCAAAGCAAAACAAGCTTAACTGCAGAATGATTGTGTATTCAAAGAACCTATCTGTATTCTGTTCCAAATTATAGAAAGCATCAAATATTTAAATGAAAAATTAATGCCCTGCCTTTTGACATCACACTGGAGAAAGATTCAACTTTTGGGATTTTACTAACCAATAATAAACTCTACATGTAATTATTGCATTTTTCAATATTACTTCATCTGGCCAATGGATTGTAAGTCACTTTTATGGAACCATCATTTACCTTTTCATTTTTGTTGGTAGGTATTTGCCTTTTCTGCTGTATTGATGCATTTACTAGGTGCAGTCCCAAAGGTTGTAAGGGGGTAATCTCTCTTTGTTTAATTTCACTAAGCATTCATTTATTCATTCATTTCTGGGCTGGGCTGGATACATATCAGTTAGCTGGACATGAAAGATTCTGATCCCATTACAAATCTTCTGAGCTATCCATGTTCCAAGTTGCTTATTGTAAGATCTTTTCTGACTGCTGCATTACTAGTTAGAGTTAGACTGAGGTGTGTGTTGGTGACTTCAGTTTTTGATTTCTTCTTGTCTGAGGGAAAAAAATAAATCTGATAGATTGATCCTAGTCTTTACTCAAGCAAATCATGATGGGCTTCCAGCCAGCTCCAGAAAGGCCCAAGACAGACATTTTGGAGATGTTGATGGCCTGAGTTTAAATGAATTGAGGGTGGGGGGTACCCTTTGGAATAGCTTATATAAGGGGGAGCCATGCATACCGCCTGATCTTTCTGATTCCATTAGGACTAAAAATGCTTGCACAGCTAAAGACAATGGAACAAAAAAGAAAAGGGTCCTACCTTCTCAGATGGAGGGCTTTGGTAACACGTAAAGGAAGGAAGAACCCTAGAATTAAAAGGTCACCTTAATCTATGCATTGATAGGCTGGATCCATCTGAGCACTGCCACTGAACACAACAAGTATGTGATTTTCTTATTCATATGGCATGAACTGAAAATCCTTTTTGTTTTCTACTGTGTGTCATGTATTTGAGATGTTTTACAGTCTTATTTAAAGTTCCACTTGTTCTCAGAAAAGACAAGTTTCATCAAGAGCAAGGAGTATTAATTTCCTGTTAAAATTTCTCTATATATAGTTCTGTACTTAACACCTATACAACTTATAGTAGTAGTAAGGTTCTTTATCCATGCAGCCACATTTATTTTTTAGCTCCCCAAATTAAGACCATCTATAAAGAAATGTTCATTTATTAGCAACTGGTGTTTGACAGTTTATTTCATGTAAGCCTCCAGCTTTCCTTGGCAACCTTATTTGCATAATGTGTTATTATGTCTAAATGGAAAACTAAATGCCTCCATGTGGTCTTTAAATGACAAGTGCTTGTCAGCTTCATGCAATATTCAGAAGTAATAGATCCAAATCACAACAGCACTCACTGAGATGTTCAAGGAAAAAAAACTTGTGTATGCTTCCTTGACAAATTTACACTTTGGTACAGAATTGTCAATTAGAGTTTTCATGTGTTAAACAGTTTAGTTCAACTGTGAAGGAATTTACTGTAGCTTTATTCTGCAGGGCTTTTGAATGAATTACAATTCACATTGCAATTTTTTTCTTTTAAACAACGCAGCTCAGGGAATAATTGTCAGAGGAGGTTGGCAAGGTAAACCTAAGAATTTCTGTTTTAATTATTTTTGAAAACATCAGTGCTCTATGACAATGTTTATAAAAGCTCTAGAAAATCTCTTACGAACTTCATATTTTAAACAGTCCCTGGATTTAGAATTTGCAAATCTATGTATCAAGTATGGTTTCTTAACATAGAAAAGTGGCATGTTTCTCTATTGTACCAGGTTGCTGAGGACTCCACGAATAAAATCACTATGAATCAATCAGGGCTTATGGTAGAAGTGATATCTTTTATTAGACCAACAAGAATTTTGCAAAAAGAAAAATTCTTTAATTGCAAGCTTTCAGTCACAAACTCCCTTCATAAGGCATTGGAGAAAAGATTTTAAAAGTTCTGCTGGGTAGAAATGAAAGTTCATATTTCATAGGATTTCACAGAAGAGTCAATAGATGGAAGGCTCCTGTGGGCAGGTAGGTCTTAGCTGGTAAGGAGTCTCTCAGCTCTCTTGTGAAGCTCTGTGATGATGCAAATTAATAGGCCTGTGCAAAGCTTTGGATTCGGATGATTCAGGGGACAATGATATGATTCAGTGATTCGAATCACTGTCCTGATTTGATTCATCTGGATCAGCGAGGCCAGACCCATCCCCTGCCCATTGTCCCAGCCTGGCAATGGCTGCCCTATCCACTCCAGTTCCTGGCACATGTTAAAAAAAAAGCCCCTACTCAGGAGGTGCTGCCAGGCGGAGGGCAATCCCTGCTGCCCCTCACTACCCCACAGTGCGTGGGGAGCTCTGCATGACCTCCCGAACCCCCCCCACTCTACTGGGTCCCCATGGGTGTGCCCTGCCCAGGCCAGCTCCGGCCCTTGAAGAAAAAACAGCAACAACCCCCACCCCCACCAGAATCACCGCTCCTGCCCCAAGGCTCCTGCAGGAGCCATGAGTCCCGGGGCTTTTCTCCATTTTTTTTTCTTAAAGGGCTGGAGCTGGCCTGGGCAAGCTACCTGTGGGGGGACTGAGGGAGTCAGGCATGGGTCGGGGGCTCGTGCAGAGTCCCCCATGCAGTGTGGGGCAGTGGGAGGCAGCAGGGTTCAAACCCCCCTCCCACCAGAGCCCAGTGACACCAGGGCTTTTCTTTAAAGTACTGGGAGCCAGGGTAGGAAGGGCATCTGTGGAGGGGGACTGGGGGAGCGGACAGGGGTCAGGCGGGCTGGCAGGGGTCACCCCATGGTCCCCCCCTCCCCCAGACTGCTTTCCCCACCCTCTACTTACTATCTTGGAGTCCAGCTGCAGCTCCCTGCTGCAGCCACCAGGGATGCCGGAATCATGAAAGCTCTCCAATTTTTTTCCAAAGATTTGGAGAGCTTTGAATTGATTCAGACCTTTAAATTCGTCCCCTGATTCAAATTGGATTCAGAGATTCGGCCACCAAATTGGGCCAAATCTCCTCCGAATCTGATCACCACCCGAAGCTTCGCACAGTCCTACAAATTACCTTGAACAAAGGCAGGAGCAGTATCTCAGGTTTCAGGTAGTCAAAGTTGCTTCCTCCTTGGGAAATTATGAAGATTTCATTGAAAAAATTAGCTAACATTCAATATCTTCCATGAGTCAGGTATCAATGAATCAATGTAATGTAAACATCACTTTTATTGAATTTACTTCTTGGGTATCTGTGTAGTGTTTACATTACCTTCTCAGAGTCCTTTTCCAACATGCGGTGAGTACACTGTAGGTCCTGAAGGAGATTCCTAGAGGTGAGCTATTTTGGCTTTGATTGCTCTAAAATCTGGCAGGAATCTATCTGTTGGTAAGTTAAGGGAGCATCAAGAGCTTAACAAGGGATAAGATATCAATAAAATCCTTGTTCACTCATACAGCAGTGAACACTGACGGGGTTGTGTGGCAAATTGTTACTGGGTTACTCCCATAATAACAAACACCATTAATATTCTTTTAAACCCTTGTTAATGATACTGAAAATAAAGGGAAAAATTGTTAAAATATTTGAAGAAGAAAGTGTTGGAGGGAAGAGATATCGTAGGGCACTGAAAGAAAAATGATATTCAAAGCAAGGGGAGACAGCAGGACCTCATGTCTTCTATTAAAGGTGTTATTCAGGATATAGTAAACTTGTAGGGATGTCATCAGCTATCTTTCTCTGGCACAGATGGGTCAAGATGCCTTTTAGGATGGTGAAGGTTCTAGTGCGTAATTGTGGATTCTAGGAAATGCAGAGGGTGACAGTTGTGATAATAAAGATTTCCCCTTCCAGTCTGTGCACAACCCAGATAAACAAGGTCCCAGAAGAGAGGGCTACATTATCCTGTTAATACTAGCAGATCAACCTGCCTTCTGGTGATTTCAACTATAAACATTTATTCGCATTTATATGTCATGCCAATATGGGATTTTACAAGAAGCCTCATAGATACCACATCATAGTTCTGTTAGATAAACAATCTGAGTTATAATAGTCTATTTATCTTTGAGTTAGGCTGATTTTCATTAACAGTTTTATGTAATAGGAAGACTTTTGCTACTTCGGGCAATTTATAGTTCTGACCATCCCAGAGAATCTGTCCTTCCTTTTCAGCATGAGGTAAACTAACTTCCGTTTGTGAAATGTACAATAATTGCGGAAATGAGTTTGTTTTCTTCCTTATAATTAGGGACCTAATTAAATCGCAGCAAGACAAAAGGTTTTTTGCAGCCTGCTGAGAGCTGATTTGTGATGGCTCCACCCCTTGCCGCTGATTGGCTGAGCATCAAAAACTGCATAATTAAATAGAAAATTCCCTGAAAATATCATACAAATGACCATATTATTGTAAGTCTGAATATTGAATTTAAATCTTAATATGTGTATTCTGGTAAGCATTTTTTGGGTTAATTCCATAGGAAATTGCAGCATACAACATTTTTTGCAGAGATCACTTTTTTTGCGGCTTCCACAAAAATCACAAAACCATGATTTAAGTAGGTCCCTACTTATGATTGTTGAAGCTATTGCTTGTTGTTATTTTCAGGAACATGGATTAAAACCTAAAACAGACTTGACAATATGGTAAATTGTGAAAGACATAAGAATTCTTACCTTAGGGAAGAGTAGTTTTGCAATTCTTGTGTTTTTGCACTTTGTGAAAACCTGGCAGGTGGAAAACTTGCATTTGTAACTTTCTCCCCAATGAAAATTGGTCTAAATCTTTTCACGTTCCCTTAGTTATTAGGACTTTATGGTGTGGAACCAAGTTATTGGACCTAATTTGCATTCTCTTTTGTCCAAGATCTTTTGTCTGAGATCACAGAGCAGGAAAGGCTACCAAACTAAAAGATTCTTTCATATACCAGTGCATTTAGCTTCTTTAGATGTCATCTACAGCCAATATGTTATTTTGGGGTGGGGAAAGTACTTCTGCTGATTTTATTTGAAACAGCAGGTTATTAACCCCCAACCCAATCAGAAAAAAACAAGGGTAACATTGGACCCCTGCTGAACCAAATGGGACAACTGATAATAGATACCCAGAAAAAACCCAACCTGCTTAATGGGTCCTTTGCATCAGTCTTTCATTAGCCCAAAGGGACCGCCCTTCCCAGCATGCTAGGACAGCCAGGGTGAGAGCATATTATACCCATCATCGGTGTAGATCTAGTAAAGGAACACCTTGAGAAGCTGGACACCTTCAAGTCAGCTGGTTCCGACAGATTACATACTAGAGTACTCAAGGAGCTGGCAGGTATCATACTGCAACCATTGGCAAAAATGTTCAAAAACTCATGGCACTCAGGTGATGTACCTGAAGACTGGAAGAAGGCCAATGTGATACCCATTTTCAAGAAAGGGCATAAAGTAGATCCCGGGAATTACTGGACAATCAGCTTGACCTCAATCCCCAGTAAGAGTCTGGAAAAAATTATCAGAGACCCTTTTTGAGTAGCTGGCTGATGGCAACATCCTGAGGGACAGCCAGCACAGGTTTGTCGCGGGTAGGTCTTGCTTGACCAATCTCACCTCCTTCTATGACCAGGTGACATATCACCTGGACAAGGGAGAAGAGATTGACATCATATATTTAGACTTTTAAAAAGCCTTGATCTGGTGTCCCATGACCTCCTCATGAAAAATTGGCCAACTGTGGCTTCGGCTACACCACAGCTAGCAAATTGGCTCCGAGGTCATAGTGTCCACACCTGAGGATAGGCTAGTAATCCAGTCTGACTTGGGTAAGCATAGAAAGTGGGCGGGTATAAACCTGATGGCGTACAATACTGATAAATGTAAGGTACTCCACCTTGGAAAAAACCCTGTAGCATGCTTATAGGCTCAGCTGTGCTTCACTTGTTAGCACCATGGCAGAAAGAGACTTGGGGGTCATGACTGACCACAAGATGAACATGAGCCACCAATACGATGTCACAGCTGGTAAAGCAAACAAAAGTCTCCCTTGCATTCATAGATACTTCTCAAGTAAATCTCAGGATGTCATCCTTGGCCTTGGTAAGGCCACAGCTGGAGTACTGCATCCAATTCTGTGCTCCACAATTCAAGAAGGATGTTGAGAAGCTTGAGAGAGTCCAGAGGAGAGCCTCATGCATGATCAGAGGGCAAGACAATAGGCCTTATGAAGAGAGGCTGAGAGCCATGGGACTCTTCAGCCTAGAAAAGCACAGGCCCAGGGGGGACCTGGTGGCTGCTTATAAATACATAAGGGGTGTGCATCAGGATCTGCGAGAACATCTGTTCACCAGACCACCCCAAGGGAAAACAAGGACCAATGGTCATAAACTCCTCCAAGACATTTTAGGCTGGACGTCAGAAAAAATTTCTTTACTGTCCGAGCCCCAAGACCTGGAATAGACTCCCTCCAGAAGTGGTGCAGGCACCTACTCTGGACTCATTCAAGAAACATTTGGTTGCTTATCTTGTTGGGATCCTTTGACCTAACTGACTTCCTGCCCCTGGGGCCAGGGGCTGGACTTGATGGTCTTTAAGGTCCCTTCCAGCCCGAAAGTCTATGAAATCTATGAAATCAATGAAATTCTTTGTTTGAAACAGTAGTACAGTACAATCTATTCCCTGACATGTGAGTTATGTATTGAAACAATACAAATTTTCAGGCTAATATGTATCTCTTCTTTGTTATTCCAAAATCTTGTTCATGAATCTGGAAGCAACCTCCTAAGAAACCAAAACTGAGATTTCTTATATTTGTTTGTACTTGTCTGATTTTTTTAATAGGTTTGGTTTTTTTCCCAGACACATTTAACACTAGCAGTGGGGATACAAGTTTTACTTGGAAACATTGTCTTTTGTGCAGTGCATAGCCAGTAACAAAGTAATGGTTGGGGAGATGAGTGTGTTTAAAGCTGGCTGGTGATCTGTTAAATAGGCTTTGTTTGGCAGCTCTCTGTCCAGGCAGGAAGAGCGGCTGGGAGTTGCTGAGTTGTTGTTAATAATGGGGTGGACCTGAACCTGCTATAATACTGAATTCACTGAAGACAGCAAACTTGAAATTTCCTGAGGGAGTTCAGAGAAGGAGTATGAAATAATGGAATGGTTCAGCAGTTTTATTAAAAAAAAATTTTATGTAGTCTTGGACCATGGCAACACTAGGGGAATTTCACTAAGCTCTGACTGAGGCAAAGAATGATTAGTTAAACTGTTCTTATCCCCACTGTCAGCTCTATAGTAGACAATGTTTTAGTGACTTTCATTGACTTTGGGTCTTCTGCTGCTTTAAGACTGATTCAGTTAATCTAGAAGCCCTCTGGGAAAGTTTTTACAATTCTTTAGTCTGAGTCTTAGTCAGCAAGAAGCCTCTGGGAAAAATGTCCTTAAGGGTTATTATAGGTGTGCTATTGACAATAAGCAATAAAATATTGTGACATAAGGAAATAAACAGAAATACTCCAGGCAAAGAATTGGTCTTCAGTCATTTCAGTGAACTCTGAGCATGGATCTCTAGCTTCTGTATAGTCAGCAACCATGCTTAGGAACCCAACCATTCCCAAAGCACATGAATTAGAGGCAGAGGTATAACTGGATGCTAGTGAGTGCAGGTCCCCAGTCTAACTCACTGCATTTCACAGAAAACACCATGAGTTAGACTGACCCTCCCAACACAACAGACATTTGCTGTTAGGTCAGAAAGGTGAAGGATCAAGCTCTACTTTGGAGCTGATCCAGCCAAGATGCTGTGTATCTGCAGCTTCTCTTCCCTGGTCCAAC
>NW_017728907.1:31645565-31656619 GCF_001723895.1 Crocodylus porosus | reverse complement strand
TGAGAAGGAAGGGGAAGGAGCTCCGGCTGGGATTTACCCAGCCTGTGCTGGAGGTTGGTGAGTTGATTGGAGCCCCCTGAGGCAAGGGGCTCTAATCCACACACAGCTCTCTTGTGCAGGCTGGACAAACCCCAACATGAGCTCCCTCTGCTTCCTTCTCCCCCTCCCCCCCGCCCCGCCCCCATCATGCAGACAGCACTGGGGGCAGGGCTTGGCTGCACCAGCCCAGCTGCCTGAGCAGACAGAAGTTGATGAAGGCATTCTGCATCTGAATTTGTCATGCTATTGGGAACTTTTAAAGCACTCTTTACTTCCAGTGGGCAAATCGTATGACAAATGTAACTTCTTTTTGCACCATGAATGTCCTGGGTGTAATCAACACAAGGTGGAGTCTCAATGGCTGTGCTGCTGTGGTGGCCTGGCCTGCAACACAGCTGCTGCTATATTTGCATCTCTCATCCCAGTTCAGAGCCTGGGACTGATGCCACAGTTACCTTCTCCTGCTCCCCCACTACTTTGTTATTCTACTGAAGAAACCGAGTTGGAGTTAATCTTCTGTCACCAGGGACCAGATAATGATTGTATTGTGGGGAGAAATGCAAGCACAATCTTAATTGCCCCAATGGCAATGGGAGAAGGCAGATCTGAACAGTTTTTGTTTCCCAGAAACGTGCGAGAAGCCAGGAACCAAACTGACTAAAGACAAAGCTTGAGCAGCCAAAACTACCTTTTGCGCTGGAATCTTCTTTTGTATTGATGGCTGAGGGTGGAAGTTTAACAAGAAAGTTATGTTTTATTTAAGTTAAATAGGCATCCTTTTCTTCCTGCACTATTCTCAGTCCAAGCTCCTTTAGGCCCCTTGCTCATTATCCCCTTTCCCTAAATAGTTAAACAGTCAATTTGTGTGATGATTAAATGACGTAACAGACTCCTATCTGGCCATAACTCCATAAAGGCAGGAACTTTTGTACAAGGCTCTCATCTATAGGAGTTCCTGCAGCCTCAGAGATGTTAGGACACAGGGAACGTTGTAATGCCTTGTAGTCAAGGACTTTAGGAAGAATATAAACAAGGAGAGGGTTGTGGCTTTGTGAAGCAGCTCAGGTAGGATGTTCCATCATTCATTAACACACAGTTTAAAACATGTCTGTTCCTTGATGGGAAACTGACCATATTACACATTATAGCAAATAGTTAAAGTATAGAGTTAGCCAAATAATATGGCTTTGTAAGGTACTGAGTGAATTCTCTGTGAATAACACATACAGTAATAGAAAAGAAAAACCTAGGACTGATTCACAAACAATTCACATGCAGATAAAAAGGGTTCAGTTTATAGGTAAACATATTCACAATGAATAATACAATCACTATACAAAAAACTTCCTATGAGATATGAAAATTAAAGGTCCAACACTTTGTATACAAAAATGTGAAGTAAATGCTGTGCTCCATGTGGCTTCCCATTTCACTTCTTCAGCTGTCCTGTCTTTAATAGAGGACATTAAGCTTCTGGGTTGTCTATCCCTGCTGTAAAAAAAAATAGTTTTAAGAATAATTAAGAGTTATAGTCTCATTTCAATATGTAATGATGTAGATGTGTAACTTCCTGTGCATCAGAATAAGAATAACCCCCTGATGTCAGAAACGAACAGAAATAAAAAGCTTTCTAATGCAGCAGTACATAATCTACTCTCGTTGAAAGAATAGATTTAATTATCTGGAGAGATGGCAATCAGACTCCATCTCAAGGTAAAAGAAAAGTGCCTGCCAATGTGAAATTTTAAAAGCACCACTATTAATTTTTTATTCTATCATAGAATAAGGGATTTTTAAAAAATGTCTTTGCCCTTCTTATGGTAACCTTATTTGAGATTAATTATGCATGTAGAAATCTTGACAAAGGATGCAACATTCAAGGATCTCATGTTGAGTTTCAGTAGTTTATGAAGTCCAGTCATATTAAAATGAAACAGGACCCTCTAGCCAACTTTGCAGGGGGCAATTATGACACATTACTGTGTGAATCACACACTGTGATTAAACTCATAGGAGGTACTCAGCATCAACACTTCCTTTGAAAGGGGCACTGATTACCATTTGTACTATGCATTTTGGTAATCATAAATCATTACAGAAAATACTACATTAACTGAACAAATACCCCCTAGCTGCATTAAATTTACAGATTTTTTAAACTAACCTTATGCATGAAAATAAATAAAATTACCTCATTCTGCATGGTATTAGCACTTGATCAGGTACTTAACACACCAAGTCAGTATTCTGTCAGAATAAAATAGGACCACTGTGTGACAGAAAAAAATGCTTTAAATTGTAAAATACCTTTTATAGTTTTGTTTTAACTGATTTTTCAGTCTGGTTGCAATGACATTTATAAATCATCTATCACTGGTGATTTATAAAAATGCAAGGTGGAAGGTGTAAATTACTAAGAGAGGCCAACATCTGTTTTGGAACTCCTAAATTATTTTTGCTAAATTGCAGTTCGTCAGGATTTGCGAATGCATTTTCTGAAAGAGTCTGAAGGCTCTTAAAACATTAATGGGTGTGTATTTTGCAGATACTGTATTTTTGGCATACTTTGATACCTGAGTCTCCTAATACTTTAAAGGATTTAGTGTTAGCTATTATATAAAGGCCTTAAATAGTTTTATGCAGCATTTTTTCATTGACTTCTCAATATATTTTTCTAAATACACACATACACAATTTTTATACTCCTATCTCAGCATGATTACATTATACCACCCACAAGCATTAGCTTCTATCTCATTTGATCCTGTAGACTTTGTTACAAAATGATAAGGCTGAAAAATATGGACAAAAATGAATCAACAGAGACAAGATGTGCAATTACTCAAAATAAAACTTTGTTGAAAACTAACAGAAATGAAATAGCTGCCTACACATGATTTTTTGGTAATATATAATCTAAGGAAAGCATATCTTTGGTCCTAAAATCATTCTGGTACTTAAGTACAAGCCTACTGCTATACAGATGTAAAGCTATCATCACTCTATATTGATCTTCTCATTCATCTTGCCACACCATTTTGATTGGTTATCATAAAAACTAATATCAAGTAATAATAAAGCAGTTACAAGAAATACAATTAATTCTAAAGTGCACTATGCAAAGACTAAATTAAGGGGTATAATTAAAAAAATATACATCCAGAACAAATTGTTTTAACTCCCACATTTCTTCCAGCATCAACCACTTTAGCATTAATTCAACTGCAAAGAAATGCAGGGTTTAGTACATTTTGACTGTAGTATATAGTATAGGGAAAAGCCCAGGCTTACACCCACAGTCCATGTTACATTAGTCACACACTTACACCAAGATGTCATACTAGATTCTCACAGTTCCATCAGATACAAGCATCACACCGTTGCATTCAAAATTTCAGCCAAAAACAAGGTTCAACATTTATATTTTTTATGATTTTCATAGGTATTTTTCTTTTTCATACAAGCACTTTAATTATTAAGTATCATAGGAGAGTCATGATTTTATGGATCAGTCCCTCTGGATTTTATTGTGCTTCCTATCAGAATATAATATGTGAGAATTCATATGATAGTTGAACTCGCCTACTGTACTTTTAGATATGGCAGTTATTAGAAAACGATACCTAAACTTCAGACCACTGCAAGTAGAAAGCCACCGTGAAGCAGGCCCTATGTCACTGCAAGATGGAGAGCATAAATGATGAGCTAGAGAAGAAGCATCAGAGGCAGGCAAGACAAAATGGTACTTGGCATGCCAGTACAAGTTCAACCAAGTTTGTATGTGCAACTTGCTGGATGGTCTGATTGTTGCACGTTGAACTCCTCAGCCACTCAAGAAGTTGTGGTGGTACCCAGTAACCCACTGAAGGCACAATCTCCATGGTGTCTTGAGACCAATGGCAGCCAATGAAGATGACCTGAACTAATCAGTTAAATGACATACCTGAGAGTCTGGAAAACTGGGTTCTATTCCCAAGTCGATAACAGTACCTTATGGTCTTGAACATTTAACTTTTCCATTCCCCAGCTGTTTCATCTGCTAAGTGCGGCTAATGCACTCCTCTGACTTATGGGACCATTGTGAAAATCAGTTCATTTGTGTTTTAGAAAGATATTGTTGACAATCACTGTGACAGTGCAAAGTCATCGTTTCAATTTGATTTTCCCCTTCTTACCTTGTAAGCCTTATCTTTAACGATTGTTAGAAACATCTCATTTACTTACTTTACATTCAGAGAGAAAAAGCAGTAACCCATAATAATTGTTATATTTTCTGGAAATCTCACTACTAACAACTTGTGAGTTTGTTAGCTTTATGCATTTGCACTGGTATCTCAGAGTCCTAATTTTACTGCACAGGGTCATATTGAAGGCTGACTTGCATTCTGTACATTTCAGTTGAAATCACTATCAAAGCCCAGGATGTAAACCAAGAGTGAATTTGGCTCATGTCAAATGTATCAAATCTTGTAGTAACTAAAACCATAATAAAGCAGGGTTGGACAAGTACAATTTGAAATAAATACACTGGGCCTGATTTTAAATAAGGTGAGGCATACAATTGTGTGATGACTAATTTGTGTACCTAATTACCATGATTGTATGTGCAAATCAAGCAATTATGCAGGCAAATAACCATAATTAGTTATTTACATGGAAAATTATTCAATTCCATGCACAATGGCAATAATTGGGTGTGCAAATTAAGTATACAATTGTGCATGCATATTCAGCACACTCGTGTGCCTAATTTTTTTCTATATTGTGCCTTTTATGAGAGTTTCTCTTCTAGTGCATGACTGCTCTGTTTCCTTATTATGAATAGTGAAAATTCGGAATTACTTCCATTCTGAACAACCCCTGAGTTTTAGTGATCTGTAACTCACCTTCCACAATTGCCTGACATTTTTCATGTTTATACTTGTCATAAATACATTTGATAATAGAATTAAGGAGGAATTGAAATAAGTATATTTTCAGTTTTCAAACCTGAAAAGAATGATTTTTTAACACACAAGAAGATTTCCAACTGCCTTTTTCTACTTAAATGAAACAAAATGACTTAAGATTAAAACATCAAATGTATTATGTTCATGGTCCATAGTGAAGAATTTATGCTGCACTATACTTGGGAGAACTACTTAAAGATAAAGGTGTTAATAAAGAACACAACTGCAGTGAACATGCTTACTACATTATGGTTTGCATTTTCAGAAGCACTAAGCATTAGCTTAGTTCTGTGGGAAAACTCCCATTAACATCACTGGGCGTGTCCAGACGACTGTGCACATGCTTCTTGCCCCATCGCAAACCCCTTTGAGATGGGGCAAGAGGCACATGCAGGAACAAAAAATTGTTCCCCACACTGCAAACTTGCAGCATGGGGAAAAAATTAAACCCTTGATTATCCAGGGGTAAAAAAAAACTGCTCCACAGAACAGCTCAGCAAGGCATGGTCTAAGACTGTGCCTGGAGCCAGCACGGGAGCCAGTCCATCTCTTTGGTGCTCCTGCTGCCCCTGGCACTGTCCAAAGTAAGTGAGGAATGGGGAATGGGAGTGGAGGGTTTATGGGTGTGGGTGGGTGTGAGGGGTGGCAGGGGGATGTGAGGGGAGGTTGGGAGTGGTGGGGGGATGTTCCTGGGGCTGCAGGGTATGAGTGGCCAGAGCAGCCGAGGTGAAGCTGGCAGCATGTGGAGGGACCTGGCCCAGACTGGTGTGGCTTGCTAGTCCGGCTTTGCACTGGAGTGGGTCACATGGCTCTGGGAGGCATGCACAGAAGCCATGCCTCCCGGAGCCATATGACTCGCTCTGGTGCAAAGCCGGACTAGCAAGCCTCACCAGTCTGGGCCAGGTCCCACCACGTACCACCTCCCCACAGGCACAGCGGGGCAGAGGCAGGACCCAGCATGGTGTGTGGGGACCATATGCTGAGCTCAGCCAAGTCCTGCCAGCCCTGGGGCTGCTCTGCCACTCAGCTGGGCCAGTCCCATGGCGGCAGGCCCTGGCGCAGCATGTGGGGACCACGTGCTGGGTCCAGCCGGGTCCTGCCAGCCCTGGGGCTGCTCATGCTGCCTGGCTAAGCCAGTCCTGTGGCGTGTGGCCCCTGAGATCTAGAAGCCGGCAGCAGCAGGCTCAGAGCACCCCACTCCCATTGCTGCAGTGGAAGGTAAGTTATGGGCTCCGTGCGGGGGGGCTGTGGCCCTCCAGGGTGCCTGGGAACCTGGGCAGGGGGGCTGTGGCAGGTAAGAGCTTTCAGAACAAAAATGCTTGATTTTTTTTTTTTCCCAATTTGACATTTCAATACAAAATTCATAGCATCACACGAAAGTAGGGCTGGAATGGACCTCAGGAGGTCACTTCAGGCAATCCTCTTCTCAAGCCAGGGTCATCCCTTCTCAAACCATCCCATTCAAGTGTTTGTCTAACCTGTTCCTAAAACTTCTCAAGCACCTGTGTTGTACAACTACAGGACTCATTACCCCAAAACACTAGAAGCACCCTGGGGAACGAGGGCCATCAGTATGCTGCTGCTACAAGGGTTGTTAAAATACACTTGAGAGATCTAAGACAGCCATGCCCCTACTTCATTGTTGTTAAATCTTTTGTTAAACTGTTAAAGGTGAAAATTAGAATAAAATGTTTTTGATTGATCTGGAACAATTTTATATACAAAATGTCATTACATGGATAATTTCTAAACTTTTTTGTTTTACTTAAGACTGAAAAAATATCAGACTTTCACATGAAACAAAAACTGTTTTCTAGCGCCAGACTGTTTGTGGAAGACCACAGTCTTCCCTGAAGGTCTCCAATGGCCAATGTAGTGTCTTTACTCAGCCCAGTATTTTAGCTTGTGAGATATAACAAGATCACAACAGAAAGTGGCCCAGCTGTTTCTAGGTTGCATTATTTCACAATTGAAAGACATGCAGTCTGTTGAAAGACATTTGAAAGACATGCAGTCATACATTTGTTCAACACAATTGAAAGACATGTAAGTCATACGTTTGTTAAATGTACAAGGTATTAGAAACTTCTTTTTCCATAGAAAGGTCAACTGCACTTTAATGAAAAAGCTGTCTTTGCTTCTTGAATCTGTCTGTACTCTCCTTATTCTGATAACAAGTACCTTTTCAGCTTCACATAGAGAAAGTTATTTTGAATTATAACCTCTAAAAGATGATAATTCTGAAATATTCTTAAATGAAGATAATTGAATTGAGTTTCCATATAGTAATATGGCCACTGAATTAGAAGGGGACAGACAAATCACTAATTGTAAACAACAAAACACTGGATGTTGTCATTTTACATTTTTGCTGACTTTACAGAGCTGCAGCTGCCTTGTGGAGAGCTTTGCTACACACTTTTTTGTGGTAAAACAATTCTGTTTATATAGCCTATATTTTCCATATTTCTTTATCCTCATTCTGTGCATTACTAGTGGCATTTGCATTTAAAAAGTGCCTTTGTTTCTTAAGAGTTCATCTGCCTTGCTGCTTATCATGCACAAAACGAGAACAGTGGCAAAAAAACCCACACTTCCCCCAGGTTATGGATACTGTCTGCCATAATAAACAGGAAGAACTTAGTGATCAAGTCTGACCTAGTGCCCTTCCTCCTCCTTATTGAGACAGATTCAGTCAAAGATATTGCTCAAGAATGACAGGATATGACCCTGGGAGACTCAGGAGAATTCAGGACAAATTGGAATTTTAAGTTATTTATCTGGAGTTAAAACTGTTACTCTAGTTGTTCATAAAAGTCTCCCCTTAGAAGAGAGGACCTCACACCAGCTGTGAAGAGCCTAATTTCCAGTAACTGTAAAACAAACAATAAAAAACCCCTGACAGCAATAGATTAAAATGTAATTCTTTATTAGGGTTGGAATGGCTATTACAATTATATACTTACAGGGGATTCTCTGTGCTGTGAGCACAGAGTTACATGAACTTCTACTATTTTTTGGTGTGCAACATTTCTTTTTTCAGTATTGTATATGTCACACTTAAGGAAGAACTGTTTAGGTTGGTGTTTGCATAGTGATAATGCTCCCAATGTCCTACGTGCTGTCAACACATATAAGAAGGCATAACTCATGTTCAAAAGGAATTCAGCTTAATGTACTTTTAGTAAATAATGAGTATATATATATTTTGTAACATGATGCTCTGTCTGATTTTTCAGAGATTATGAGTATCCATCAGCCGTAATAGAAGCCAACAGAAATGGCAAGTCTCAGAAAATCATCAGGCTCTTGCATTTTCAGGGTATTTTAGTGTCTGTGAGGTAAATAAATCCTATTTCCATTTAACAAAGAGGGAAAGAATAGTCCAACTCTAGTCATAGCTTAAGCAGATATAGCACCCAGTTACAAGTAATGGTAATTGTATCTGCTTATGTCAGAGCTGAATTTGGCTTAGAGAAGTTATGTGAATAGGCCAAGGTCATACAGCAATATAGTTGTGGATTTAGGGCTGCAGCCTATGTCTGAGTATTGTACTGCCATTATTCCTATAGCTAGTCAATTAATATTTGGGGGTGTTGGTTGTAGTTGTGTTGGTCTAAGGATGTAGGCAGACAAGGTTATTTGGGTAAATGTGATATCTTTTCTTAGATCAACTGAATAATTGGAAAAATTGTTCTTTGCAAGCTTTTAGGCACAGGAGCCCTTCTTCAGGCATAGGGAGAGCCTACTGGTGTTTGTCTTCTCTCTAGGGTTGAATAGAAGGTTAAGCCAATATGCAAAATGCAGGTCTATATTCTATTCATAAAATGCCGTTTGGCAGAGCTACTACGCCGTAACTCTGGTTACGCGCAGTCATTTAGTACTTGTATAAACAAGTACTATGTAGTAACGACTGTGCCATCAGCGGGCTGACAGTAACTGTCTAAAAATCCTTACTCTAATAAGTACTTATGCTGCTGGAAAATGTAAAGTGGTTTATTGGTGACAGTTGCTGATTGCTTCACCTGGAGGGCTGAATAATGAAGAGGGAGGGAATCTAAGGTATAGCCTGAGCAAGAATAATGGAGAAACTTTAGGAGCAGTCAGGAAGCTTGAACTAAATTTTGTTATATTTTTATTAATGTCTTTGTTGGTGGGTTTGTAAAGCAGAATGGGAGAGACCTATGCTCCTCTTATTTTATTAGGCTTTCTAGTCTCTTCATACTGTAGGAAAACATAAAATAGAAGGTGGGAAAATGAGACTATTGATCCAACAGATTATATTTTTTGACTGTTTGGCTAGGAGCAAATCTAAAATAAGCGCATACTTTCTAAACAGAAACAGTAAAAAAGATAAGATCAGGTATTACTGTTATCAAAGTTGAGTGGCAATCCAAATCTCTAGTATTTATTACATGTCCTGAAAAAAGAGAAGTTAATTTAAGGTTTCTCCATATTAAAAATGTTTCATTATCTACTGTTGATCATGCTTGTCATGTTATTTTGATATACAGTTATTTGGCTATGTACACTCTCTGGTATACTTTGCCTGAAATGGAGTAATACTCCTCATAAGTGTCAAACTGGGAGCGTCTACATGTGCCCCTGACTGCACAGCAACCACCATTACTGTGCAGTCTCGGCAGTACATGGATCATTTCTAACCCTAACGTGCAGTAGCATCAGCATCATGGTGCATGCCATAGCTCGTCACTACAGCAACGTAGCGTCTCATGTAGATGTTCCCACTGTTACCCTGTGTAATTCCTCTATTGATTATAGGCCCCTAGTGTATCTGATCTTATAAATAGAGCTTGTAGGCTCTTAGGGCAGGGATCTGTTTTTGCTATGTATTTGTTCAATGCTTAGCATGTTAGGGCCCTGAAGCCAGGTTGTGGCTCCTATATGCTTCTGGAATATAAACAAAGAATAATAATAGTAAACCATGAATTTTTGAAAGCTAGCTACCTTCTTATACAGAGCCTGATTCTATTCTCATAACAGTCAATGATAAGAACATTATTCCCTACAGTGGTAGCAGAACTAGGTTGAAAGTGATGTTTTTGAATAGTGGAGGGGAGGATAACCAAGAGTAGCAGTGCTATACATTAAACTTTCAATGACTATATTTTAAAAGATAAAATGCCATTCAACTTCAATTTCATGTGCCTACACTTATAATGTTAGCTTCTGTCAGTCAGGTACTTAGGGCTCCACTACTTGATTTGAATATGCAAATATACTTTCTCTGCATAAAATGCATTAGCAGTATAAAAATGGAGGTATACGTATTTTTCCTTGTACAAACAAGATAACTGAAATTTTTGTCCTTGATTCACAGGAAAGTATAGTGCCATATAGTACACAATAAAAATAAATATATTTAAAAGAGCAGGCTAAGCAACTGGAAATAGAGAGATTTTGTGCATGAAACAACATTTTATTGTGTGCTTAAAAATTTTTTTTCTTTGAAAACATCTTACAATATTTAAAAATACTTAAAGGAAAATAGTGACCATTTGCTGCTCTCAGAAGCTTTACCATGCACAAGACAAAGCCAAATGGATTTGGGTTTTTTTGGTTTTTGTTTGTTTTTAATATGTTCCTAATTGTATCTCTTTTGGGAAGTTTTCTAAAATGTGGAAATGTGAGTTTTCAAGTCACTATGGGGTAAAGCTGCATTAATTTCACTCTTAGTCACATTGATGAGGGTGGGTAAGAGACTGAGAAATCCTGGTCTTCAAACCATAAAGCTGTTCTTTGGAAGATACCTCAGCTACAGAGCAGAAACTCCTGTATAACAGTGTGCAGGGTGAGAAGATTTGCACAGCAACAAAACCTCTTGTCCTCACCCAACTTTATTTTCCCAGTTGCCCATCTGAGGCAATGTGTTAGGAGCATCCATGCATATTACACATGATTATTATGATTATTATGATGTGAAGCATCAGCTTGTTCCCCTACACCTAATATCTCTTCCCACTTGCACAATTGCATAGGCCGTGTAATAAGGCATCATTTTATGACCCAAGTAGTTGAAGGTAACACTTGCTTTTATTTCTTTGC
>NW_017728907.1:31635308-31645465 GCF_001723895.1 Crocodylus porosus | reverse complement strand
AACCCAGGGAACCCCGGAAGAAACTCCAGGACCCCTGACAGACCCTGGTCTGCCCGCAGGTAAGCAGGGGCTCATGGTGGGAGGGACATAGCCAGCTGGGAACTGGCTGAGTGGAGGTAGGGAGGGTCACGCCCCCCCCAAGCTGCTACTTGGCCCAGCCCCAGCAGGGAGCCACGTGACAGGGCTGCTGGTGCATGAGCCAGGTTGGGGGGGCACTCACCTGTCCCCTCCTTTGGTGGGGGGGGGAGGGACACCCCTTAATCCCCTGAGAACAGCGCAGCACCAGCCAGCCTTTCTGCACATGCGTGCAGTTTAAAAAGGGCCCTGCAAAGGTAGAAGCCACATTAGGGACCCTGCTCCAGAGCAAGCAGGTGTAAGCTAGCTGCACCCCCGTAAGCCCAGGGACCCCCAGGACCCCAGACAGACCCCAGCCTGCCCACAGGTAAGCAGGGGCCCATGGAGGCAGGGATGTAGCCAGCTGGGACAGGGAGGCCTGGGTGAGGGAGATTCCTTACACTCCATCAATACTGACCTCATGAAGGAACACCTTGAGGGGGTGCACATCTTCAAGTCAGCCGACCCTGACAGTTTACACCCCAGGATACTCAAGGAGCTGGCAAGCATCATAGCCCAGCCCCTGGTATGGATCTTTGAGAACTCCTGGTGCTCTGTTTAAGTGTCCAAAGATTGGAAGAAGGCCAATGTGGTGTCTATCTTCAAGAAAGGGAGGAAAGTGGATCTGGCAAACTATAGACCCATCAGCCTGACCTCTATCCAGAGGAAAGTCTTAGAAAAGATTATCAAAGAGGCCGTTCTTAACAGAATGGCCGATGGCAACATCCTGAGGGATAGCCAGCACAGGTTTGTTGTGGGTAGGTTTTGCTTGACCAGTCTTAGTTCCTTTTACAACCAGGTGACCTATCACCTGGACAAGGGGAAAGAGATTGATGTCATATATCTTCACTTCAAAAAAGCCTTCAATCTGGTATCCCATGATCACCTCTTAGCAAAACTGGCTAACTGTGGCCTCAGCCTCACCAGGCTCCACTGGCTAGGGAATTGGCTCCATGGCAGGAGCCAGAGGGTGGTGGTTGATGGAAGTCAATCATTGTGGTGCCCTGTGACCAGTTGGGTGCCCCAAGGCTCCGTCCGTGGGCCTATATTATTTAACATCTTCATTAATGATGTGGACATTGGAGTCAGAAGCTGACTGGCCAAGTTCACCAATGACACCAAAGTCTGGCGTAAAGCATCCACACCTGAAGACAGGCGAGTGATCCAGGCTGACCTTGACAGGCTCAGGAAATGGACAGCTGAGAACCTGATGGTGTTTAACACTGAAAAATGCAAGGTTCTTCACCTTTGGAAGAAAAACCTGCAGCATCCTTATAGGCTCGGCAGTGCCATGCTTCCTAGCACCATGGTTGAAAGGGACTTGGGGGTCATGATCGACTACAAGATGAACATGAGCCTTCAATGTGATACTGCTGCTAGTAAAGCAAGCAAAATGATGGCTTGCATACATAGATGTTTCTCAAGCGAATCCCAGGATGTCATTCTCCCCTTGTACTCGGCCTTGGTGAGGCCGCAGCTGGACTACTGCATCCAGTTTTGGGCTCCACAATTCAAAAAGGATGTGGAGAAGCTTGAGAGGGTGCAGAGGAGAACCACGCACATGATCAGAGGTCAGGAAAACAGACCTTATGAAGAAAGGCTGAGAGCCATGAGATTCCAGCCTGGAAAAGCGCAGGCTCAGGGGTGATCTGGTGGTCACCTATAAGTTTATCGGGGTGCATACCAGGATCTGGGGGAATGCCTGTTCACCAGAGTGCCCCAAGGGATGGCAAGGTCGAATGGTCACAAACTCCTCCAGGCTGGACATAAGGAAGAACTTTACTGTCTGAGCCCCCAAGGTTTGGAATAGACTGCTGCCAGAGGTGGTTCAAGCACCTACTTTAAATGCCTTCAAGAGCCTTCTGGATATTTATCTTGCTGGGATCCTATGATCCCTGCTGTCTCCCTCTCCCTTGGGCAGGGGCCTGGACTCGATGATCTTCTGAGGTCCCTTCCAGCCCCAGTGTCTATGAAATCTATGAAATTTCTGTATCTGTAGCATGGGGTAATTTAATCTTTACTAATCTCACAGGGATATGTAAGGCTTAGTTCTGTTTAACAAGCTTTTTTGAGATTCCTGTATTAAAGATGCAACAAAAGTGCAAAGGAACAGTATTAACTGTAATTCACTCTTGTTTATTGAATCTTTCTGTCATTTGTTATTTGATCAAAAACTCTAGAATCCATGGGCACGATGATTTGGTATTAAAAACTATTTAGAATGAGAGAGACTTGTGAATCCATAACTATATATTTCAGGCCCTATACATAAATTTCATCCACTTAGCTGAAATAAGTGATGTGGGGAATTCAGTGGTAGGATCTGGGCCAGAATTTGTTTCCTCCAGTATAAGAATTTATTGTCCATGTATATTTGTCTATCAAGATATGTATGGGTATTTTGTAAGTTCACTTTAAAACTGTGACATCTATTTTTTCTATTGACAGTAGGCACATCTACACATTGCCCTACAGTGATGTTGTTACTGTGTTCTCAAAGGAAGAACTAAAGCACAGCACAGTAACTGCCCATATTGTGCCATGCGCATGGTGCACAGTTAGTTTTAGCTCTACTTTACTGTAGAGGCACACTAAAACAGGGGAGTGCACCATTACAACAAAGTAGCTGCTGGTCACATGTAGACTTATATGATCTCTACATCACCCTAGTGCATCATACGGTGATGCAGCATGTTGCTATGGCAATGTAGGGTGACATGTAGACACACCCAGTGATATGCTGATGGTCAGCTGAAAGGAAATACTTGGCTCTCTCAGATATGACAACACAGTATGGGGATTCATTTTCCAGTAATTTTAAAAAGTTCACCTTCTTTCTGAGAGCAGCTAAAAGGACTCCCGCAGAAAGTGGGAGTAATAAACTAAATCTGATCCAAAATAGTTCACAGATAAGTATCAATTTAAAAAAGAGAGCTGCTCAACTTTTGGATACCTTTTTAAAACTAGTGGTTAGTCATTCAAATGGTCAAATCAAATGACATGCAATTAAAACTAACCTGTCTTCCATAACCAGAACCTCTGAATTTAGAAGGACATAGCGTTTTTGTCATCTTGTTCATCCTACCGATAGAACTAGTTTGACTGATTTAAGAAACAGCTGGTTTCATTAAACTGTGGTCAGATCCTCAATTGGTGTAATTCTTTATAACGCCATTGATTTCAATAGCACTGTCGGTTCATACCAGCTGAGAATTGTCTCTGTATCTTTAAACTTGCTATTAAAATAGCTGATCCTTTATCTCACATATATGGTTGTATAGCTATCACAGCATTATTAGGGACAAGTGAATTGTAAATAAAAGCATTCCAAACCTTCACCCATCCCCCAAATTGAGTAATAGTTCTCTGGTAGATTGCTTGTACACAGAGTAATGGTAATACCTTTTTCTAACTTGATTTGAGTCCCTATCACAACTCCTGATCAGTTGTGAATCTCCTGTAGCAGTGAATAAGGTAAATGATGTAGCTGGGCTAAATATAATATGGTGATGTACTGCAGCCTATCACAGATTTCCTTTCTGCGTTTATATGAACCAACATACATTAGCAGTGAATAACATCCTGTTACAGAATTCTTAGAAATAACATAATTAGTTTTGTTGGCATGGCACAGTATGAACCAGGAGCATGACGATCTATTTGATAGCACAGCAGATCCTTTAGAAAAGTTCAACATTCTGCTTCAAAACCTTGGGTTATTTTCCTGAGACCGTGTTTCGTCAATGGTTGAAAAAAACACCTTTCCAATCTTCTTTTGGCCTGTAGTGCAAAATATGGGTATTGTGAATGGATGTTTCTTATTTTTATTAAATATTGGGTATTTACAGAAACGAGTAGAACAGGCATGATCATGGGGAAAAAAAACTTAATGCTGAATTTTTCTACAGTGTTTCTTCAGACTCCCAATGACAACAGATGCACAAAATCAGAATTAGTAAGGACACTTTGCTTATATACTTAAATTTGCTAACTCCATTTTGGCTTTATTAGCAAAGGCATAATTGCAAAGCTTTAGTTGTACTTGAACTTTGTGGCTATGTACTTAAAAGATGATCAAGAGCCTTTAAATCAGTTCAGCCCATGGGCCCAGAGGAGAAAGTCAGCTCAAGACTGCATACAGATGTTTTGAAGTGTTTTCATCCACACATGGCCAAAGTTTTATGCAAAAGCTATATTAAATTGCTAAAGGCAAACAGAGCTACTTTGTTAGGTAGTCCTTTAGGTAGTTTTAAAGTTTGTTTTTATCTGAAGATGACATTTGCATTGGGAGTGAGATAAGGCAGTAGAAAACCTGTAAGGGCAGCGTCAATGGAATACATGTTGAAGAGAACAAAAGGAGTTCTTTTTACCTGTAAATGTGAGGCCTATTGCTGTATTAAATGAAAGGGGCATGAGCCAGTGCACTGGAGGACATAACACTAAAGTAAATGTATAAGGTACAGTACTGTTTCACACAGTTTATTAAAAAATCCTGTGTTCACTGAATACAGTGTTGTAAATTTTTCTCTTGCGGGCAAACCCTGGTCTTTCTCTTAAGTGCAGAGGGAAACAAACAAAATGGAACCAGGGCAGTTATTGCATGGGATCCTCAGTACATGTTTTAGCTGAGCTTGCAGTAGGCATTACCAGGCCAGACTCAGTTTAGAATGTGTCCTGAGCAGTTGCACAGTAATGCTACTACGTAGCGCTGTGCAAAGCTTTGGCCTCTGATTTGGTTTGGTGGAGATCCTGCCTGATTCACTGCTGAATCTCTGAATCTGAATCGAATAAGAGGACCCTTCAATCTCTCCAAATTGAACTGGAACCCTCCAATCAATTTGGAGAGATCAGAGATTCAGACAGAGACAGCTTTAAATGTTTTTTCTACATACATCTAGGTAGCAGGGGCTTGTAATTGCTGCAGTGCTGGGGCACATGGAGTATCCCACAGAAGTGCAGGGGGCTCATCAGCACGCTTGGCAGGAGACCTGGAAGTGAACCAGAAGCACTTCTGGTCCACTTCTGGGTTCTCCAGGGAGCACTCCCCCATGGCCCCTCAGCTCACCGACTGGAGCTTCCTGGGCCTGGGGGGGCACCCGGGGTCTCCCTGTGACCAATCAGTGAGCTGGGGGGGCCAAGGAGCCCCCCTCCCCCCAGTGTGCTCCCTGGCAGACTAGTAAGTGGACCAGAAGTACTTCCAGTCCACTTCCAGGTTTGCCGCCAAGTGTGTGGGGGCCCCCCCATGCTCCTGTGGGACCCCCCACCATCCACCCCACCAGCACAGTGTTCATGAGCCATGCTGGTACTCTAAGGTATGTAGAAAAAACATTCAAAGTTGTGTCTATGTCTGAATTGCTGATTCTCTGAATCAGCATCAAATCTTCAGATTCAGATTAGTCAAATTGAATCAGGGACGGTGAGCCGAATCAACAAATCAATTCACTGTCCCTGATTTGGGCCAAATCTGAATCAAATAGGACCTGCTTCACACACCCCTACTACTGTGATCTCAGCCCACTATGCCCCTCCAGCCCAGGACACTGACTCCAGCACCAGGCACCACAACTTGCCTATCCACCATTGAGGACATGCAACCCACATGCCCAGAGCCCACATCTTCCATGCCATGTGCCCAGTGCTGCCCAGCCTGGGAGCACTCACCCCAGCACAATGGGACAAGGCAAATCTTTGCTGCTGCTGGTAGGTAGAAGAGGTATGGGGAGCTGAGCCCAGAAGAGTGTTGCTTCTTCTACTGAATCCATGAGATAGACTGAGCTGGGTCTTTGCTTCTGGCAGTCTTGAACTAGCTCCAGTGCAGTGCCGGGGCTAGGACCAAGAATCAGGACACTGGAGTCTTGAACCAGCTCCAGTGCACTACCAGGGCTGGGACCAACAAAGAGCTGATTGTCATTCCTTGGTCTCAGCCACACTGGAATCTTGAACTTGTATTGTCCCAATGGAGCTACAGTACAATGATAGCTGAACATATGTTACTTAACATGATCTTGAGATACTCCTGTGAAAACTCATAACTTTGCTATGATATGATAACACTTAGTGCATGTTTTACTGCTGGAATGTAAAAGTGCTCATGTTTTAAGTTCAGTTAACACATCCTAAATGTAATGGGTGACATAGCCTTTGGAGTATTATATAGAAGCTCTCAGGAGCCTGAAAAGAGGAATGTAATTTAACATGCTATGAGCTTAGATCAGCGGGGAACTCTTTGCACTGCACTGAACGGTGATACTTGGTACTCGAGCCATTGTTCATACACCTAGAATATAGTGTAAAACACAACAGCCCTATTGTTTCTGGGGGAAGAACAATAGAGGTCCCTGGTTCCCCACCTAGGTACTTGACATACTGGGATATCCAGGATTTGGTCAATAGTGGGTGTGTCTACAAGAGATGCTGACTGTGCAGTAGCCCAATACTATTGCACAGTAGAGTCACGTGGCAAAAACCATAACACAACACTTCTGTGCAGTAGTATTAGGCTACTGGGTAGTAACGTCACAATAAAAGTGTTCTCTGGCACTATTGCACACTAACTGTATTTAGTATTTGTATAAACAAGTAACAATTGCACAGTAGCAGTAGTACAAAGGCCCCCAACTTGTTCCTCAAACCAGGTAGTCAGTAGTTTGGGGAATCATGTGTAGCACTGCTTCTGGGAGAACTTCCCCAGCCCTAGTTCCTGGCATGGTGGGCTTTTAAATCATTGCATGTGCTGCACAGCTGGGCTGCACACATGGTATTTAAATGTGACAGGGCCGAGAACCAGGTTGGGGAAAGGCTTTCTGAGCCCACTTCCTGTTTCTTGCAGCTTTTAAGTCACAGCTGGGAACTGGCTCTAAAGTTGCAACCACCACCACCCAGCTGGCAGTCCTCGGTTTAGGGAACAGGTGGGGAGCAGCGGGGCAAAGCCCCTACCCTGTTCCCCAAGCTGGGCAGTCCCTGGTGGGGAGCTGCTGCTCCCTTTCCCTCTCAGAACAGACCAGGAGGGGAGTGTTCATTCTTGAGAGAGAGAGTTTCTGTTGCAAGATAAATCTTTCAGGTTGACACCTGAAAGATCTTTCTTTTGGAGGAGGTATGTTTCCCCTGTGAGAAATTTGAATAAATTCTTACATACTTCTCCAGCAGTTTCTACCCAAAGAGGTACGATTCTCTTGGTAGAAATGTAATGCCTGTACATGGCCTTAAATATATCGTGTAGTTAAAATACAAATGCTAGAATGTAATTAAAAAAAGAACCAAAGCAGATGATATTGCTGTTTTCTGTTGTAATGATGAATATAATTTTTCACTAATAAATAATAATACATTTTCAAGTTTAACAATTTTTATTTAATTAAATTATGCATATTCACAAATAATGAATAATATTGCTGGTTCTTTACTTCACCGTGTTATCATTTAACCACTAACAACAATAGCAAATACAAATAATAATACTTACTTCATTTATTTAGTAGCTGAATATACAAGACAGGTCAAAATTAGTTTTTTAAGGTGGTAAAAGCTTGGGATCCAAGAAGGAAACAGAGTAGGCAAAGAATATCATAAGTTTCAGGGTGTATTTTTTTAAAAATATTATGGTTATAAGAATCTCTGAATATAAAGACTCTACAACATACACAGTAAAAATTCCAGTGTGAATGGATATGAGTTACGTTACCTGTACAAGTCTCTTTCAGTACTGTGGTACTGACAACTCTGGGATTTTACCCTCTATTTTCACAGTACAGAGTTGAGACCTATATTTATACTGTTATTTCTATACAAGTCATTTGCATGGACACTATTGTAGATAATTGTTATTAAAAGAGGACTAATATTCTACAAAAACTGTACACAAAAATGTAATACAGAGTAATAGTTTTCTAATCAGAATGAAGACAATAGAAGGTTTGCTGGTAGCCAATTTCATTTAGCTAGTTCTGTCATAAACAACTTGCAGTATATGTGCATTGTTGCCATGCAAATTGTTCTTTATTAAGATCCTTCACCAGTTGTATTGAAAATGTGTTTATAAAGCCTATAAGTGTTTTATATAATAAGTTTTGTTAAAATGAGTTGGAATATTAAATTAAGTTCTGTTGAAATGCTTGGGCTGTAGTTATAACTAACTTACAAACTGTATGTCATTAACACTAACATAAAAATAATTTTCATTTCCATTAATACAGCATTTTATGGATATGACATAGTAAAAATAAGCTTCTAAGTTGCCTTGTGTTGAATAGCTGAACATATTTTCTGCTTGCTCTGTGGTAGTTTTATGCTGTAGCTCCAATGTATCTTAGCCCTACATTTAAAAAAATAAGCTGTGTCCACAACACCCTATCGCTTGCTGATTCTGGCATGCATTTTCAGCCCTTTGTAGTCACTGCAGCATGACATAAATGAGAACAATTCTGGTACAAAGGAGTGTGCCTGCATTGAGCTGCAACAGGACTGGGGAATTGCAATAGTGGGTTTTGTGATTTGTATTCTTTGTACTCTGCTTGTGACTGAGAATCTGGCCCTTAAAATTGTAATACTGAAGAAATGTCTCTGAGCATTTAACCAATGGATAATGCACCAGAAGATCTGTCAAAATCTTATCCAGATTCTGCATCAATTGAAAAGGGTATGACTGAAACAAAGTGTGAATGCTATAGTTAACCTAAGCAGAGCTTTGTGGAAATATTTTTAGACTCAGTGGGCACATCCAGATGAGCCTGAGTGCAAACACATCTGCAGCGCCACATACCACACAGTCCAGTATATGCTGCAAGGCCACACTGCCCAAGTATGCACTGCTCCAGGGGTCAAAAAACCCACGGGGAAAAAAGAACCAAGCAGTGTGTGCTGCTGAAAAGCAGAGCTGGGCTACTTGGAGCTGCACTATGGCTGCCAGCCAGGCTCTGTGAGACAGGATTGCTGCAACTGCAGCCCCAGGAGGACCCCAGGTAAGGCTCCTGGGGTCAAGATAGTGCTGGCCCCAGCCTTCCCTACCACTCCCAGAGTAACTTCCTGCACACCAAAGCACACAGGCGTTCCCTGGGGGCAAATAACTGCAGCACAACTTACACTGCTGCTACTTGTCCCCAGGGAACTAAACATTTGTTGTTGTCTGGACATGTCCAGTGGGTGCATCTGCAAGTGCTATTAATATGCAATAGCAGGGGTTTTAAACCTTTTTTAGTAAGCAAACCCCCAGCAGCTGGATGCAGAGTGGGGGGGCGGGGGGTAGTGCATGGCGGGATGTGGAGTGGGGGAGAGGGGGGGATGCGGCTGGATGTGGACTGGCAGCAACGCTGGGTGGTGGGTGGTGGCCACCACATGCAAGCTTCCCCCTACCCCTGTGTCCAGCAGGTTGGGTGGCACCTGTGTGGCCCACAGAGGGGCACCACTGCCCTCGCCCTGCCCCTGCTCCTGAGAGGCGGTGGCACAGGGTGATGGGTGGTAGCGCTCCATCCCCATGCACCCACATATAGCCCCTAGGGCCTTCCTAAATACCCCCAGAGGTACATGTACCCCCACTTGGCAACTCCTGTGCTATAGGCTTAATGCACAGAAAGTCAGTCCCCGCCAGAGCAGGAAAGCAGAGAATTCACCAGTCCTGGTGCTGCAGCTGGAAGCCATCCTTACTCACAATTCCTATTGCTTTACCAATTGTAAATTTCTTCCCATGTAATCCAAACTCCATTATTCCACCAAAGTATCAGTCAAATATATTCCAGGATTTTATCATGTCTGTCTGCAGCTTCTGAAGAGTCTTAAATTCTCTTATGGTATTGCAAGTATGTTAGAAATATTATTAAAAATGCATTATCAATAGCAGATTTAGAAAAAAAAACACAGCTGCTAGCCCTCCTTGTCTCCTAATGGGAGAGGGAAGTGGGGGTTGGAAACTGAGGGGAAAACTACCAAAGGCCCTTTGTATTAAGTATCACTCCCTCTTTGTTTTGCAAAGTTACTATCTCTTTGTTACAGTAAAGCATATACTCCTCAGCTTTTCTCATGCAGGTAAAAGTAGATTACAGTTCTAACCT
>NW_017728907.1:31632552-31635297 GCF_001723895.1 Crocodylus porosus | reverse complement strand
GCAGAGTGTTTGATCTTTTGTCTCTCTCTCTGACCCTATTTGCAAATATATACCTTTTGTGTTGCTAATAGAGTGTGTCTGTAGCTGAAGTTTTTTTTTTTCCTCCTCCCGAGAAACGAACCACGATTTTTATATCAAGTATGTGATACATTTTGTGATTATTTGACCTGGAACACGCCCAGATTTTTTTTTTTTTCATAGACGTTAGGGCTGGAAGGGACCTCAGAAGATCATCGAGTCCAGCCCCCAATCATTGAGTCCAGCCCCCGAATCAAGTCTAGTCTCCAATTATTATGAGATTATGAGAAGTATTCTACTCTTCCACAGACTTACTGTGATCTTGACCTAGTTACTTTGCCTTTCTATTCCTCAGGTTCCTCATCTGAAAAAATGAGTTTAATGATAATTACTTGGTTTTGCAAATGCAGACACACAGTATTCTATAACAGCTAATAGCCACTATTATCTATTAGTTGTGTTCATTCAGCATTTATCACAATGTAAATGTTCAAATCCTGTTACAGATTAGCTCTGGTAGATCATGTTGCTGTTAGCTAACGGCTTGCTGTGAATCATTGTTATAAGACATGCATTGTAACTTGAGAGTCAACCTGAACTGGAAAAAGATACTTCAGGCAAGAGCTGTCAGCATTTTCTATTGATAACATTTGGCTAGCATAGTAGCCAAATAAGGCTACTGCAGTTCTTTCTGAATTAAAGGATATCAGTTGCATGGCAAGTGAACTGGGAACCTGTGGTACTTAAGAAGGCAAGGATCAGTTGTTTGCTGAAAATTCAGTGTGCCAGACTGAGGATCCACCATTGCAGAAAATGGACTGCAACAATATATTTTGAATTATAAGAGAATCATTCTTGAACTATGATATAGATCAAATGTACTTCCTCTCTTCATGAGACTGATGAGAATTCTACTGTGTCTTCCACACTCGAGTGCAGAATACTGGAGGGCATTCAGCATGTTGAGAAAGGTCAAACCCTGACTATATCAGTCTCTGAACCTAAAAACTCTGAACTGTTTGCTACCTATTAAAATGAATGAAGAAAAGCTGTATTTTGATGTGCATCATCCCAGAGAATTGCTTGAGGCAGAAAATAAAATTACTGCTACTTAAAATAAGAAACACATGTCTTAAAGCTAGATGTCTCCCAGCAAGTACAACAGTATCATTCTCTCTCAAGCTGCCTTTTCAAGAAAGAACTATTTCCACAGCAAATTGTATGTAACTTCAGGAATTAAGATCTTTTAACAATAAGTGTTAAAATATTTGTTTTACTTTGTTATTTGGCATAGAATCCACCAGTTGCTTAAAACAGATTGTCATTGATGCAGGACTAAGTAATCCATATATTTAAAGACATGAATGATGTGGCTGGGAGAAGCCTGGATCGCCTGATGAAGGACTACCAAGCTCTGGGGAGCAAACTGAAGGAGACATGAGTACAGGTGGTCTTCTTCTCTATCCTTCCAGTGAGAGGATGGGGATGATGCCATGAGAACTGCATCAGAGAGGTCAACTTGTGGCTTTGGAAATGGTGTTTCCAGGCATGCTTTGGCTTTCTTGATCACAACCCATGCTTCCAGATGAGAGACATGCTTGAGTGAGATAGGCTTCATCTCTCCCGCAAAGGTAAGCGTGTGTTCTCTTTCAGGTTGGCTGATCTCCTCCAGCAGGCTTTAAAGTAGACTTGTCAAGGGAAGGGGAGGATGAGGTCAGAGGGAGCATCGGAACACCAAACCATGAGTCACCCACAAGAACAGCCCAGCCAAGACTGATGATAGCACATGAAATACCCAGGTAAGTGACAGGGGCCCAAATAGTCCTGGGGTTAGGGAGGCGAGGTTTTCACCTTTAGGAGGCCTTAAATGCCTATACACCAATGCTCATAGTATGGGGAACAAGCAGGAGGAACTTGCCCTCCTGATAGCTAACGTAAACCCAGACATAGTGGGGCTCACTGAAACGTGGTGGGATCCAACACATGACTGGGTGGCGAACATCAAGAGCTATAGGCTGTACAGGAGGGATAGAATAGGGAGGAAAGGTGGAGGCATGGCGCTGTACATCAAAGAGCAATTCAGATCCTCAATGAGCAGCACTGGGTCAGAGGAAGGGTAGACTGAAGTGCTCTGGGTCAGATTACAAGGGGGTCAGGGGGAAAGGGACTTAACAGTGGGGGTCTACTACAGACCACCTGACCAGGAGAAAGAACCTGACAGGGAATTTTCAGGTCAGCTCGCAGAGGCAGTTAGCACAAAGGATGTGGTCATCATGGGGGACCTAAACTACCCGGACATCTGCTGGGAAGAGCAGTCAGGCTGGAAATCAGGAGGCACTACTTCACAGTCAGGGCAGCTAGGATCTGGAACCAACTTCCAAGGGAACTGGTCCTCGCTCCTACCCTGGAGGTCTTTAAGAGGAGACTAGATAGACACCTTAGTTTCATAGTTTCATAGTTTCTAGGGTCGGAAGGGACCTGAGTACTCCAGCTGTGGCCTAACCAGTGCCGCATAGAGGGGGAGGATCACCTCCTTGGACCTGCTTGAGATGCATCTGTGGATGCATGACATGGTACAGTTGGCCTTCCTGACTGCATCCCCACATTGCCGGCCCATGTTCCTCTTGGAGTCAATGATGATGCCAAGATCCTTTTCTGCCTCCGTAATGACAAGAAGGGAGTTCCCCAGTCTGTAGGTGTGGTGCCGGTTGTTCCTCCCCAGGTGCA
>NW_017728907.1:31629746-31631562 GCF_001723895.1 Crocodylus porosus | reverse complement strand
ACATTCCCAGATGCTTTTGGTGAGCCATGGGGGCTTATGTGCCCTCCTCCTCCCTTTGATCCGTCGTCTGACCCCGGCATTCTTTCCTGCCTGTGGCAGGGGGACAGACTTGATGGTCTGCTCAGGTCCCTTCTGACCCTACTAACTATGAAACTATGTAGGACGCAGCTACACGAGATGCTTTACTGCACCTTAGCTGCAGGCGGATTAACAAATGGGCCAGCAGGACCTGGATCCCAGGGTCTCTTCCAATTAAGTTCCCCGGATGCCTGGTGGGGTTTTTATTTTTTTTTGGCTTTTCTGTATTCCAAGTCATATTAGCCAAAACAAATTCCAAATTCATGAGTCAGTCCAGAAGCATAAGCAGCCCTACTACTGGCAAACAACTTCCAGCCCCATCTAGGGCATCAGATGTTTCTAAAACCTCTGACCTTAGCTTAATTTACTGTGCAGAATGGGTGCGTGTCTACACATACATGCCCTTACTGTGCTGTAAAAATGGCTAATTGTGACTAAATTTGACACGTGAAAATGCAGGTATCAAATTTAGGTGCAATTAGTTAATGCACATGTAGATGTGACTCAGAATGAACCCCTAGGGGGCCACCCTGAGTGCAGCCCCAGGGCTCTTGGCTGGGTGCCTTTCCTGCCCCAGAGCTGGGCTGCTCTGTGGCATCCCCTAGCTGCAGGCTATGAAAGCCTGTGGTCATTTCGTGCCCTGGGGTGCACACACATGAGGACCTAGGAGCACTGCAGGCCCTGTGTGCACTCCTGGACAGGACCCAGGCTGCCTCTGCCAGTCCTGTCCCCTAGCCAGAGCTTCTTCTTGGCCACGGGTGAATATTGTAAAGGTCTGCAGCCTGCTGTACCCCCTGCCCAGCCCTAAAATCTTCTCAGGGGTGCTGCCTGCTCTCTCTGGCAACAGGGCCAGCACCTGTTCCCTGCAGTTGCTCACCCCCAGGCACTGTGGTACATTTGCCTCTGCCACACAGCTTACAGTCTGAGGCTGTGCCCCTCTGTGAACACTTCTGAGCACTGACCAGGGCTGCCACAAAGGGACAGCTGTGCATGGGCCCAGAGACCCAGCATAGGACACACCACCATGTCCTCCCTCCCCATCAAGGACCAGCCCTGCCCACCTGTGCATGTCCATGCCTTCCACTCAGGGCTGCAACTGGAGCTAAGAGGAGATTGGCAGCCTCGTGGCCCTCTGGGGGGATGTGGAGGTTCACAGGCAGTTTGCATTTGGTGAGCGCTTGAACATCCATATTTATGAGGCCCTGTCAGGTAGTAGGCAGAAGCGAGGACACTTCTGGACAGTGTAGCAATTCCACATAAAGATCAAGGCACAGTAGGTGGCCATGACTGACCACAATCATCTGTCTGGTCATGCCTACAAGACCATGCCCTTTATGTTGCACGGTGACCAACATTTTGGCAGCCTGGGACCCAGGCCACAACCCTATAGTTTACACCTGCAGGGGTGGCCGGCATGAGACCCCACTCTGCCCTGACCCCTCAGCAGCTTGGGGAGCCCTGGTCAGTGGCAGCCTCACCACCTCCATGCCTGCGGACCCTGCCATGAGAAGGAGCTAGCCATGACACTGCTGGACATCAAAAATGTCAGCTTCTCCCTGTGGGGGGCTCCAGGCCAGGTGATAGCTTGCCACACAACATGGGCTGAGGACACTGAGCACAGCCAGATGCCATCACCAATGGGGAGGCCTGCACCAAACTGCCAATCTCACCAGCCCTGGACACATGGTAAGTCTTGCACTGGGGAGAGGTCCACCCCCGCCCCTGGCCCCACCCCTGC
>NW_017728907.1:31612155-31629646 GCF_001723895.1 Crocodylus porosus | reverse complement strand
CTCTCCTGGCTCCAGGTTCCCCCAACCCCATAACACACAGGGAGTCAGGACACAGTTCAAAACTTTATTCTTCAGCCCAAGTCCCTGTAGTTGGGTTGCCATGGACCTCTCACACACCAAGGAAGGTGTTGATGCCAGCAGCAATGTCCTCCTTGACAGTGGGCAGCATGCACATGTAGCACTGCCACAGGTAGCCCTTCAGGCCATGGTGAAAGTTGTGGGATAGCCCAGGCTTTCTCCCTGCACCATCGTAGCTCAGGGTCCCAAACCAGGAGCACAGGTGTGCCTGGGGCACCAGGAGGATCAGCAGCAGCAGGGCATATTGGCTTGGGCACACTTCAGCCTGTACAAGCAGCTCATTGTACACTACCCAGGGAACACACAGCAGGGGCACACTTGGTGCACAGTGCTGATGTAGGGGGCCTGCCCCAGAGCACCCCACAGAGAGGCCTCCAGCAGGGAGGGCAGGGGCACAACCAGCCCCTTGTCCCAGTTGTCTATGAGGCCCACATGCCCTGAGCCTTGGCATCATGGTCTGGGTGTCAATGCAGCATAGCAGGTGGCCTGCAGGGGCAGAGGAGGGGAGCAGGGTCTGGAGCTGCAAGAGCAGGTGCTGCCAGCAGCCTGGCCTGTCCCACCCTGGGAAGGGGGCAGGAGAGACAGGCTGCCTGTGGCCAGTACTTACCAGGACACCTGGCCCCAGGTCTGCCCAGCTGATTTACCCTGGCCCCTGAGCACCTGTGCATTGCCAACCCCTGAGATGAGGCCAGGCAACACACAGCCCCTGGTGCAGAGCATCTTATCTATGAAATGTTGGAAACTTTCACAAAAGGTTTCTGTCTCTTGCCTCTGCAGGGCAAACACCTGGATGTGGGGGAGAGTCCACCAGCCCTGGCAGGGATGTGGGCTCTGGGTCACTGCCACCCAATGCTGGAGCCATCCAGATATGCCAGTTGTGCCAGCAACACACGCTGGATAGGACTGTCCTGTTCTAGTGGCTGGTGCCAGTGGCAGAGAAGCGGGAAGCATGGATGCAGGTCTGGCAGACAGAGGATGTCACTTTGGGACATTTGCCTGGGAAGAGGTGTGGAACTGGGCACAGCTGAGGGACTGGGTGTGGATGGAGGCCCAGGAGTGAGAATGCATATAGCTGCCCCAGCAGCAGATGGCCCTCCAGGCCTGGGCAGTGGACGCCACGAACACTGACTACTGGGCCCTGGAAATGCTTCTGGGCCTGGGAGTCACGTTCATGCCCCACACTGCCTGGCCTCCATCCATGGCCCTGCAGGGCCCCTGTGTCCCACTCACCACCCTGCAGTAGGCCCCCACCTGGCCCTGGGAGGAGGTTCTCTGGTGCCTCCTGCCCACTGGAGCCTTGGCCTACCCTTGTTCCCCTGCCACCTGCCTAGACCCAACCCTGCCACTCACCCCAAGGCCATGCATCCAAACACTCAGAGGTGCCAGGAGTGGCACCACAAGGTGACACTGGCCCTGGACTCAGGCAGGCAGAGGGAGAACTGCCTGCCATTGACTAGAGCCATCCAGCATCACCCGCAGACAAGCTCACCACCCACCATGGTCACTGCAGCCCCCAGAGCCATGGGGAAACTGGCCAAGGCCAGGGTGCTGAGCATCTGCCCCTGGGCTCTACCCCCTAGGCGCCGCCATCCCACAAGCCCCCACTCTGGGACTCAGACAGAAACTGAGACTGTTGTAAAAAGTTTTCACTTTGGAAAGAGGGTTTTTTTATTGTTGCTGGGTGAGGAGGGTGGTGGAGTGGCTCTGTGTATTGGGGAAGGAGGGGGATGGGGCTCTGTTGGTTGAGGGGGGATAGGGAGGGGGTTCAGTGTGTTGGGGATGGACTCTACATGTTGAGGGGGATGTTAGCACCACTGTCCACCAAATACTGGTTAGTGATTGTTAAAGCACAATTAACCCTTAAATGGAACATGAAATATTCACAGACAATTCAGTGTCCTAAAATCAAAGTCTAACTTTATTAGTACAACAAGTATTATCTTAGTAGTTTCTATATTCAGAGACAGAAAAACATTCAGCACAATAATCTCACCCAATCCCAGATGTTACTTTGCTCAACAGAAAAAACAGCCGCTCAATTCCTGAAGCAAATGGTGTGTCATTGGCTGGGACAGTCCAGACAGGTGTTGAAGGCTGGATTTATGATGATGATGATGACGACAATGCACTTAACTTGCTTGCTGCCCCCTTTTATGCTTTTCTTTAAGTTCACGTCTTTGAGGAATCCTTGCTTTCAGATTGGTCTCTCTGCACTCATCATATTGTCCATATTTTATCCTGTCAGCATATTCCTTTGTTCAACAGACCCATCATGAGCACATCTCTGAATTTGGCTTTTTTTTGGTGTCTTACTTTGGGCATTGTCCATTGATCTCCCTTATCACCTTCCATTAACATATCCAATTATTTCATCCCTCTGATTCAGTCAATTAGTGCCAAGTTCAGTTAATTTGAGCTGGTAACAAAATTAATACTATGTTGTGTTAGAAAAACTTCTCATAGTGATAGAAAAAGAAACAAACATCATGTGAGCAAACTCAAGGCCATAGCTATTTGCAAGAGGCAAGGCCAACTGATATTGCAGAAAAATTTAGATAACAATGAAGCTATACGGAACTTAAGCAATGATTAAATAAAGCTAAATATAGAAGAAAACTTTAAATAATACTATAATTCACCACTCTATAAACAGATGCAACTTTAAATCATAAAATATGACAAGCTACCGTGACACAGAAGGTGAGAAGGATGGGGTGGAGGTTGTGAAGGGAATAAAGTTTTTTCTTTCAACCATGTGTCTGGACTGAGAGTGGTGCTGGGGGTGGGGAGAAGGTAAGGAGTTTGTGGGTGGTGGGGTAGGCAGGCTGGAGGGAGGAGTGCAGGAAGAGGGGATCAGCCAGAGCCTCCTGCACCCAGTGCTCTGACCCCTGCTTGTCGGTGCATGGCTCTCCTGGGGCCTGGACAGGTGTGGGGGGGGTGCTGCTGAGGCCAGCAGGGCCAGCACTATGGCCAGCAGGAGTGCAGGGTGGTGGTTGTCATTGGCAGGGGCAGCCATAGCCTGGGGAGGCAGGGTGAGCAGCTCCTGGACAGGGAAGGGGCTGGGAAGGGATCAGAGGTCTGGGATGTGTTTCCAAGATGGCTGTCAAGTGCTGGCAGCAGGTTTTGGCTTCTAAAAATGGCTACCAAGTGCTAGCAGCTAGAGTCAGAGTTTGGAGGTCCCCCCAGTGTCCATAGTTGCACATGGCTGAGCTGAAGGGACTTGGCACTAGATTTAATGCCAAGTCTCTGCACGTGTAGACACCTGCCAAAAATGCTTACTGTGTATTAAATTAATGCACAGTAAATTTAGTCACGATAAATTGCACGTGTAGATATTCCCATAGTAGTAGAATTGACCCTATGTATAAAGTAGTAGAATTGACCAGGCACTATAGAGCAGGCATTCTAAATTTCAAATGCTACTACAATAATTGGCATGGGGTAAGTGAATCGCTCTTTCTGAGTAGAAGATCACAAAATACCTGGACTAAAGAATCACTGCTGTGCAGAAAAATGTGTGGAAGACTTACAAAACAAACCGTGAGAAGAAACACACAGATAAAGTAATACTGCTTCTTGAATTAGTCAGATTTATATTGGCACAGTCTGTAGTATTGTAGTCTAATTAATAGGTCATTGGAACATGAGTCCTGGGATACATATTCTTGCCTCAGCTCTCCTACGTGAAGTTGGGCAGCAGTCTGCCTTTATTTATGAGTCCATCATTTTTTTATCTGCTATGTTTAAGTTGTTGAGTTTTGAGTGGTAGGCAGTTTTCAGAGAAACTGCTACCACTGTGCACTTGAATAGAGCCTAGCACCAAGTTCTTGGAGAAAAATAATGTACCTGATTCTTTGAAATACCTCAGTGTCATAAAGCATGTCAATTGTTCATAAATTTGACTTAGAGCTAGAAACAGGACCTTACCAAAGACAAGTAACTTGACTATAGATGCATTATTTTCATTATCTTATGAGGCATTATCAGGACTTCCATTGATAAACCTGTAGAAGAGAGAATGCCACGCAGAAAATGTTGACATTTAAATTTATGAAGACATTTCATTGGCTCGTGTGGACTGATGTAGCTCCTTTGAACTCAGTGGAGTTGCACTTATTTACACCAGCTGATCATCTGGGTACGGAATTCCTGTGGTATATTTCCTTCTGACTGCTAAGTTTTATGACTTGCCAGAAAGGCTGGGTTTTGGAACCAGATTACATGTGTTGCTGATGTCCTGAAATCATTGAGAAAACCTATGAATCTTTGGGTATCTATTCTGTTCTGCTATTCACACTCCCCTTTTTATTATGGTGGTGTAACCATCTGTGCCATTCCTTGGCTGGACATTTACCTTGATTGGTTCAGCTCCCTCCTTCTATACCTTTTTGGACAGATAGTTTAACCTGCTGACTTAACTTTTATAGTGCAGAATGCTCACACTCTTTCTTGCCACGACTTGATCTTAAAATTTCTTGTGAATGGGAGAAAGGTCTTTGATCTCCTGGCACCAACACCTGGCCAGATCAAGTGCTGTCTCCTGGGGCTCCACCTGCCCTACATCCCACCTGGCACCAACCCAATGTCACACTCCCAGTCAGGAAAGTAAAGGCTCATGGCCTTACTGCAATACCATCTTCAACAATGTCCCAAAGAAAAATACCCTGTCAGCTTCTTGGGGCTACACAGTCCTTTAATTCTTATCACTTGCCCAGTGTCCATGAATCCCCTTTTAGAGAGGGGCTGGGGGACAAACCATGCAGTAATTGCTCACTAGTTCCCTTTTACTCATGCTTCTGACACTTTCTTATTTTCTTTCCACAGGAACCTTGCTGTCCCAGACCCACTCTTTGTGACAAGACTTTCACGCAGGTTCCTCCAGTAAGTACACAGGCTCCTCTGAGCCTATATCTGTGAGATGCTGCACCAGTTCCCACCAATCATACCTGTGGGCAGTCCATGCCTGAACACTGTTCTCTGCAGCTCTGGGCATGCACTTCAAGTCCCCTTCCTTTCACCACCCAGGCTGCTTTTATTTCACCATTTGTGTTCTACCCAGCAACTGGCATCGGCACACACTCATAAAATGTGTCAGGATTGGAGCCAGAGCCTCTCTCTGTGGTGGTGATGCTGCCTGCTCTGGCAGTGATGCTGCTTGTTCCTCCATGGCTTCTCAACCAGTTCTGGTAAACTATTTCCAGTGGAAGCTATCTTCTCTCTGCCACAGGGGGTACAAAGGTGAAGTGGTCAAGGAATAGCCTTGTACAGCATGAGAGTGTAAGCACATGCTTTAAAGGCTTTGCTGAACAGAGCTATGATCAGCATTAAGCCCTTTGGAAGTTCTTCAGAAAGTATTTGAGGTTTGTTAGAGAATGATGGTATGAAAAAGATCTCTCCACCAGCTTTTGCAGTCCTCCAAATCACAGGCCCCCAACACTGTACTGATATGAATAGTCAGGCTTCTGTGGTCTCAGCAATGAGGTATTTCAGAAGGGATGATCTCTCATAGACTTCTCTTTCCCTCTTAGTCCTTCCTAGAGTATTTTGGGCATTGTGTGGTCCTATTTTCTCTGAGAAGTGCAGCAGGGTTCAAATTATTCTAGAATGTATATAATGATGTCAGCAAATCAAACAGGTTTAAGTTAATTTAAGTAAAAAGCGGGATAGAAATTAATAGATCAGTTAATAATGTTGGTATTTATGCCATAATGCTTAGTGTTTCATCTAACTATGTTGAGTTAGAGATGACATTTCCTGGACAGCAGTTGTTTCAGGCTGTGGGCAAATTCAGGAATTAAATGTTTTTAAAGATGTCTTTGAGACTGTAGCAGGGGCTGGGCCCAAGCCCCTGCTATAGCCCTGTGGAACCAGCTGCACCGACGGGAAACTTACCTAGACAGGTCTGGGCAACCAGTGCATCCCCAGTGTGCCAGAGGTAAAGGTCCAGGGAAAACCAGGGGCAAAGGTGGGCCCTGGGGCAGGAGAACATGTGCCCCAGGGAGCCTGCACTGATTGGCCCAGAAAGAAAACCAGGCAGTTTAAAGGGAGATGCTGAAGAAAGGCATGGCATTTGGCACCTCCAGGAGTAGGAACTTCTCAGCTGGAGTGAGAGGGAGAAAGACCTGCAGAGATGAGAGCCCAGCTAGCCAAACCCTTGTAGATCATCGAGACCCAGGAGAGCCACAAGTAAGGACCACCCTGCATGATCAGAGAGATAAGTAACACAAGACAGCAGGGTAGTGTGGATCATCTCAGCAAGCCGCTAGAACCAGGACCAATCAGGGGATATCCCGTGGAACGGTTGGTAGGGAATGACCAGGAACAGGGAGAGGATGGGCCTGACAAGAGGAGCAGGACCTAGAGGGAAACTGAGGTGGCCAGAGCAAAGAAGAGATTTTCATAGCACTTTGGGGAGAAGAGAAGCAGGCCTTAAACCAGATGGTGACAGCCTGAGCCCTAAACTGTGAAAGAAACCAGAGTTATTAAACTCCTTTTGTTTATTCAGGAATTAGAAGTAGTGGAGAACAGGAATAAGAAATCTCCCTTTTGCTTTATTGGCCCTGGGTAAATGAGGGAGAGCTGAAGAGGAGGATCCTCTTATCGTTTAGCAGGGCCCTATACCCTGAACCTGCTATCTTAAAAGTGATTCAGTTTGCAAGACCTGAAGTAAGGCTAGAGAAGACAAGAAAGCATGAAATGAATTGATCCAGGAATAATTACAAAAACTTAGATTTTCATGAAGGAAGAAGCAGAGATAACAGCAGAGAGAGAGAAAGAGCAAGAGAGAGAGAGAGGAGAGAAGGTGGGTGAAGTGTAACCTGAGTAGCTAAGACAAGAAGGGATTCATTCAAACAAATGTTGAGGAACTGCAGAGCAAACTCAGGTGAGCTTAAGAAGAGACATTACCAGGCATCTCACACTCCAGACAAATGGAGAGTAGCAATCAACAGCCTAAGAGGAAAGGGGTAGGGCAGATGGAGCCATGCAGAAGACCAATGACCCTTCCAAAAAGACATCTGCTCAGAGGATCATCCATCCTTCTGAGTATCATTGTACCATCAAGTCATGGCAGGTGAGTGGGGAGGACGAGCCAGAGATCAAAGTAATTCCAACACGGCAGTGGGGTGGTCGGGTCCACCTTCTCACAGAGACCCTATGTAATGTTTGGGTAAATCAATTTAAAACGAGCGTTGTAGCAAAATAGCATAAAGCAAGACAGCATTAAGTGGGAATTCCCTGTACTGTTTTTTCCTTTTTTAACCATCCATTAAAAATACAAAGTTTAAGCACTTTCTCAAGCAGTGCAGATTATGAACAGAATCTGTAATTCAAATACAAAATGTGATTCATATTTTGTTCCCAGAAAAGCTACATGTAGTGCCTAAGTCTTGAGTGTATTACTGCACAATAATGACAATACACAACTGAAGATTTAGACTTATTGCCTCCATTCATTTTTCTGCCACTGCACTGATATTTGCACTGAGGTAAGATATTTAACTTTTCTGTATCTCAGTTTGCCCACTTCTAAATTCAAACAACCACTACCACCACCACAACCCATAACACAACACCAACATATTGGTCTTTCAAAGGCCTTATAGAAGTCAGTTTTTACTGGTAAAGCACTCTGTGACCTATGAATGAAAGGAGCTAGTGGCATCTAAGCACACTGTATTATTATGTCATAATTTCTTGTGGAAACTCTTCATAAAGGACACAGTGAGGGCATCTACACATGCACCCCACTGTGCAGTTGGTACTGCGCAGCCACTTACTACCAAATGACTGCTCAGTACCTGCTGGTACTACGCAGTCCTAGCAGTGCACGGGTCATTTCTGACCCTACTGTGCAATAGCAATGAGCAACAGTTAGTGCCTGTCGATGCTACATTGCCGTAGCAATGAGCTACATTGCCGTAGCTTGTCGCTATGGCAACGTAGCATCTCATGTAGACTCACCCAGTATTCCAGTATTATGGTATTTGTCTCAGTACTATAAACTTTAGCTAAATACTACTATTTATTTGCATTCAGGAAAAAGTGCTGTTTCTAATTCATGAGTACTATTAGCTTGTTAACTCTGGCAAAACCCAGTCTTGTTATAAATGTATCATTAGAGGAAAAATAATAGAGTCAACAAATGAAAATGGGGAGTATAGAATTTAATGAAAATTACTCCTGAAATTGTTGCTGGCTTTGTATTTTTGTAATGCAACACCTGCATTACTAATATACTGTGGCACTAAGTGTGGGTTTAACAGGTCTAGACATAGGGAATCACAATTGAATCCAAAAATGAAATTGTTCCAAATTGAAATATCTGCAGCAACTATAGAACAATTTCAAGGAGTAGGCCTACCCATGAATATAGTAAGGATAGCCTTTGTTGATTTAAGAATTGTGAAAGCATGCAACTGCTGGTCAACAGCTTACTATACTGACCCCTCATGCCTTATCAGCTGCTAATGATGTACCTGATACTTCTCTGAAAGTTTGAGCTTTTCTTTCTCTGCGATGGTACTGATGTTAGATTCCCAGTAAATAAATTATTTTATCCCTAGACTGGGTGGTCCCAAGCTACATTCCTGAACTGGATTTCAGCCACATCTTACAACATACCATAGATGAAACTATTTATGAAAATTGGTGTAGGGGAAGGGGTAGAAGGGAGCAGGGATAATTCCAAAAATGAAAGAGGGGTTTAGGGGCTGAAGTCATGCATATGGAGTTGCTATGGCTGTTAGAACCAGTCTGTGTGCTGTAATTTGTACACCAGCTCATATCTGAAATAGCATGGAGCTGCATTTCTTCAGGCTGGTTTGGAACATTTAGGGCAGAAACAGACATAACATTTGAAACATTTCCAAGTGTAATGGGCTGGAAATGTTTTAAAGGCATACTGTTTCAGCTGCTGGACATGTATACAGCTCCTGTCACACCCCCTGGCTGGAGTACTTCAAAATCACTGTCGCTGCATGCTGCTGTGTGCTCTATAACTAGTTGGCACAACAGGAGACTCCAGTGACCTGGGGCTCTGCTATTCCTTCCCACACAAGGCACAGGGAATGGATCAGACTGCCATTGTTTTTTAGGTCCCTTCTCCTAGGCTGTAGCTACTCCCCTCCTCTTCCCACTAGGAAGGACGGGAGAAGTGGAGAGTTGATCTCAATGGGTGCATCTACACATGTGATTTATTGAGGAGTAGACTAATTTGCTCCACAATAAAGCCTTATTATCTACATGTATGTCAGTATTAGGGTGCAGTAAATTAACTCTGTCATAAGACAGTACTGTCAGGGACAGTACTATCTTATGGTAAAGTAATTTACTGCACTGAAATGCATATGTAGACAGTGACAGTGGACACAAATTGGCCTGATCAGCCCAGCCAGCCGGGGGCCTGTTTCAACCTGGCTCAGATTGCTGCTATCCCAGGCACACATGTAGATGCTGAGTCCAGGAACAGTTTACTCCAGCTCAAACTGCTCTGGAGTTTATTGCATCAAACTAATTGCATGTGTAAATGCACCCAGTGAGCATTCTTCCATACAGGGTACCCCTGTGCCAAAGCAGTGAGAGACATGATTGAGGCCTGGACAGAATCCCAGCTCCAGTGGTGGGGCATGGGGAATCTTCTGATGGTGGGGTCTTGAATGGTATCTTATGACAGGGATAAAAAGCTTCAGGGTCTCCCAGCTCTTGCAGAGTCTTAGCAACACCCCGAATACTGAAAACAGCAGGTCTTCAGCAGTGCCCAAAGTTTAGGGAGCATAGCGGCCTAAAGCACTCCAAGTCAGGAATCCCAGCACTTTGGGTACTGCCGGTGCTATCACTTCCAGCACTCTAGGTGCTTCAGGAAACTCTCCAATGGTGCTTCAGGCACTCTCCAGCTGCCAGGATGCGGTGAGATGGGGCAAGCAGCAGCAATCAGGGTACTGGGAGACCATGGGGCAGCCGAGTATTGCATTGTGGGATGCTGAAGGAACCATGGAATTGTACAGGTGGAACAAAACAGTACAAAATAGTACCTGCTCCCTACAGGGATATTTCTGTCATTCTTAGGAATTATTTATCCCACTTGTACGTTTTTTAATGTTTCAAATATTACGTCTATCTGGACCCTCAGAGATCACATGTCTGAGGAAACATAATTTTTCCAAAGCTCATCCATATACAGCCAATGTCTATGGTTCCTTCCAGCCCTTTCTGGGGAAGCCTTTGCCTTGGAGGGCAAGACTCATAACTAACTCTGGCTTCTGTGTAAGGAAAATATGTTTCCTTAGCTCTTCCTCTCCCTTTGAAAGCTTGTGTACAGATCTGGTCATTCTTGTATAAAGTCAAAAGCAACATCCTGGTTGGGTGTCACAGGATAATGACCTCTGCTTTAGAGATCTTAACAGTATAAAGGTAAGAATGAAGTTAATTCTCTCCTAAGTCATACTCTAGTCAAATTAGATTGGGGTGACAAGTTCATTTGGCCCTGCAGCTGGATAAGTAATGCAGGTGCAGTCCATAGACCAGATCTGTCTGTGTTATATGGCCTGTGGAGGTGCTTATGGGGCTGGAAACTTGGTAGTGGGGCAAGCAGCAGCACTAATTGCTGTAGTTTCTGGAGCTGTGCCTGCCACCACTCATTCTACTGTCAAATTTCTGACCCACGCTTTGGATCTGGCCTGCAGGGCTGCCAGGGGTCTGGAATTTGGTGGTGAGACAAGCAGTGGCTGCTGCAAGCCTGGAAACCATGGCAATTAATGCTGTTGCTGCCTGCCCAAACATACCACCAAATTTCTGGCTCTGTGGGCAACCCCATAGGCCTGATGACATAGCTCTACGGGCTGCATCTTTGAGACCCATGATTTAGCTGGGGTTGGCAACCTTTTCAGGCTGCAGGCCAAATTGACCCCCATATGGGTCATAGATGGGTTCATGTTGGCAGACAGGTGCTAGGACTCAGCCACCACTTCCTTTTCCCCCAGTTGCTGCAAAGAGAAAGTGCCCACTACCACTGATTTTCCCCATGGTAGCAAGGGTAAAGTATCAAGAGCTGCCATGCATCCCTGTGGCAGTAGGGGAAAGCTACTGCTGCCAAAGCCCTGTGCTGCTATGGGAAAAAGCACTGGCTGTGGACCCTTTCTTTGTGCCACCATGTGCACTGACAGCAGGTGCTTTCCCTGGGCAGTTGCTGGGGAATATGGCAGTAGTGGCTAGGTCCTAGCAGCTGAGCCACACAGTCTCCTGCCTGTCCTGAACTAGATCAATCAAGCTGCTGAAGCCCCACATTCATAGTCCAGATCAAATGGTTCTGTGGGCCATAGGTCGCCGAACCTTGATTTGAACAAACTCCTTAGGCTACAGAATTAGCCTAATACTGTATGTTAACACCTAACAAAAGGTAGGTTTTTATTTCAGTAAAAAAAATAAAGATTTTTTTCCATTATAGTCATGTGTAAGTTCAGATACATGACAAGCATTTTACAGTCTAACAGATCTGAGGAGTAAAAATATTGCTGGATTTTTATGTCTCAAACATCTGGAGAGGCAAGGATTTTTTCAGATGATATTTTTATGGGACCAGCTGCATCTCTGGGATGAAGTCTGACAAGATTTTGAATGGCAAGCATTTTTCTTCAGGTCTGATTTGTATTCAGAGACTTGTCTAACTCTATCTCAACTACGTATTTGGTCCAATAAAAGACATTACCCTCAAACATCCTTGCTTCTTGCATTATTCCTGGACCATCATGGGTACAACATCATTCCAGCACTACCAAACATCTGGAGGTAATTATCAAACTTTTTCTACCTTTCATGAGCAGAAACAAAAGCTAAAGATTAGGAAATTTATGCAGTGAGGTGTACTGTATTTACATACAGGGGAAAAAAGGTAGTGAGACATCTTAAATCATGTGCTGCTAGTAATTCTCACAAGTTTACCTATGGACAGCTAATATAATACAGTACAAACTACAAATGTTCTTCAGCAGTTCTTTAAGCTGCCACAGGCTGTGGAGAGTTATTCTCAGAATTGCAAACTCTTTTGTCCTCTGGCTCAGAAAACTGAAGTTTGGGAGTAATAATGTTCATTTTAGAGATGTAAGAACCTTTTCCATTTATATGAACATGTCTATCTGAGTCTAAAATCTCTGCTTTGTCGTCCTAAGGAGACTGTTTTGGCTTCTGCTGAATGGTCCTGCCCTCAATGGTGTTTCTGCATTTAATAATCACTAGGCAAAGAGGATGGACATCAGTAGGGCAGGTTCTCCCCCACTGGGGCCAGGGCTAGCCCACCCTACCCTACAGAACCTGTGGCTGCAGGGGGTCCAGCAACCAAGGGGCCCCCTGCGGCTGTGAATACTCCAAATCAGTGCCATAGCGGGGGAGGGGAGGGAGGAGAGGGACCTTGATCACCCTGGAGAAGGCCCCTAAACTCGCCTGCCATGACTTTGAGTGTATTTTCAGTGGAGGGGTCTTCTGTTGAAGGTCCCTTGGGGTCGGTCACTCCTCCCAGCAGATATTTGTGAGTGCGACCTCTGGGGCCTTAACGTGTTGCACAGCTTGCTGGATGCATAGTCCTGCCATGACTTTGATGTTAAACTGTCAAGGGCGGGGTTCAGTGAAGATCTTCCTGGGAGGGCCTCCTGACAAACAGCAGTACTCACAAGTGTTAGGCACAATGCTCCAACGGGCTCTGCCTCTCCTACACCCTGTCTACTCGCCAACCAGATGGATATTCATAGAGCGGGGCTTTCGGCCCTGCGGGGTTGCCTGCAGCTTGCCTCGGGGGAGGTCCCACATTGATTTGGACACAGATGACACTACTCCCTGTGACCTCAAAGCACGGCCCACCTTCTATAGGCTCCTTGATTTCCTTGATTTTTCTTTTTCTTTATTTATTTTTAGAAGAAATATTCCTCTGAGGAGGAGAAGGCTGTGGAGCTGCCTCCTTGAACCCAGCCTCCTCCAGGGGGCTCAAATGCCTCCTCTACCCTACAGGGTGATTAAATGCTGCCCTCAGGCTGCCTTCAGTGGGGAGCTGGAGAGCTTCCCCTGCTCTGCCTCCTGCAGGGGGCTCAGGAGTTTTGCCTGTGTGACCTGCGGGAGCTGCACAGGCTGTGCCGCTCCTCTTCCATGCTGGAGCTTTAGCATGTCTAACGTGCTGCCCACCAGCGCTTTCTGTCTCTGGCTCCTCCTCTTCCCTGGTTCTGGCAGGGCTTTTCAACTCTCCTGATTGGTCCAGCTGTTCCCCGTGCAGGAAACAGCTGATTAAACAGCCGGCATAATGCCAGTTTGCGGAGCTGCAGCCACAGTCCCGGCTCCTGCTCTGGCTGCCTAGCAGGGGGTAAGTTACCCTCACCGGGGTTCTGTTTCCAGGGTTTGGGGCCCGTGGGGATTACCCTCTCCACTTCAGGAGCCTGTGGTGGCTCCTCGCCGCCACAATGGGGCTCCACCTCCCCTACATCGCTTCCTTACGCCAACTTCTGGTGGGCCACCTGATTTTAATGCGGCCATCCCTCTGGTCTAGATGATCTTCAGTCTTCATGCCCTCTCCAGGACTGGTTATTTTCTTCGTTTCTTTGGTAGGCTGAAGGCCTACTAGATTTGCCTGTCTCATCTATCTCTTCTGGTGTCGCCGGCTACTTGCTGTGCCTTGTGAGCACCCCCAGGTGTTGAGGTGTCATTCAGATCCCCTTGAAGTGGACCTAACCACTGAACAACCAAAAAGAACAAATCATAACAAGCAACAAAAAGAACTATATACAGGCAAGAGGCAACTAAAGAGAAAAGGGACTTAAAGAAAAAGGAGGGGGGCAGATAGAAGAGGAGAGATCAGGCCAAGCTGCTCTTTGCCTCTCTCTGCCCTAGAACCTGAGCCAGGTGCCATCCCCCAGCATTGCTCTGCTCTCTGCTTTTGCCAAGGTTATCTTCTGTTCCTCCCCAGTTTAGTGCTTCTTGGCTTCGTACCTGTGGGAACCCAGAGCGGAAAGTTTCCACCATCTCCAGGGTTTCTATAACTTCTTCAGGAGCAAGGTCTTCCCAGGAATGCCGGTGCTGCCTGTGACTGGCGTGGGACTGCATTTTAATTGCTGCCACTTGGGATGCCTCTCCACAAGTAGAATCTGCCTTTTTTCACTGGGGCTGCCTGCTCCCAGTGTGGAGAGCCTCCGCAGCCTCTGCTGCTTCTCTCCAAGTGGGATCCTCCTTTCTGTGCTGACACTGCCTGCTGCCAGTGTGGAGAGCCTCCACAGCCTCCACTGCTCTCCCACTCTCCCCATTTCTCCGTTGGCATTCCTTTTTATCTCTGCTGGCCGATGATTGCTCCTGACATCTCCCACCAGCTCCAGCTGTATATAAGCATAGCTAATGAACTGTGCAGGCTTTGCTCTTCATTCCTCCTGTGTCTGGCATCCTATGACAGGTAAGTAGTTTTTGTTTTCGGGGTGTTTTCTCCCGGGGTTTGTAGCCCCCATCCCAGGGTCCCCTGTTGGGAGGGTCTCTAGCTCCCCTGTGGTTGCGCCCCTGGGACAAGGTACATTCCCTCTGGTTTTCTGTTCTTCTGGCCCCAGGTGGGTCTGCTTCAACAGTAAGAGTGTAGCATACTCTTGATTGTGCCTAGCTGATTGTCCAATGGTTAGGGCTCTGTGAGAGAAAGTGGGATGTGTAAGTTCAAATACTCTATTGGTGAAGATGGCCTGAGCACCAGGGTCTCTCACTTCCTATCCACTAGGGTAAATATTGGTGAAGTGCTCCTCTCTAGCGTAACAGAAGGACTAGGATATAAAATACATGCCCCAAAATGCTATTTACACAGCTAATAATGGAATGAACTTAGGCCCTTGTCTTGTTAAACTACTGCAAACCTTAATAAATTCCCCAGTACAACATTTTGGCTTCTCATTGCTTTTGCCTCTGGTACTCAGATAGCTAAAGTCAAAGAAATTAAAAGATTGTTTTTTTAAAATGACAACAGCTATAAATAAACTGCCCTTCCCTGCACAAAGGAATACTTGACCAGAACAATCTTTGCCTTCCATATTAATTCAGTATTACAAAATGTAAAACATTTATTTCTGATATTTTGTTTATAGCCTTTATGAAGATTATTTGCTTTACTTTGTTGCCATACCTGTGCCTTCAGATCATTTCAGTTTTATACAAGGGAATCAGTGAACTACTCTGTGGTGGAGATAAATGGGCAATGTTGTTCTTATCTTGGGTAACATTTTCCAAAGACCTGAACTTGGATAAAAATTAGAAATAAATATTGTGAACTAACGAGACAAACAAAAAATTGGCCTGGCTGAATTAAAATATTTGGTTCAGATTGTTTGAAATGTTTTGATTTTGCCACAGTTTAAAATGGCAAAAATTAGCCCAACATTCTATACATAAAAAGTTATAAACAGAAAAAAACACATTTTTTCATCTGAACAATGGCAAAATGGGATATTTCAAAGACTGCAAAAAATATTTGAGGCAAGAAACTAATAAGAAAAATGAACCTTTCCTCTGAACAGTTTGGTTTGAGAAATCAGTATTTTTAAATGGGAAATTGCTTGTAGAGAGATCCCTGAACAATTCTATTTCATGGCCCTCGTCTTAGATAGTTTGCAAAATTTGGGCAACTTTCAAAGCAGTAGTGGATGTGGAACAGCTGATCCACTTATAGAAAAATATTCTGCTACCATGTTTTCTAAACTAAATGTATTGTTTATTTATAACTTATCTGAATGACTTCGGGCGTTACAAATGTCTTTAAATCTTCATTCTTTACATGGAAAAGGAAAAAGGTCAATCACCTTATTAGGGTAATTTCTTTCTTTAAAATGCTCTATATTAAAGAAATACTGTCTTGAAATTTTGGAGTAGTTTATTGCCTTGAAAGCTTTCATAACATTGAAGAGATTTCACCTTCAAAGATTCTCACTCCAGAGGGATTCCCCTTTGAGGATTTTCATACTGAAAAGAGATGCCTCCTTTGAAGATTTTCATTTTCAAAAACAGTCACATTGGTCGGGTATCCTCTTTGAAGTTTTTTTCCCCCTGCACAACACTTAAAGGATTTCCCTTTGAATATTTTCATATTGCTGAGAGGTGGAAATATTTTCCTTTTATGAAACTTGATTCCCTTTGATTTACAATTTCTTATATGAGTCCATAAAATAAGCCCTCTGAAAGAAAACCAAAACGTAACACTGCAAAGTGCCTGTTGTCAGTGCAACAATTAATAGGAATTTACATTGGATGGGATATTATGAGAGCAGAATTTTTGTGGAACTGGATAAACTGTATCACTGCCCAAAATAAGAGAAATAGAGGATATCTGTTACAGATATAATATTTCTTTGGAAAGGTTTTTAATTCACCAAACTCATGTTAAAATTCTGGTCCCACTGAAGTCTATGGGCCTTTGTACACACCACAAAATTGGCCTTTAAAGTGGCTTAAATGCCCTTCTGCACTGCTTTGATGGTGCAACTGTTTACTCTGTAGGCAGTGTAATGCACTTAAATGGCATGGCTGTTTACACTGTCAGCAGCATATTGCACATTAAATGACTTTCGGATACAGCGAAATAAAACAGGTCTGAGATGTTTTAGTTTGCTACCTTACAGCCATGGAGGGAAGCACTGGGCCCTGTCCAGCTCAGGGCCTATGAAGGCAGCCCATACAGGCAAGCTCCACTGAAAGGAGGGAAAAAAAGCGGTGAGCCTGATCTTTTTTTTTTTTCCTCCTTAGGGCCTGCCTACCTGCCTGAACTGCACATGGGCATAGTGCTTCTCTCCACGACTGCAGTGCCCCCCAGGACCACCAGGGCTGGGTGCCTACTGGCCCCCCCATGTAGCTCACAGACCACTCAGCATGCCAGCATCTCGTCCTCCCTCTCTCACCACTGGAGAAGCAGGTAAGGATCGAGCCCAACCCTTGTATACATACCACAAGTGTTTAGTTGGCCCTAAATTGAAGCAATGTTTTTAAAAACCCACCAATTTCTGTTTAATTTACTTAGGGAGAATTAAACAGAAATAAACCATCATGGGCATGTACAGATGAACGTGCACATACCTCTTGCCCTGCCTCAAACTCCCTTGCAGGATGGGGAGAAAATTAGACCACTAGATATCCAGGGGTCTAAAAAAACCTGAAACTAAAAAAAGCAGCCTGGGATCATGCCCTGAGGCAACCAGAGCCTGGGTCCTCCATGGAGATGCTCTGGCTGCCAGAGCATCTCTGTGGTTGGCCCCTCACCCTGGTGCTGAAATGTGCAGCCAGCCAGGCCACGTGTTCAGCACCAGGGCTCCAGTGCTGGTGAGTAAGGGGTTGAGGGGACTGGAGAAGTGGGGAGGAGACTGTGGAAGTGACCCCTGCCAGCCCCACCCACTCCCCCAGACCCCCCAATCCCTGCCTTGCC
>NW_017728907.1:31609919-31612055 GCF_001723895.1 Crocodylus porosus | reverse complement strand
AAAACCCTGGCACTTATGAGCAGTTGGAGGTGCCATCTGGTTGACTGGGGCCCCGTCCACACACTGCAAGGCAGAGGGACAGCCCCAGCCACTCCAGCCCAGGCCCTGATGCCCCCCAGATGTCCTGTGCTGCTTGGGGAGGGTCTGCCAGGAGGCCCTACCCCTGCTTCTAAGATAAGTGGAAGTTTTTTTTGTCCATTTTTTGGGGCGGTCTGTTTTTTCTTTTTACGTGACGGTGCCTGGGGTTGTGGGGGTAGCCATGGGGGCCTGGGGATGCAAGTTGGGGGGTGAGGCTATATGGGGCAGCCATTGGGGGGACTGGGGAATGGAGGCGTGGGTCTCGACGGGCAGCCATTGGGGGGCTTCTTCTTTTTTTAAGTGCGTGGGGAATGGGGTCAGGTGGGGCAGCTATCAGGGGGACTGGGGTGGGGCATGTGGGCCTCACAGGGGGCAGTTAGCCACTGTGGGGGCTGTACCTCTTGTGTGGGGGCTGGAGCCCTGTTGGGGGGCTGTCGCCCTTATGTGGGGGCCAATTCTCCTGTGGGAGTGCAGCAAAATATGTATTTATGAATTCACGAAACATGTATTTAGAGTTCACTTTATTATTATGGTAAGAGACTTTAACACTGTAAGATATATCAATAAAACATTGTTCAACTGATCTCAGTCTCTGTCTCACTCTCTCCCTCTCGCTTTATTATAGTCTTTTGTTCTACTTGTGAAGGAACATGGATTTTGGGGTATTTTACAGAGTGACTTTGGGATTTTTTTTATCAGGCATTTTTCAGTTTTCCAATAGGGAGTACCAGAATTCCTGCTAGGGAGGCCAGTGGCAGGACCCTGCCTGCTCAGAGCTGGTACCTTGGACACAGCTGGCTGTGGCTGACCTCCTAGCTAGCTGGGGACAGGAGGACAGGCTTTGATAGTTCAAAGAAGGCCACCACACCTAGAACATCTTTCGGGTGATAGCTGCCCAGATGGCTGGGCAAGGGGCACTCATGGTAGTAGTGCCACACAGAGGCCTAACCTGCAGCCACAGTCCACTGGCAGCTGGCCCAGAGGGGCAGATGCCTCTACTGGCTGTGCAGTTCCCATCTGGGTCTGGCAGGTGTGCAGTAGGTCACAGCCAGACAGCAGCCCCCACTGTCAGACCCTTGCAGTGGGTAGAGGGTGCAGGGAACTCTCAGGGCTGCTTCAGCAGTCCAGCTGGCACAAAGGTAGCGTCCCCAAGTACCAATTGGCTGGGCCCCAGAAGCTCCTGAGATCTAGTAGCCCTGATCTACTTGCCAGGGTGGCTTTTCATACTGCTGGGGACAGCACAGGTGCTGGCCCCATGCTCTAGCTCCGCTGGCTGCAGATCCGGGAGGAGCCAGGTAGGGTTATTTTGCCCCAAGTGGCACAATTTGCTCCGCCACATAGTACATATCCAAGCATGTGTGCTGAGGCAAAAAGCCCCGACTCAAATTTGCACCCCTTCTATTTGAGCTGCTGCAAGTGCATGTACTTGCATGTGTGGACATGCCTATTGTGTGTACACACATGCTATAGCAAGAGTTTCATAGATTTGAGTGGGGCCAGAATTTCACCATAGATGTATTAAAAAGTAATGTTTTAAGGCTGTCAATTTTGTCAGCTTTTTTACAGTGAAGTATTCATCGTTTTCATCTGCTGTTTTATTAAGGATTCTTTTCACTGAAATTTTGAACACATTCTTGGAGGAAAGGTCCATCAGTAGGTGTTAAACATGGCAGATAAGGGAGCAGATTTGAAATCAGAACTTCCTAAACCTCTGATTGCTGGAAGATACAGTAGGAGAATAGGGGGTGGAAAATCCTGGACATACCTTGTTCCCTCCCAGCCTCCACATTCTGCCACTGTGAGAGACAGGATACTGGGCTAAATGGACCTAACGTCCAATCCAGTAAATGCCACTTCTTATGCTCTGATGTTTCTTACTGAAAGTGTACCCCAAACATATTTTTTCAAGGTATTTTATATATGCTTTTCACTAATTGGAGCCATTTCTACTATTTATAGGAATTAGTATGATTCAGGTGGCGGGGTGGGCAGCAAGCATGATCCAGGCTGGCAGAGAGAGTTGGGGGGTGGGTAGTAGTTGCTATCTGGGCTGGTGGG
>NW_017728907.1:31598152-31609819 GCF_001723895.1 Crocodylus porosus | reverse complement strand
TGGGGCAGGGGAGGGGTGGGGGGTGGCAGGTGTGATCTGGGCCATCATTTAGCCTGATCCGGGCTGGCAGCAGGCCTGCCTGGTGGGCAGCAGGGGAGTGACACAGCCCTGTTCTGGGGCAGTGGAGACCCAGTCTGTGTGAGTATGGGCTGGCAGGCCAGATCTGGGATGGTGGGCTGATGCAGGCTGACAAGGCTTGTCAGGGGCTCAATCTGGGCTATGGCCCATTCCTGGGACCTATACCACCCTAGGGAGCAGGTGAGCTGGCCAGGAACAGAGACAATGTGGCAGATCCCAGTCACACCCTTGCTTGCCAGTCCTCTAAGGGCAGGTCAGAAGTGTATGTTAGAGAGGGTATTAATACTTAATGTATGACTGCTTACTCACAGCATGTGCTAACTTTTAACACAGCCTAACATTCCTTAAAATTAGCATGTGGTAACTGTAACATGTGAAGGGATTCATTGCTCTCCTCAACCTGAGATTTTTCAAACTTGTATCTCCCACCTCCCTAATCCATGGGTTATCTTATCAGAGAATACAGTCTCTACCCTTACAGTTAAAGTGGTACAATGAATACAAGGTTCCTGTGGCCAGAGAAAGAGCAAGCAAGAGCATTCATAAGCCCTGTTGTAAAGGTTCTCACTTAGGAGGGAGGAGTCCTGAGTTTCACTGACTGCTTATGCATTTTGTATTAAACAGTCATTGCTTAAATGCATAAGCCATGTTAGGTGGAGCAACTGGAACCCAAGACCACTCCATTGAGTACATGTTAGGTGTGCCCTAAACATGATTATTGAACTGGACTCATCAGGGATTTAGACATCTGTTTTGTGGATCAAAATATCTATAGACACTGAGGCTGGGTCCAGATGAGCATGGTTCTGCAGTATGTGGTGCCGCAGACCTGTCTGCAGTGCTCCACACTGCACATTCAGGCATTCCCCACACTGCTACCTTTCAGCACGGGCCAAAAAACCCCTCACAGAAAAAAAGCAGGGCATTGCATGAGGTGGCAGCATGCACCACCCAAAACCAGAGCCAGGCCAGCTGGAGCCACACCCTGGTTGCCAGCTAGGCTCGCAGCTGCAGGAGCACTGCGACTGCAGCTTCCCCAGTCCCAAGAATCCCAGGTAAGGCCACTGGGGCCAGGGCAGTTGCTGGCCCCAGCCTCCCCTACCTGGGAGGCCTGGCAGAGGCATTCCCCAGGGACAAGTAGCAGTGGCACAAGGTATGCCTCTGCTGCCTGTACCCAGAGAAACAAATGTCCACGTGAGTATGGACAATGCCTGAAAGGCTCAGCCCAGCCAAGGTGGCAGTGTTCTTATGTAACTTCAGTGAGGAAAAAAGAGCCTATGGACTCTCAAGAAATTAACTGAGTTTTTTGTAGATTAGTCATTTGGATATAGATATCTAAGTCCAGCTAAGTTATACTTTAGGCATATACATACTTTTTTTGCTCTGGCCCTTAGTGCCTTTGAGATGGAGCTTGGGTGTATTCAGAGGATTTCTATAATTGTACCTTGCTCTAACTGTATCTCCTTCCCCTGGATAGTTTCTGGTACCACTGTCTGTCATCTTGTTCAAAGGGCTTCTCATACATAGCAAGGTCACTGGCTTCCACTGGTATGCTGCCTGGGTGTTGACCTATGAGACAACTAGGAGGTGAGTTAGACACAAATTAAGTTGATTAACTACTCCTCTGTGGGAGAGGCATCTTCCTATCATTAACTTCAAATATAAGAATTCTCTCCAAGAACCTAAATGGACGTGTTTTGTCAAAAGTACAAATTAAGGACCCTTGTCACCTACAGTCCTGGGTGGCAAACTACAGTAGTAATGACTTTATTCTTCAAGAATGAAAGCTAGTCACTCTTACAGTCATTGGATCCATTTACATTGATTAAATAAACATGATTAAGAACTAAGTTGAAACATAATTTAAGACCAGTTATGGCCAAAAGGAGTTCTATGACCGCTTGATAGATGGAACAGCCATGCTCTCTATTAAATAGGGATAGAGGCTAGAGAATTTTTTTAAAACATATTTCTAATACAATTTTCCCCTATCGGTGCTAGACAGTCAAATTACATTCAAACCCACAATCAAATGATAAATTCAGCTCCTGCAACAGATTAGATGGAGACTTTATTAACCTAATCGCAGAGTAATGCTTGCTTTGATGTCACTACATATTGGCTGCCTTTTGTTGAGTGTTAACTCCAAGCCAACACTTAAATAGATATTGTGAGATGATAATAAGCTCTACTGGCTTTGTTAGTCTAGGAACTGAGAAAAAGGAAGAGGTCCCTTACTCTGTATCCTGTAGCCTTAACAAAGAATCGTATTTACATTCAGAAAAATTGAGTCCTGTCTCTTCTCTACTACGGAAAAACACAATACGCTACAGAAATAACTTTCTGTTCCAACTCTAGCTGTACATGAATTCAGATACTCCCAAATCCATGGCAGGCATCCTACATGCAAGCCCCAAGCCCAAAGGCTTTGGAGTTCAGATGCCCCCTAGTCTCACTTGCACCTAGCTAAAGGCTGACGGAGCAAGTAGAGGGGAAGCCTGAGAGCAATCCCCCATGACCACAAATTATGTAGCTGAGGTCTTCCCATTGGGAGGCTTTAATAAGCTCTCATGGCAGGGGGGGGAGGAGGGGAGGGGGGCTGTCTGTAGTGCAATGGACAGGTCTCCACCCTCAGCTACATAAAGTCATTCAAGGCTGACAAGAAGGGGATCTCCCCTGCTAGGTCAGTAAAACCACCTGAGTTAAAACCGTCATCATTGTATCTCCCCTGCCAGGTAAGATTTGCTAAAGCGCAGCATGAGCTGAGTCACATGTTTTGGCATTTGAGATAGTAAAGAACAGCAGCATAACCCCTCCTCCCCCGAATAACCTCCCTTTTGTTTCAGGGAGAATACCCTTGCTAGAAATAAAATGCCAGAGGATAGCCTGTAGGATTCAGCCTTGACATTTTAGTTCCTTTGCACTCCTAAGAGAACTTCTGATCTAAACTGAAAAAAGAGGTCTTTATGTTGGGTACTACTTGTAAAAATAACTTGGGCAACTGCAAACTTTTGTTCAATAAAGCAAGACAACCTCCTCCTCCTCCCCTCTCCCCTTCCCCACCACCGAAACAACAGCAGCAGCATGCTACTAGGAGTGCATATTGATTCAGAACATTATAGGATTACAAATAAGGGAGTAGCTGTTAATGATGGGATGGACTTTACTGGAATACATCTAGGGAACTTATAAAATCCTAGCTGATGAAATTCAATGCTTTAAGGAGATAGAATAATAATGATTTAAAGTGAGAAAATGGGTGAATTGACTGAGAAACCTTTAGACTAATATCTGGATGTTTTGTTGCTCTGGGGACTATGATTCTATAGTACAAATATTTTAAAAAATCCATGTGAAGGGACATTAAAAAGATTGGGGTTATCTAGTTTAGAAGGATGGACAAATAGAAAGATGATATGGCATACATAAATCTAATAGGACAAGACACTGATAAATATTTTACTGTTGGTATAAACCTTTACCCCAAACACAAGAAAAATGAAATAATCAAAGAAATTTAAAAGGAAATACATATGCAAATAATAAAAGGAAATGCTTTTGGAAATCTGCCACAGATTATTATTGAGGCAATAAGATTAATAGGATTAAAAAAGAATTAAACATTTATATGAATAATAAGCATACCTACAGTTATATTTGGCCAGAATAAAATAGATAAGGGATATAGACTTGGATATTTCAAAACTTAACCATTGACTGTTCACAGTTAGGAGGAATTTTTTCCCCAGCGGCACATTATTGGATAATTGTCTATTAAGGTTTCTGCAATATCTAGTACAGGACTTTTTAAAATGGAGATGACATGGTCTGAGTAGCAGAAGAAGATGATTTTGGCAGCAATATTTTGGGAGGCCTGGAAGGGAACAAAAAGAAAAATGAGAAAGCAAAAGAGGAGGTATAGTTCATATTATTGCAATTGTTGTTGTTTTTTGGATAGTGATAATGCCCCAAATGTTCTTGGTGTTTTAGAGATGCAGAAAAAAACATAGTTCTTTCTCCAGAGAATCTATAGTTCTAAAAAAAGAAAGACAGATGTCAAGGGACTGAAAAGAGTATAACATACTGTTCAAACACAAGGATTAAGAGGATGATATGTCATACCTTATTAGTTACACATTTGGTGGTTGATGGCTTTCTCTCTTTAAAATTAAACACAATGGATGAAGTCCTGGCTTCACTAAAGTTAATAAGAGTTTTGTAATTGACCTCTGTGCTGCTAGAATTTCACTCAATAAACTTAATTCTCCTTGCTCCCTTTCATCACAGTTCTCTTTCTGTCCACTGCAACGATTTGTAAGTTTGGTTCCAGTGTTCTCATGCTATTGCTAACAGTCAGTACTCAATACCTCTCTTCATATAGATTGACACTTGAACTCAAAGGATAAATAAATAGAATATGTAATAGGAGATTCAAACAATTTGCTTTCTAGTAGATTTCATAATAGAAGTGGGAGACAAGAGAATAGCTTTGTAAACTGAGTTGGTAAGGGTTTTCTGGATCTAGGGAGTGCAGAAGTGGTTGTTGAAGAAATCTCTGGAACTTGGCAACAGTTTGAAATGGAGAAAGGGAGCATAAGAGAAGCCCAATGACACCCAATGGGACTTCTGCATAATAGACAAAGTCTACGGAACAGGGGTTCCTAAAGTACAGCCTGTAGGCCACTTGCAGCCTGTAAAGTTTTTTTGTGGCCCACAAAGGGACTTTTTTAATGGCAGCTATTCTGGACAGAACCAGCAGATCAGCAAACCTGTAGTCACTGACTGTTCAGTAGTAACTGACTGACAAATCTTAGCAACAGCTGTATGATCCTTTGTTAAGGATAACAAGTCATTTGGAATGGATTTAGTAATCAGGCAGGGAATGCAGTTTCCCTTTCCCCACCATGGATACTGACATGCTGAGTGTTTTGGGAAAGGTTCAGTTACATGATCTGACCTAACATGTTTTATTGGCAAGAGAAATCAGATGGTTAACTCCTGCTTAAGCTTGAACTAAGCAATGAAACAATCAATGATGCTGGACTCCCAATAGTGGAAACACATATCTGCAAGATATTATGATACATCCAGAGGCAACCTGAGCAGGGCTCAGGGCTCAGGACTTGGGGCAAATTAGCCTGGGCCTGGCCCCACCCCCGGACACAAGGAAGTTGGCGGGAAATTCAGTGGCGGAGGGGCGGGGGGGGCTGAGTGGCCAGGTGGCCATGAAGCCGGCAGCCACATGGAGTTGTTGCGGCCCCTTTTCCCAGCTCCATGGAGCCCCACAAAGCACAGGGCCTGGGGCGGTCGCCCCAATTAGAATAGAAAGATGTTGGATTACAGATTCGTATAGCCCTCCATGAACAAAACCCCTTCTGTAGAAAGTACCAAAATGTACAGAAATGTGAAGTAATACAAGTTTGTGAAATACCTTTTTAAAACATGCACTGAATTTTAGTATTTAGAATTTTAGTTTTAATATAATGTTAAAGAAACCTCTGAAGTTCTTGATGTTACTTTCAAGAATTAGCACTCACTCCTTTACTATGTACAATAAGCGTACAATTACATGATCTTCCTGAGCCATTTAAGTCACCAAGGTTGGGGATCATACATTGCATGCTGTAGTATATGTATAACTTAAGAGTTTAACATTTAGGAAAAAAATAGATTTTAAAAGAGGGCTTCAGTATAAGCAAGAAAATGAGGAAAACTTTTTTCTGATTGATAATGATGCATGCCCAAAACAATTTACTGAAATTTTATTTAAATAAAGGTGATGTGAGATGTTGGTGTTTGAACAATTTTGTGCTTACTTCCAGTAAGCAGTGGTAGTTAGTTTTAATGTTTTTCACCTTGATGTAAATTGAATCTCTGTAGACATCCAAAGAACCAAAGTGAATGAACTTGCCAAAAGGAAAGAAAAAAGCACATAGTAAAAAAGGAATGTGAATCTGCAAGTTAAACTGAGAATTTGTATTTGGATTGCAGTGTTTTCGGTTACTACATACTTAGTCTTGATGGTGGCATCCACTGAGCCCATCCCCCAACATCTTGAAAGGGGATCCCTTGCCAGCCCTTCTGCCCTAGAAGAAGTTTGCCATTCCATCAAGGAAACCAAGAACAAGAAGGCCAATAAACTAGATGGCTGAAAACTACAAGGCTAGCAGTGAGGAATTTGTACTGAGACTCCAAATAATTATTCTATGAATTTGGAACAATGAAGAGATCCCTGGGAACCTGAGGAATGCAGATACTCTGACTATCTTTAAAAAAGGAGGTAAGTCTGTGTGGGGGAAATACCAAGGTAGTGCCCTCCTTTCCACAGCAGGGCAAATCCTTGCCTGCATGCTCCTGAACAGCCTTCTATGTCTTGCTGAGGAAGTCTTGCTGGAATCTCAGCGTGGTTTGGGATCATCCTGTGTGGCAACCGACATGATCTTTGTTGCCTGCCAGGTCCAAGAAAAATGTTAGGAACAACACCAGGACCTTCACTGACCTCACTAAAGCCTTTGATTCCAACAATCATAAAACCATGTGGAAAGTACTGGACAGATTTGGATGTCCAGGAAAGTAAATCAAGGTCCTGAGGCTTCTTTACAACCAAATGACTACAATTGTCCTACGCAGTGGATCAGAGATAGGTCTGTTTGTCATCCAAACTGGGGGCAAGCAAGCATGAGTCATTGCTCCAACTCTGTTCTTCAGTTTTTTGACATTCATCTTGATTCGTTAAGGATCACCTTCCTTGACATAGAATACCAACAGAAGGAAGGCTCTTCAATCTGGGACATTTTTAGGTTGAAGACCAAGGTACTCAAAACAACTATCCTTGACCTTCAATACACTGATGACTATATGTCATCCTTGTATACACTAAGGAAAACCCCAGACCACACTGGACCTTTTCAGAGAAGACAAATGAACTCTTGGCCTCTCTCTCAACATTGAGAAGACTAAAGAGCTATATCAGCCTGCCCCGACCCACAAATGTGACCCTCCCCACAAAATTACCATTGAAGGAAAGATCCTGGAGGTAGTCAAGCACTTCCTTCACCTCAGTAGCCACTTGTCTCAGAGAGTGAACACTGATGAGGAGATCCAGCACAGGATCCAGTGCACAAGTGCCTCCTTTGGGAAATTACTTCAGTATGTCTTCAGTCACTGTGATCTCTGGAAAGACATCAATATCCAGATCTAGAGTGCAGTCATCATCCCCACACTCCTTTACAGATGTGAAACATGGGTGACCTACCATTGTCAACTCAAGAGCCTGGAGAGGTATCATCAATGATGCCTTCAGAAAATCCTCCACATCAAATGGGAAGACTGCCACACAAACCTCAGCATCCTTCCTGAAACCAGTGTGACCAGCATTGAGTCAGTGTTCCTCAAGCACCATCTTTGCTGGACCAGACATTGTGCATGAATGCCTGACCCCTGACTCCCAAAACAAGTACTCTTCTCCCACCTTAGTAATGGCCTGAGATCTCACAGTGGCCAGAGGAAACACTACAAGGACACTTTGAAGGCATACTTCAAGAAAATGAATGCTAACATCAAGAGCTGAAAGGCGCTTGCTGTCAACCAACTCCAGTGGCACTGCAACTTCAACCAAGTGGTAGCCTGTTTCAAGGTAAAGCATCTTGCCCTCAAAGCAGAGAAGAGAGAGTGGAGGAAGGAATAGGAAAGAAATCTTAGCCTACAACCTACTCTCCCCTGCAGGAAGACCTGCAACTTCTGTGGATAGGTCTGTGGCACAAGGATTGGACTGTTAAATCATTTCAAGACCCATCTATGAGCTGTGGTAGAGATCATCCTTGAATCAAGGGATTGTCAACAGTGATGATGTACTTGGTCTTTCAAGGGTAATAAGTGAAAATCACTTAGATTTCAAGAGAAAGAAGATACTTTCAGCAATGCTTCCTTTTAAGATTCCCTGCTTTTGGGTCAAAGTCAAACCAAGTGGCTTTTGGCTGACATGAGAAGAGTGATCTGCTGTATTTTTCTGGCACTGAAATGCTTCCAGATTAGTCCATGTTGCATTAAATGAAAATAACCTTCTAGCCCCGCTCTAGCCTGAAAATGTTAAAATCCTAGCAAATTTGTCTCAACATGTTACCATTTCTAATGATTCTGTTCTCAAAGATTTCTCCTGAAACTACTGTTCCTCACTCCAAATATTCAAAAACTTGGAGACAGGACTCAAAATCATAAAATTGGCTTAAAAATCAGGAGGGAAGTTTTTAAACAAAATATGTATTGAGAATTCTTTTTATTTCCTTTCTGGGTTCTGAACCTTTTGGATGTGCTCAGGTCTCATTTTCAAGTTTTTCTCTATAGAGATAAAGCCTAGAAACTTTTTTTTTCCTAAATGCAAATAGAGATTTTTCCATAATCACCTGTCTCCAGAAATCTTCAGTGTAAAACATCAAATATTGAAAGAATTATGATAAAATAGTGAGAGTTGGTAATGCTGTTAAAATACAATACTTAATGACCCTGTAGCATGCACACATGCAGTTCAGATTTAGGCTCAAATCCTACAATGTACAAGAAACAGCAGAACAGCTGTGCCTATGTGAAGCCCAAATTCATTTAGGAGGATCATTGGTGAATCTAGGGCTGATCAACTGGTGGGCCCTAGACCACATCTGTCCCCTGAGGAGTAAACCTGAAGCCCCCAGTGTCTCAGTCTGAGCACTCCTTCCTCCATGGCTCTCTTGCTGCTGCTGGAGTCTCCAGGCTCTCTCTCTCTCCTCAGACTTCTGATTTCTGCTTACTGTTAGAGGTGGGGCAGCCCAGAGGCCTGAGGACACCTATAGCTGGAGGCTTGCGGGCACTCTGCACAGCACACTGGAGTGAGGAGAAATGCCTATTATGCCCAAGGGTGTGCAGCCCACACAATGCACGCCCGTGCTGCCCCAGCCACTAATCTATGTTAGGGTTACCATACATCTGAGTTTTCCCAGACATGCACTCTTTTTGGGTCCCCCAGTTCCCAGCCAGGCAGTTTTTTGAAATCTGATCCAATGTCCAGGATTTTGCTTTGCTCTACTGGTGGGAGCAGAGGGAGGACAATTGGAGGTAGGGGCATCACCTGCATCTGCAAGTGCACACACACAGTGTTGGCATGCAGCCTCGCAGAGGGGTGGGAACAGTCCAGGCAGCTGGATGCAGGTAAATCTATGGGCAGCAGGGGTTAGAGGGCCAGGGTTTGGGGACTGTCCAGGTGTGTGTGTGTGTGTGTGCACTCACATGTGTGTGTGGAGGGGATAGGTGTGTGAGGAGGGGCAGGTGCCTACTGGCACTGGGAGAAGCTATCCGGACACTGGGACTGCTGTAGGGCAGGAGGCTGGGGGGGAGATGCTTGCCCATCCAGCAGAGGGAGGGGATGGCGGGACCCTTTGAGGGCAGCGTGGAGCTGCATGGCTGGATCAGTGCCCCTGCTCACAGGGGTGGGGTGGCCAGGAGACGCTGCTGGGGGGGGAGGCAGGAGGGGAGAGAGGGGAGGGGCATAGCCATGCCACATGGTGTGGCACAGGAGTCCCAGCTCAGGGTGGGGGGTGCCACAGGCCTCCTTTTCTTTTCCCTCCTGCCCATGCTAAGGCCAGACTTGCTTTGCCACCACCCGCATGAATCGGAGCTACCACGCTCTGGCCCAGTCAGGACAGGGGCAACTGGGGGCCCCCTGCAACAGGGGTGGGGGGAGCAGGGGGCTGCAGGTTGGGAATGAGGGGCATCGGCAGGACTGTGGGGCTGTGGCTTGGGAGTGAGGGGCATCAGGGGGATGGGGGCTCTGGGTCAGGAATGCGGGGCACTAGCAGTGCCAGGGGGCTGCAGGTCAGGAGTAAGGTGTCCCCCAGATAGGTGTCCTCTTTTTTGGAACTGGAAATATGACAACCCCAATCTATGTGCATGCAGCTTTTGAGGCATAATATTATACGTTCACCTTAATATTAGTTAAAGGATGGGTCTCGTCAATTTTGACATGAGGATGTAGAAAGCATTGTGTCTATGTAGTGGGCAAAATATTTAGATTGTGCTGTAGGGTTTTGTTTTTTCATCTACTCTCCTCCTGCAGAGTGGTTGGTAGCTATGACTAAGTACTCCAGCTCTATGAATAATTGCAGTGTTTTCTAAGTAGCCTCAGGACTGAAAAAGACTGTGCTCTTACCCCTAGTATACACATACCTGTACTTAATGTAAACAGTTCTCATGAGCAGCACTGAAAGCAGATCAGCACCAATCATTCCCAGGCCTCTTATTAATCAGCTGGGGGGCTGTTATTAGAAGCCTTGAAAACTAGGGGAAGCAGCAGCAGCCCTGAAAATGGCTGGCTTCTCTCATTTTCGAATAGTTGCTTCGCCTTCACCCTTTCTGTGCAGGATACAGTTCTGCTTCTGAGTAGACGGTGAGACAGCAGGGGCTGAAAGGTGCCAGGTGCTTAGGCCATTTATGCTCATTGGATATGCAGACAACCAGTATGCGCCGTAGTGTCAGACCGAACTTAAATGGGGGGTGACCGGAGGACGAAGGCACACAACAGATGGGAATGGATGAAGACAGTGGAGGCAGCCAAGTACCGCTAGTGCTAAATCGTTATCATATTGTTAATGTTTGCTGTAACTTAAGCCAGGGCTGCCTAAGCTGGGTGCCCGCTCCCACCATGCCAGAGAGCGTTCCTGGTCTATGGGGGCCCCCGGGCCCAGCTCTCCCACACATGCTGGGGGACTCTGCCCACAAGGCAAGGCAGAAAGCAGAAGCCAGAGGAGGGGGTGGCAGCCTTCAAGGGGAGCAGCAGTGGGGACCACGGGAGCTGCAAGTTAACCCCAGGTCAGAGGTGGCCCATGTGGTGAGAACAGCTGCAAGCCACAGGCCTGGGCACATCTGGTTGTGGGGGAGGCAGGCAGGGGAGTGGGCTGCTCTCTGTGCAGCGCCCATATGGAGCTCACAATCACATCTGGGCTTTGGGATGGAAATGCATTTTCCAGAATTCCAGGAAAATTTAATTTCCACAGATTTCACATAACCCACCCCCAACCAAACAACCTCCCCCCCCGGCAAGTGCTTATACATTGCTTTTAGAAAGTGGGGACACTGGGGCGCCTTTCCCCTCTCCCCCGGTCGCAGCTGCCCGTTGCTGCGCGAAGCCAGGACAGGGCAGTCGGGCCGGACCCCACCGACCCTCCAGGAAAGGGCGGCTCCAGCCCAGGCCCCAGAGGAGGAGCCTGCCGACGCCGGGAACCGAGGGGCACATCTCCCCTGCGCGGGGCTGCACCAGACCGGGCCGGGCAGCAGCTGAGGGCAACAGCTTCAGTCGCGGCTTCTGAGCCTGCGCGGGGGGGCGGGCATGCGCGGCGCGGCCCGGGGAAGCGGGGCACAACCCGGCGCTCGGCAACCTTCGGCGGTTTCCGTGCAGGCCCGGCCGCCATTTTCTCGTTGCCTGTGTCTCCTGGCTGCCCGCGCGGCTCCCGGCCCTGCTCGCCACCGCTTTGTCCTGTTCGGCGATGGACGGGTGAGTAGCAGAGCGGCTGCCCCCCCCGCCGCCGCCGGCCCGCGGGAGCCCCGAGCAGGGCGCCGGCGCTG
>NW_017728907.1:31576483-31598052 GCF_001723895.1 Crocodylus porosus | reverse complement strand
CCCGGCCCGGCCCGGCCCGGCCCGGCCCGAAGGCAGAGCTGGAGATGGGCAGGGGCGCGGTGCAAGCGTCCCCCTGCGGGACAGCCGGAGCAGGGAGCCTGGGTGGGCAGTCGGGGTACACACTACAAGGCCTCCTTTTCTTGGAGGCTGTTGGTTATAACCGCTGTCAGCACAAACAGCCCTGCGTGGTCCTGCCCTCAGACTTCACGGGCCTGGCTGCCCTGCCTGGGCCATGCCTGGCTTTGAAGCAGGCAGCCCATCTGCCACGGAGTCTGGAAGAGGCCTGCTTGTTCTCGCGGGTGTCGTGGCCTGGCCACAGACCCTTTCTGCAGACGAATCCCCTGGAAATGGCAGGTTTCGCATCCTATAGCTTGTTCTCAACTTTTTGTGGCATTCGGCGATGGCTTTGGTATCCTGGATTAAGTTATTGTGCCCTGCTTGCCCGGGGACCCCTGCCTGCCAGGGAATAGCTCTGCATTGGGCTTTACCTGGCTGTAGAAGTTGTGGGGCCCAGGTGTGTACCCAGGTAGGTCCCTCTTTGAGTTCAGATCACAAAGAGTATTCTTGGTCTTCCCTCAAGAGTTTGGTAGGATTATTGTTTTTAAAGGGCTTGAACTTGACATTTAAGGGTTTTTTTAAAAAAAAATCTGACTTAAAAAAATTATAAATAAAAAACCAGCTCCTCCTTTCCCACCATGAAAAATAAATTTGGGTACTATACTATAATTCCTTTATTCTCATCCTGTCCACATTCCTAGAATGTCCAGAGGTAACCTCTGTGACCCCGTCCAGACACTAGCTAGAATGTCCAGTATGTCTGGAGAGTGACACTGGATGAAGTGAGTTCGATGCGATTTGCTTTCCCTCAGTTTCTTAAGTCAGGTAGCATTACTTTGTCTGTGTCTGATTGATGCTCTGGATACCTTGTGGAGCATCTGGTACTGTCAGGGACTCTGCTTGATAGCCTTTATGTGGAACATCTGACCCCATGCCATTCCTTTTTCTTTCTTTCTTTCTCTTTCTTTTTTATGTTGAGCTGGTGTTTTTTTAAAATCCCCTTTTCTCTGTCATGGAGAAAACTTTGCTGTTTTTGTGGCCCATTAGGTTGGAATCAACTTTCACAAATGCTGAGGTTACTTAGAATATGTTAAAGGAAGCTTAATTTTGTGAGGAAATTATATCCGTTTTGTGGTTGTGAAAATACTTAACATGATTATTATTTTCTTCACAGCATTGTCACTGATGTTGCAGTTGGCGTGAAGGTAGGATGTGAACCTAGCAAATTATACATGGGCAAACTAAACTTGGAATGAAATAAATTAATTTTTGGAATTGTTAATGCAAGCTGTAAGACTTCAATCACTGATTGTCAGCTGACACTTTCTTATTAAGATATACTTTCATAAACAAAAAACTTTAATAAGGTAACTTGGAGGATCTCTAGAAAAGAGACTTGGAGGAGCTCTAGAAAAGGTGTCAGCCCAGTTACGTCAGACAGTTTAATGCAGTGCTGTTAACTTCTTATTTACAGTCTGTTGTAAATTATTTTCAAAAAGCATGTTTGAACAGAATTATTTTTGCTGTGAGATGGCCTTCAAAAGCAGTGTTATCTATGCTTTTCTTTCCCTTTGTCTCTTCCTATGTACAAACAACTTCCACAAAAATTAACAAGAGTTGTGCCTGGTAGGGTCTGAACATAAAACTAAAATTCATGATACAGATTTCAGAGTAGAAATTACTCACATCTTCACTCTTTCTCTCTCTCTCCTCCTTTGCCTTATAATGAATACACTTTTTACAGCCACTGAAGAACTTTGACGTTCATTTCAGTTGGCCTACTATGTCACTCTTGCAGCGGGTATTATATTAATCTGTTATGGGAACTGGATCAATATGAGCCAATCCTTGGTTGGAGCTGGTCGGGATGAATGTAGAGCTGTCATGAGCAGTGGCACAGAGCTGTCTTTGAACTATGCATTGTCACAAGTGAAGAACTAATGACTAGATTATAGTTCTCTGGTATGCATAATATTTACTGAAGAGTATTTGGTGTTATGGCTTTTTTTTATTATCAACTTACAGCTGATCTAGATACAAACTGCAGTGCACATCAAAAGTATATAATTTCATCTTCTCCCCTTTGAGCATTAAGCTGTTTAGGAATGGCACAAATCCTGTTTAATAAAATAATTCCTGTTAAATCATAAATTGTTTTAAATGGTTTCATAAACCCTGCTTGAGGTTCTAAAGCCAAAACTTTTCTTCTGTGGAAAACCATCTTATTCTTACAACTTTTACACTTCATCAATATGACCAACTTCAGTGTTGATGGGACACATTTTCTCTGTGACTTGGTCACCTTATTTTCTGTGCTTTAAAAGTTTGGTATGAAATTTTCAGGTATTGTGCTGTCCACGAAATGTAAGTAGTTTGGAGAGGGTATTCTTATTTTGGTTTTTCTCATGTACCATAAACAAGAGTGGCAAGCTGTACCAGTTGTGGAGAGAAGCCTTTTGAAATCATGCACCTAAAAATTAGGTCAGAGGATCTGGAGTTAGACATCCGACACAGAGATGCTTGTGAGCATCCAATAGTGTCAGAAAGGCATGTTCCTCACCATTTGACTACAGAGTCCAAGCAGTGATCTTTGAAGAAAGCTAAAGTACAGTATGAGGGACAATGGTCCTTTTCAAGCAGTTTGGTAATGATGAGATGATTGAGCTAGATGTCTCCTGAGATGGTGCCTGTAGCTTGAGGAGTCCAGTATTAGGAATGGAAAACTGAAATTTTTCAACAATAGGCCTTTGTAATTAGATATTAGATTTATACTATGATTGCCACTCAGTCATGTTATAATTGCAGTAATGTCTAAGAAACGTGAACGTAATTTTTGTCCTGTTTTTACCTGGCACTATCCCGTGTTCGTGGTGCATCCAGTAACTGGCATAAGGTTGTTTAATTTATCAAAAGTATTGATAGTTTTTGCACAGACCTGGAATTTGGATTCTCAGGCTAAGTCATTCATCTGCCTGCCTGGTTCCTCTTGCAAGCATTAAGAAATGTTGTATATTAATTATGACTTTTATATCTTTAAGTGAGTTCCTGAAAATTAACAGGTAAATACTTAGATGTTTTGTTATACCTTAGGGATGTCTGAATTTAAATGTGGTTTTGAGTTTGAAAACTGGGTGTGTCTACACCTGTATATGAAGGCAAAGCAATAAACTCTGGCACTTACCATGTTGGAGTTTATTGCTTCTCAGTGCCACGTTTACACATGTGCCTGGGACCACAGCATGTTGGGCCGGGTTAGAGCAGCGTCGATTGGCAGGGGGCCTGGGGATCCACCTGCCAGCCCGGGGCTTCTCCGGCCTGGCTCAGCATGCTGTGGAGGGGCTGGCTACGGTGTAGAGGAGCTGGCTGGGTCCCAAAGGTGCTCCAGTGCAGGGCTAGCCGACAGGCAGCCTCCACAGTAAAGCATTCTCGTGCCCTAGCCAGCCAGGTCAGTAACTGCAGAGTAAAAAAATGTTCAGCAGGATAGGACTTATATTTACAAGTACTACCCTGCTGTGGATTTTATTAGTTTACTCTAATAGCCCTGCACGTGTAGATACCTAGGCATATACAATACAGTCGCATCTTACACAGAGGTTATGTTCCGAAGACAGCGCGTATAGTTGAAATCACATCTAGTTGAAATCGCTGGGCTTTGGCGCCAAGCAGCCGCCACCACTGCCGCAGGGGCTGGACAAGGCGGGTGCAGCACCGCACAGCCCATGCGTTCAGTGCAGCAGCTGTGCCTTCCGCACGCACTCTTTGCCCCTCTCGTCCTCCACTGCCTCATTCTGCCAGGGCATCCAGCTGAACATGAGCCCCCCAGCTGTGCTGGTGTTTGCAGGCAGTACCACACACACCCACGGCCAGCCCCAGCAGTTGAGCACATGTAGTTGAAATCACGTAAGTTAAATACACGTAAGATGCAACTGTACTGTACTGTGGAGCTAATTAGTCAACTCTACAGTAAGCCTTTTATGTAGACATGCCCTATGTGTTAGTGTCAGGTGGGGAGTGATAAACATTTTTAATATGTTGTTAACAGCTTCATAATTCTGTACTTTTCTGCTGTTGCTTAAGCCAGATCATTACATTTGCAAATCAGTTTTTGACTTGCACACTTGTAAACATAAACATAGTAGCAGGCACACTATACATAAATAGACTTGGCTTATTAAAAAAGAATTGGAAAAGAATCCAGGCTCATCAAGTCACCCTGATGTTTGTCTGTGGTTTTTAATATGTTCAGACCAATCAGGGTATGGTAATACAAAAGCCCTGGACCCAATCAGCATAAATTACATAGTGCAGAAAAGCATACTAAAGAATGTTAGAAAGTTTTGCATGGGTTTTCACTGAGATCAAAATAAATGCAGAGGTCTGCTTTTATAGAGCTCACAATAAGATCTGGGCTTTTGGATGGAAATGCATTTTCCAGAACTCTGTAAAAATTTTTAATGTAAAAAAACACTCCCATCAAACTCCTCCCCCCCAAAGTGCTTATACTGCACATCACTTTTAGATAGTGCGAAAGTGTTAGAAAAGTTCTGGTAAGAGCATTCGTGAATGTTAGGAGACGAGTGATGAATGTGTGTAAATGACCTCTACTTATTTGAAAGCCATGGAATCAAAGTGTTGGGTTGTATACAAAATCCCTTGTTTTGTTGCTATGCTAACACAATGGAAGATAGAAAGCTTTTATTACTCTTAGTTATGCTTACACGTGTTTATTTTGTGAACTGCAGTTAGTAGCGATGCATAAAAATGAAGCAGTACAACTCAAGACTCCAATAATGAAGGTGTGTCACCTCAGGCAGAAACACTTTTAACTTTATTTCCTTGAAGAAAATAGATTGATGTTATGTTACCGTTTATATAAAACTGAATATTTGCACACATTTTAAAATATGTAATCCAGAAACATGGTGCTGACTTCATTATAACCAAAAATCAGATGACCCGTCTACTCCATATTTAAGGCCTTGGGGTCAGGTTAGACTTCTAGTCCTGTACATGCAAATCTGTGCAGTTCAGAGCAATGGAAAATCAGGCTAAATATTTATTCTGTCCAAAAATGTGGTTTAAATACTGTCTTCTGTGCTCTTAGCAATTCAGATGCTTTACATTGGATAAATAAATCATGACTTGATCTAACTGAATGATGTAGTCCTTCATCTAATTAAAAAGATATGTAAAACCTAATGTTGTCTTTTTATTTTTGGTGACACAGCTAAAAAAATGAATGAGGGGTTGGAAATGGAGAATGGCAAGTCTTTTTCTCGTAACTGCATCAGGAGAGTAACTTTTGTAATTTGGTTTTTGGTTTGTCCTGCTTTAATAATGCAACTGAATAAAAAAATGTCCTTATGCCACATCTCCAAATATATGGCACTTAAGAAGAAAATGGTGCTTAAACGGAATAGATATGCCCTCATAAAAAGACAGGACATATGCCACTGTGTGGGACTATTGAAAACCTAGAGAGTACTTCCTGTGTTTGTATCTGCTCGTTATTGGAATGCAGGCAGCACCTGCTCCCTGCTGCATACTTTCCTCAGACACTGTAGTGACTTTCCAAGCAGTAACCCATGTAAGTATCTAATGTACTGCTAACTAACTCCCTTTTGCTTCTGTCTCCTGAAGATTAGTGATATGGGGAATGGGTAATACTTAGCAGGGATCCTGGTTTTCTCTGATTTTAAATAAAAATCCCCAATTTTCAATTTAAAAACAGTAACCCAAAATCCACATTTTTCCATGATTAAAATGAAACATCACTTATATAAGTGGTGTTTCATTTTAATCATGTATGCGTATGTATATATGTGTGTGTGTATATATATGTATATGTGATGTTTCATTTTAATCATGGAAAAATGTGGATTTTGGGTTACTTTTTTAAAAGTGAAAATTGGGGATTTTTTTTTATGGGTGAAAACGAGGATCCCTTGATATTAGCAGGATAACTCCAAAGGGAGTTTTGCAGACTGAGCGAAAAGAGGAAGAGAAGGCTGAATAACGGTATAGTGGAACAATTTTTTCTTAAGTATTTTCCAATACTATTTTGTTTGGAATTTCCCAGAGTAGTTCTTCTCTGAACCATGACACTTGAACACTATGGGCTACCATAACATTTTTCTGATAAATGTTTTGTGGCTTCAGAGTCATCCTTATCTTTCTGTGGATTTTGTGCATTGAAAAGAGCACATAGCAGTAATGGACATGCAGGAAAACCACAAACATTAAATGGGGAAAATAGGATAAGAATGGTCTTGTTGTGTGTCCTGGTTAGGATTTTTTTTTTGTATATAGAGGTTGCGACTTCGTTAACAATCAAAATTCTTCTCAACTCAGTGTACCTTTTCTTACCAGATATGAAAAATTGTAAACTTTCCATTATTTAAGCAATATTGATAAATATAGGAAAAGGTGGTGTTTTTTAAAAAAAATTGGAACCCTAAGTGAGGATTTTTGGTGGGGAAAATTAAAAGTAAAAAACTTATTAAAAGTTTTGTTTAAAAAATTCTATAAAGGACAAAATATTTTTCAACTAATGCATATTATAATGAAGAATATTTTTTTGAGAAACAGAATCTGAATTTTGTGTTTGTTTAAGAGGAAACATGTTTTCAAAAAGCATTTCCATATGTGGGATAATGTAGCTGTAACATCAACAGAATATAGCTGAGGTCCAGAAGGCCTAATAATATTAGAATTCAGTAAGACAAAGTTTAGGGTTAGCATCAGGACTTGACTTCTGCTATAATGTGGCATAATTCTCATAAAGGAAGTGCCAACAATTGTGTTAGGTTTTTTATTTTACACCAAAAATACTCAAACTTTAATAATCCTGAAAGCTGTTCAGTGATAACTTTTTGAGAGTTGGTTTTTGTTTTTTTAAGTCATATTGACTTGAATTTGATTCAGTTCCTTTTTAAGGGTCCTCCCCTGCCCCTTTGAAATTCCTAATTTGGATCAAATACATCTAAGAAGGTAGTGTGCAACAATATTTCTGTCAACTGACACTGTAGACATAAGAATTAGGGAAGTTGAGACCAGGAGAGAAAACTTGAAGCAGACTTGGGCTGTGGCGTATAACGAGTGCTGTGGCATAGAACAGTGGTCTCCAAAGTGGGGTGCGCGTATCCCAGGGGGTGCGCAAGACAATTCTTTGGGGTGCAAAAAGAAAATATTAGAACTTCTATTTAGATGTATGTTTATATAAATATACATATATTGGGGGTGCATGCTCAAAAATTTTTTACTGATAGGGGTGCGTGATCAAAAAAGTTTGGAGACCACTGGCACAGAAAATTATTCTTTCTGCCTATTGCTTAATAGGCTCTGACATCTAGACTTTGATGCTTTATGGGCAGGTATTTCTCTTAAAAATGCATCTGATCCAGTAGGTTTATGGGGGGTTGGAAGTCTGATCATGGCAGATTTAGATCCACGGGGCAGCACCTAAAATATTAAGTTTGTCCAGCAAGAAACTGACCTGTTTTCCAGTTAATGACCTTAATTTTCTCAAATAAAATAATGCGTAATACTTTTCCTGCTTTGAGCTTTGAAATGAAAGGTAATACTTAGTAATTCTTCTGTTTAACTGTGCATTAGACTTGAATACGTGTTTTTTATCTTGTACCCTGTCCCCTTCCCTTCCCACCCCACATACTTTCTTACCTTCCTTTGTATGGTAAGTTATTGTATAAGAACTAGTTATTGCTGTAATATGTAGTAGTTGACAACTACTTTTTCCCTTACCTATAACTCACATGGAGAGTAGCTTCCCAGCTTTTAAGCCAGTTATGGTCAAAGGGCATTTAGTGCCCCAGTGTTTCACGCTCAGACTTGGTTATTGATGCTTATGTTGGTTTTAATCTTTTGTCTTCCTGTCTCTCTGGCTTTCTAAGAAATTGGCTATGCCTGTTTTCTGTTGTGACAGTTGAGGTCAGGGTAAAGGTTCAAGTTAAATGTCATCACTGTGTTCTTGATAGTGGTTTAGTCCTTGACTACAACTTCTTTCTTTCTGGCCTGATGAGAGGGGCCAGGTTGACTGAGTTGTAGGGTACAGTGGGAGGCTCATCTTTTCTCAGGTGTGTGGTATGTTGCGACTGAGATTTTACAAGCTTTATAGAAGGATTTATTGAAGTCAAAACCCCCTAGAGTGCCCTGAAAGTCTCTACAAAGATGTAGTATGTTTTGTCTGCATATTTATGTATTAGATTTATGTATTGCCTTATCAGGGGGAAGAACGCTGCTGCTGCTGCTGCTGCTGCGTCTTGTGTCCTTGTCATAGACTAGATGTTTTTCCAGTATCAGGCACAAGTGGTAGCTCTTTTGCTCTGGTGATGTCCTTTGTGCAGGTATCACCAGGAGTTGGCAAATGAGCAGGTGCTCCATGTTCTGCAGTTCACCATGCTTGTATTTGTGTCATTACTGTAGCCCCATTTGATCATGTTTGTTTTTGATCTTCTAGTTTGTGTGCACAGGTGATTCAGGTATTGCCATGTTGACTAGTCTATCAGCCCCTCTGAAAAGGTCCTCCTGGGGTTCCAGGTCCATTTCAGGGCATCTGATTGTGCATAATCCTTCCGTAACCCCCGGGTGCAACACTGGTCACAAAACTTTCATGTTTTAAGCCATTTAGTTACATGTGTGACTACACATATGATTGGCCAAGGGACCCTGATAGCCCCACCCCTTGCTGCTGCTTGGCTGCGGGGGGCTGCCTGTCCTGTGGCCCTGCCCCTTGCTGTAAAAGTGAAAATGTCTTGCAAGTTTACTGATTCCAGAACTGTCTTGATATCTACTTTGGGGTGCTCATCGAAGGCGACAATAATTCGGTTTGTGACCTCTGAATTGGTAGTGCCTCTGTTTTACAGAGGAGCTTCTTTAAATCTTAAACCACATATCTCTGGACTTGGGATGCTTCTTGCAATACATAAGAAACTTGGCTGGGAATAACTATGGTAAATATGCAGTGTAAATAATGCTCCCAATAACTTGTCTCTTTCATTCCTCAAATGTGTCTTAGTGTTTACTTGAAACAGACATGCAACATCAATAAATCAAACTCATAAGGACTTTTCTCAGTATTCATTTAGTGTCTTAGAGTTCTGTCTCTTGATATCCATTTTATACCACATTTTAATAAAATAAACCAAACTGTCCAGATATTAATTGTCTAATATTGTGGTAGGTGACAGTAGTATCACACTTTAAAAAAGGGCTTAATTCCATTAATTTTTAATTGACTGTTTCTAGTAAGCCCACTCGTTATATTTTATTTGCGTTGTCAGAACAGAATACAGATTTTTGTGAGATACTCCTAATCTTAATAAATCTATTAAGATGGTGCAGTCATAACTGTTGTGAATGATGGCATTCTATTTAGAAACGTTAATATATTGGGAAGATTGTGGATAAATGCTTGTCTTAAATTTTTGAGTGGCTTGGCTTTTGATAGTTCCTTACAAGTAACTCTACCTTGTAGTTTAAAATAAAAAAAATAGACAGTTATCTTTTTCTTATTATTTTTCTTTTTCTTACTTCAGGTATAGCAGGATTTAGTATTTAATGTATTTTTAACAATCTGGTAAAATGGAGAAACTAGTTGGCCTGAAACTAACAATCAGCTAAATATATTTTCATAAGACTTAGGAAGATTATGATGGCTGAAATGATCTGTTAAAATTAAGAATGTGAATAACTACATAGTTTGGATAAGACTTCAAAGTAATATGTACTGGGCAGAACACTTAAAAAACAAAACAAAACTAATTGTACCTAATGATAGGTAGTAATCTTCAGAGCAAAGACCTATGGCTATTTCACTGTTTTTAATTCCTGTCTTCCTGTAGTTGGATCCTGCAAATTACGGAAGAGCTAACATCTTTTAAAAGATTTTGTCCATGTACAGTTCCTTTATTCTGTTGAATTTTATGTGCTTTATTTACCATAGATGAAGAAAATAATGCATATGTTGTTGACATCTGTTAGTAGCAAGATACTAGTACTCTGGTGTTAGTATATTCCTAAATGACTGTTGCTGTTATGGGGATCAAGAGCAGCCTGTTTTTTTTTTCTTGTATCTAAAATAACTATTAATTGAATTCATGCTACAAGTGCCTATTCTGTTTTTAGATTTCAGAAACAACCAAAAGAACCACCATGGTAACCAATTTAAAATGCATGAAAAAATCATTCTCACCCTCTTGATTCAACATCCCATCATGTTTTCTTGACTCAGGGTCATTTCTCTGGCCCAGTAGCAGCTGTACTGCTGGGTAACCCCTTATCAGTTGGCTCTTCAGACATAGGCAGGTACATAGCCAAAACCACATCAGTTACCCAGCCTTTTCTTTGTCATATTGCTAGCAAGTGGAATAATGTTTGAGAAAGTGGAGGCATTGTACTCTTCAACATCCTTTTCTTGTTCTTTTTCCCAGGCACGGCATGAGATTTCACAGTTTTGTTCTGGGAATAAATAGATACTTGTTTTCATTGCATGGTTGAAGCAATGAAAACCTGCAGCTGTGTAAAATGTGAAGGTTTGCTACATTAGTATATGTAAAAGTGAGAATGTCTTGCAAGTTCACTGATTCCAGAACTGTCTTGATATCTACTTTGGGGTGCTCATCGAAGGCAACAATAATTCAGTTTGTGATCTCTGAATTGGTAGTGCCTCTGATCCAGAGGTTCCTTCAAAGATGCATTTGGGATTTTAAATTTGAGCTGAATGTTGGTGAGAGCAACTGTATGGGCTTTGGGTTGCCTATGAAAGGTGGAATCTTGCTGTTCTGGGTGTGGAGCTGCTGATCCCGCTTTTTCAGGCGTATCATGAAAGAATCATTGGCTAGTCAGGCATTTGCTAACTACTCATAATTGAGAGGAAGCTCAGTAATGTCCTTTGCAAAGTGTCTGGAGTATTTTGACCTCCCAAAAGTCAGAGCTATCCCTAGGGTATGTGAATCAGGGTGACTGCCCTGGACCTGTGGACCTGGGAGGGGTGGCTGTGGCCCCTCCTGTGAGGTTTGCCTGTAACTGGCAGCTCAGCCCTGCACTGCAGAAGAAGTATGGAGACCCCCCCCACTCCCTTTGCGGGGGGGTACCATGGCCCTGTGCAGTGTTAAGGGGGCCCAGCACAGGCTCATTTGCCTTGGGCCCTGTCCCCCCCCCCGTCAGCTCTGCTAAAAGTTATTTGCTGATGTTTATCATCCCCATCCATTTTGACACAAATGAGCAAAGCTAATATGTCCTTTGAAATGTTTCCACTTTCCTGTTTCCTGTCTACCTACTTTCTCTTTGCTCCTTTATATAAGTGGCATTGAAGCATATCTTCTACATGCTGAACCACTTGCCTTTCAGTCCAAGCGCAACAGAAAGCAGAAGGGCAGAAGGCAGGGAGAAGTGTACTATATAGGCTAACTAAATCAAAGATGTATATTCACTTTGTCTATGAAGTGCTTCTCTGCCTTGCCTTCTGCTTAACTTTGGACTACCACAGCTAACTACCTTTCTTTGTTCAGGGAGCTGAAAGGTTGGATTATAGGTCAGGAAGGTACTGATTCCTCTGCTGTCTTCTACACAAACCAGAGAAAGAGGATCGAATCAACTCTGGCACCTTTTCCTTTGCACTATTGTTTGTGAATGCCCCTCTGCCTGACTGTTGTATTTGGCTGAAAGTTTATCCATTTGCCTCCAGATTCTGCATAGGACTAACCCCTGCAACTCCTGCTTGACTTCACCTTGGTACTTGCTAGACCCAGGAGCTTGACAGTCTCCAATAGTTTCAGAGCCAGAGACAAGTTGACAGTTTTCCTTGCCTTGCTTAGCAGTCCAATGAAAGCCTAGAACACTGGGGGCCAACATTTTTGGTAGGTATGCCACAGGTTAGCTACACACCCTCCTCAGGTGCACTCGGGTCCCCTTTCTCTGCCCAACTTGCTGCCTTGTTTTCTACTCCAGCCCTGTGCACCCTGCTCAACCTGCAGGACTGTTTTCTGCTTCCTGGCTATCTGCTACTGTGCTGCCTCTCTCCTCCTTGATCATCTTCCCTGGCCTTTAGGGCTTTCCTCTCATGCCTTGTGAGTGCAGGGTCTGTGTGTGTGCAGCGGAGAGCACTGATGATAGAGATAACCCAGCAGGGACTGCGCTTCTTGCTGCAATGTGCAGTGCTTGCTGTGCCCAGCAGTGGCTCCCAGTGCTGGACACAAGTGCCCTGAGCATCCCCTTCTGCTGCTGCCTGCTAGGGCTGCACACCGTGGGGAGGAGTGTGTCCCCTACTCTCCCTCATACCTACACGCTGCCCACCCAAGCTCTGCGCTACTGCCCCTGCCCAGTTGCAGCTCCTCCTCCAGGGCTTCCCTACCCTGCTGCCCAAAGTGAGTGGGACTCCAGGGAAGCCAGGCAGGTCCCCAGAGGCTGCAGAAGCCCAGTCTAGAAGCTGCTTGCTGGTCGGACCCAGCCCTTCTGCCCACAAGGGTGGGAGCAAGGTGCCATAGGGTATGTTGTGGGGAGCAGGAATATATGAGGTTACCTTGCTTCACCCTTGTGGACAGCAGGGCTGGGTGGGGTACAGTTTGTTGGTGGGCTCCGTGTCCTGGATGAAAATTCCTGGCAGGCCAGATCTGGCTGGTGGGCTCTATTTTGCCTGACCCTAGCATAGAGGATATGGCTAGATATGCTGGTCACCAACCATTATGACAGTGAGGTCAGCTATCACCTAGTCAATAAATACTGCTCTTTACAGCACCAGAGGTAGTTCTTATTACTGATCTGAAAATGAATGTTAGAGAAAATGTTCCCAGTGGAAAAGTTGCAGGTGAAGTAGGTGTTGCTGGAAAAAGTTGTCTGTTGTTTCTTAAGGAGGCTTCATGTTCAAAGCCTAATTTGAACAGTTACATGTGTCTAACAATTTTCCCTACATGTGGAATCTCACTATACCAGTTCTATACAGATCATTTTCTGAGTAAAGCTAAACTTAAAATATTCTGCTACATATCTTGGATGAAAGGCTGTTTTGAGGGGTCAGGATGAAACAGTGCAGCCTAAACAGAAAAGACACATAGATCATTTTAAAAGAGGATAGGTCTGATAGCCTCCAAATTCATTTTGTGAATTAGTGGTTCATCAGACAGTCTGTCTCAGATTAATGTTCTGGATGTATCCAACATTAAAACTTTTGTTCTGCCTTTTATGTAAGATTAAGAATGATGATTCCCTGGTGTTAATAGTTTACACGTTACCAGAATCCACATAGAATCCATCATGTTTCAAAAATAAAAATGAAGAATTCCTGAGTCAAGGGAACAAAATCCCTCTCTTCCCTTTCCTCCTCTCCACTTCCCCTTTGCCACCCAGCTAAAATGTGCATGTTCCCTTGGTCTCTCTGTGTGGCAGCTGTTGTTCATATGCAGAAAGTTATTTTTACAGTTTAATTTGGGGGAAGTCTGCGAATTTACGAAACTTATCAAGTGAATAGTATGGGAAGTCAATTCAGATACAGGGAGAGGATTGTATCTTCCAAAACAATGAAAATCTTAAGCGTGCAGTACTACTATATTTATTTCAGGATGTGTGTGTTTGTTGCTTTCAAATAGAGATGTAACAATTCTGCTTATTACTAATGGTAACTAATCAAACAGTTATTACCACTAGTTTATTTTTTTTCCATTGCAGATGTATCCCTCAGCAAAATTTATGCATAGAAATTGGTTGTTCAGATTTTGTCTGTGCGCTCTTCATGAAGTATTACCTAACTACATATTTTGAAATGTCATTTCCAAATATTTGCATGCTAAATTCCATGCTGATTGTATATCAATTGAAGAGAAGGTAGATCTGTATTGAAAACAATATAAGGGGCTGGAAAACCTGAGTGGCAGCATTCATTTCTATAGCTGTCAGAACCATTATTTCAGAGCAGTTCTGAAACCCAGGGCGTTAATGCTGCTTCCACTTGCACCACCCTTTATCCCTAAACCCCCCAATTTCTGGCAGTGGGTAAGGGGCTTGGGAAGGAGGTGAGCAGCATTATCTCTGTGGGTTCTGGAGCCATGCTGAAACAGCAGCTCCAGCAGCCACCAGGTTTAGTGTTGCCACAACAGGAACTACAGTGATGAGCCTCACAGGCTGACTTGGCACATGGAAGTAGATGGTCCAGCCTGTGAGAAGCCCTATTGGCCAAATAACTCCACCCCCCGCCCCGCAGGCTGAATCTGTCCCAAAAGTCATAAGTTTGACACCCTGATATGAGGAAATCTGTGTATTGCAATGCTGACAACTTTCTTCTCTTTATTAGAAACAACATCCCTCTTGTTCTTACAAACAGTCTACATCAATAGCATACCTGAAACTTTAGCAAATCTTAACAAGGAGTTAAGCTTTTCAAAAATGCTTGTCATTGGCTTACCAATACTCATGTTACATTTGGCCTATATTGTCTAAAAGTCTGCTTTGCTCTATATCTGAGCTGTTAACAATATGGTCCTTGGGCCTCACCCAGCCCATGGAGCCCTAGTTTTCGAGACATGGGTCTTAGACTGACCCTGTGTGCTGCATATTGGATGCGTTAGCAGAATGTGGTGCGCAGAGCCCATCTGGCATGTATTGCATGTGGTGTCTGCTAGACTGACACTATGCACTGGCTCCAGGGCCAGATTGGGCCCCACAGATACTCCCTGTACACCGGAGCTGGCATACAGGGCCAGATAAGTGCGGGTGCTGTATGCAGTGAGTGCCATGTGTTGGCCCCACATGCCTCATGCACCGTGGCATGCAGGGCTGGACCAGATGTGCACGCTACAGGGCACACAATTTTTAGTGTGTCCTACATGAGCTTCCTGCACCAGACAGACCTTGCATGCTGCTGACTTCAGGGCTGTGTTGAGCCTGTGAACTGTCCCTATACAATGAAGCCAGCATTCAGGTCCACTTCAGCATGAGCACAATGGGCAGCATATCATAGAATCATAGAAAATTGGGTTGGAAGGGACCTCAGGAGGTCATATAGTCCAGTTCTACTACCCTCCTAGTGAGAGAGTTTTTCCTAATATCTAACCTAAACTTCCCTTGCTGCAACTTGATACCATTGCTCCTTGTTCTGTCATCAGTCACCACTGAGAATAGTTTATCTCCATTCTGTTTTGAACCTCACTTCGGGTAGTTGAAGGCTGCTCTTAAATCTCTTCTAAGTCTTCTCTTGTCTAAACTAAATAAGCCCAGTTCCCCCAGCCTCTCCTCAGAAGCTGTTCCTCAATTCTGAAACCATTTTTGTTGCCCTTTGCTGGACTTGCTCCAATTTGTCCACGTCTTTTCTGTAGTGGAGGGCCCAAAACTGAATGCAGTATTCCAGATGTGGCCTTACGAGTGCTGAATAGACAGGAATAATCACTTCCCTTGACCTGCTGGCAACACACCCTTGGCCTGTTGCATCCTGAGCCGCACGCAGGGAAGCAGCAGTTGGGCCGGTTTTGCTATGTGCCACTCAGGACACGACAGGCCCGTCCAGGTCGGCGCTGGTCAGGACAAGCAGCAGGTGAGCCACATGCTGATTCCCCGCGTGCTGCTCAGGACTGGCTCAGCTGCCAGGCCCATCCTGACTGACATGCGGTGAAACCAGCCTAACCATGCCTTTCCTTCCCCGGTCAGCCCAGCCACAGTGGCACATGGCAAAGCTGCAGCTTTCCCTTTCCTTAGGTGGCCCATCCAAGCCTGTCCCAAGTGGCACGCAGCCCAGCTGCTGCTTCTCCTCACTGGTGTTGACCTGCCTGGGCCTGTCCCTTCCCGTGTGGAACACAGCCAAAACAGGCCCAGCCGTGGCTTCTCCGCATGCTGCTTGGGACAGGACAGGACAGGACAGGGCTGGCTGAGTTGGCACTGGGGAGTAGAAGCAGTGGCTGAGCATGCTGCATGGTACTAGCCCAGCCCAGCCAGAGTGGCATATGGCTCAGCTCTGCCTTCCCCTTACTTGCACTGGCCTGGCCTGGCCTGGCTGTTCAAAGCAGCACGTGGCTCAGCCACTGCTTCTCCTCTCTGGTGCCTTCCCCTTCCTTGTGCCAACGCAGGGGAGGGAAAGGCACAGCTGGGCCAATTTTGTTGCGTGCCGCTCAGGACAGGCTGGGTGGCTAGGGTTACCATATTTTCAGTTCCAAAAAAGAGGACACCTGTCATGCATGCATGTATAATGGGGCAGAGTGTGTGTGTGTGTGTGTGTGTGTGTGTGTGTGTTCGTGTTCATTCATAGGGTGGGTCCCACATGCACGCCCCACCATACACATGCACGCAAACGCCCTCACACTACTGTACATGCGGTCCGACCCCCACATCCCCTCATGCACCCCTGCCACCCTCCCACCACACACAGCTCCCCATAAACCCCATACTCACCCACACCTCACATATCCTTACACACACCCACATGCTCCCTCACCCCACATAGCTACACACCCAGAGCCCCCCATAAACCTATACCCACCTCCCGCAATATTGGGAGACTCCATTTTAAGCTATTGTGCAGTCACCACTATGAACACTACACAAATGCATGGAAATGAAGACAGAAATATTTTTTGAAATCAAATTAATGAATGCTGTAGATATTTGCTTTTTAGAATATAATATGGCATTTTTCGGGTTCCAAGACAGCAAAACCCTTTGCTGAAAGGACTACTTCTGGGGGCAATTGGAAGGATGTCTGGTGGCACTGGTCAGTGGTTAGGGAGTGGGAGTTCTGGTCACAAGATGGAGACCAGAGGGTCGGACACCTGTCAAGGGGCAAGGCTACCCAGGCAGCCCTCAACAGCTTGCCAGAACTCGGTAAGTGGCCCTCCACCCAAAATAATTGCCTTCTGCTGTGCTATTCCTGCAGCTTGGTGTCATCTGCGAACTTGCTGAGGGGTGTACTCTATGCCATCTTCCAGGTCGTTGATGAACATACTGAAGAAAACTGGCCCCAGGATGGACCCTGTGGTACTCCACTTGATCCTGGCTGCCAACTAGACATGGACACTGATAACTACCCTCTGAGCCTGAAGCTTCAGTCAGTTATCTGTCCACCTTACAGTCAATTCATGCAGCCTGTTTTCCTTATCTTGCCTGCGAGAGTGTTGTGGGAGACCATATCAAAAGCCTTGCTAAAAGCAAGGTATACCACGTTCATTGATCTCCCCGCATCCACAGAACCGTCAACTCATTATAGAAGGCAGTCAGGTTGGTCACCTTCTTCTCCTCCAAGTGCTTCGAAATGGATTCCTTGAGGATCTCCCTCAGCACGCTTGGGTGCATCCCATCCAGCGCCATGGACTTGTATAGGTCCAGCTTTTCTAAATAGTCCCTCACCTGTTCTTTCATCTCTGTTGGCTGCTCAACTCCTCCCTAAACTGTACTGCCCACTGCAGTACTCTGGCTTTGCTTGTGAAGACTGAGGTGGAAAAGGCATTGAGCACTTCAGCCTTTTCTGCATCCTCTGTCACTAGGTTGCCTCCCCCATTCAGTAAGGGACCAACACTTTTCCTGATCCTGCTCTTGCTACTGACATACTTGTAGAAACCCTTCTTGTTACCCTTTACGTTCCTTGCTAACTGCAACTCTAGTGCTTTGGCCTTCCTGACTATCCCTGCATGCTCGAGCAATGTTCTTATACTCCTCCCTAGTTGTTTGTCCAAGTTTCCACTTCTTATAAGCTTCCTTTTTGTGATTTGGTTTCCTGGAGAGTTCCCTGCTAAGCCAAGCTGGTCTTCTGCCATACTTGCTAGTCTTCTGGCACATCAGAATGATATGTTCCTTCACTCACTAAGGCTTCTTTGAAGTACAGCCAGCTGTCATGGACTCGTCTTTCCTTCAGACTACCTTCCCAGGGGATCCTGCCCATGAGTTTCCTGAGCAAGTCAAAGTTTATTTTTCTGAAGTCCTGGGTCTTTACTTTGCTGCTCTCCATCCTTCCTTTCTTCAGGATCCTGGACTCAGTCATGTCATGGTCACTGTTGCCCAAGTTGCCATACACTACTACATTCCCCACCAATTCATCCCTGTTTGTGAGAAGCAGGTCAAGAAAAACATTGCCTCTAGTTGGCTGCTCCAGCACTTGCACCAGGAAGTTGTCCCCAACACTCTTCAAAAACTTCCTGGATTGCTTGCACGCTGTTGTATTGTCCTCCCAGCAGCTGTCAGGGGGACTGAAGTCTCCCATAAGAACCAGGGCTTGTGACTGAGAAACTTATGTTAGTCTAGAAGCAAGCTTCATCTACCACTTCCACCTGGTTTAGTGGTCTACAGCAGGCACCCACTACAACTTCACCCTTGTTGCTCCCCTCTAACCTTAACCCAGAGACTCAACAGGCCTATCTCCAGTTTCAAATAGGAGCTGTGAGCAATCACATGGCTCTTGTACATAAAGTGCAACTACTCTTCCTCTTCTCCTCTGCCTGTCCTTTCTCAACAGTTTGTATCCATCCATGACAGTACTCCAGTCATGCAAGCTATCTCACCAAGTCTAATCATGTCATAGTTCCAGGACTGTGCAAGGACTTCCAGTTCTTCCTGCTTGGTTCCCAGGGTCCATGTGTTTGTGTACAGACACCTGAGGTAACTAGTTGATTGCCCTGATTTCTCAGGAAGTATGAGAGCACCTCCCCTGTTGCTCCCTCCTGCTTGGCCTTCCTCCTAGTCTCCCACTTTCCCACTTACCTCAGGGCTTTGGTCTCTACCCCCTGGCTAGTTTAAAGTTCTCCTCACTAGGTTAGTGACCCAGTCTGTGAAGATGCTCTTCCCACTTTTTGTAAGATAGATCCATCTCTTCCCATTGATCAGGATGCACCTGCTCCTGCCTGGACCCTTTTTTCCTTGATCAGGATTGAAGAGAAACCATCTGAGCACCTGTCCCCTTCACCCTTACACCAAGAGCTCTGTAGTCACTTTTGATCTGCTCAAGGTCTCCCCTGGCAGCATCATTGGTACTCACGTGTAGGAGCAGCATAGGGTAATAGTCAGAGGGCCGGATGAGTCTTGGTAATCCTTCCGTGACATTATATGTCCTGCATCAGCCCCACTGGCTATATGCATCGTGAGCTCTGGTGGCATGCATGGATGGACTAGATGTGCCCACTGCATGCAGCTTATCTAGGGTGTGCGCTGCTTGCTGTGCCCTGCTGGACAAACCTTGTGAGCTGGCTCTGGAGCTGGTCCAGATTGGACCTACAGACCAGCCCCATGCATCAGAGCCAGCATGCATGGTTCATCTGGCATCAGGGTAGATTTGATTTAAATCAAATTGATTTTTAAATCGTGATTTAAATCACAATTTAAACCAGCAGTCGGGCAGCCTCAATTTAATTGTTTTCCACAAAATGTGATTTCTTGTTTATTTGATATAACCTTAAAACATATTGTTCACAACTCAGAGATAGTTATGTTTCATTTTAAAAGGTACACAGTATGCATTTTAAAGGAGATTTATGTTCATATTTTTTGGATTAATTTTTCCAACTACATTTTCCAGAAAACTGAATTATGATTTTATTTTATTTACCAAAGCTAATTGAAGCAGATAGTTCACCTCCTAGTGACTTTACAACTATCTCCAATTCACTAGATTAATCATGGTTATTGGGGGGATATTTTTGCAGTGTCGTATTAGGACAAGAACCGTCACCAAAAACAACAGACATTTAAATTGTTCTATTTAACTAATCCAAAATACGTAATTTGTTTATTTTTCAACAACAAACGTATAATTATTTTAACAAAGCAAGTGTATGTATTTTACATTTTTAACTATTTTTAGTTATCAAATGTGTTTTTAACTAAAATTAAATAGATTATTTCGGCCAGGTCAGCATGAGAAACTTAAAATACTGGGTTATGCAGCAAACTCAGTCTTCACCTTCCTCTTCCTGTTTATTTATAGACTGAAAAGAAAGACGAGTTTTCCTCCTACTTCAGTTCCCAAGCGATTTCTCAATTTAAAATGAATTAGTCCAAAGCAAGAAAATGTTCTTTCTACACCTGCAGAAGAAGCTACTGCTGTTAAAAGCTGGATTATCCCTTCAGTGGTCTCTGATGGTTCCAGGTGCTTAAGGGACTTCCACCAGTTCACTGGTGTAAATTTTTCTTTAAAACTTCATCAGCAAACATGCATTTCTTGAATGGTTCACCCTTAGCCCTGAATTGTATTATATTTGGTATTATGGAGGGATGATAGCTGGATGCCCATGTCATAGCCAACTTAACAGTTGTCTTAACAGTTAAGAACTGACCCTGGTACCAAGTATTGAGAATATTGGCAAGAAAATGAGCTGGAGATAGTGTTTGGTCCATTCATTTTTTTTAATGCCCGTAATTTACATCTGTCATTGAGTATTTCTTTTTTCAAGGTCTCGCTCAGTTCCTTCCCAGTTCCTTCCAAATTTCAACAGCATCAGCAATAAAACAGTGATTTTCCTGCACTTGTTCAAGGCTACAGAAATAAGCTTTAGGATAGTCAGCATATGTTCTACATTTTTCTTTAGCTCAATGCTGAGAACTCTGGCTATGACAATTCCATCTATTTTGTCAGGATTTTGTTCACAACGTGTTGTCAGTTTAGACCAGTTCTTAATACATTGCTCAAAACAGTCCACTGCTGAATTCCATCGAACGTCTTATAGAAGAATTAATTTGGTTCCTCCTGCTTTCTTCAGAGCAGCTGCTGTAAAGTGGTTGTTATGGAAGTATTATGAGCACCACAGTCGCATTATTAGCAAGGATCCTGATTTTCTCAGTTAAAAATGGCAAATTCTCTGACTAAAACTACCAAAATACATGTTTTTCTGTGGTTAAAATGAAATGCCACTGTGTGTCTATATAACTATCAGTTGAACACAATATCTTATTGATATGTTTACAATTTTAAAGCAATTTGGAAGCCTACCAGTGTCTCAATCACGATGATGAAATAAATTCTAAATACCTATACCTTTTGGTGTTCGATGTGTTTGATTTTTGGGTTTCTTATAATGGAAAATCAGAGTTCCCCTTGCCCCTTTCGCTCAGCGGGACGTGAGTCTGGCTGCAGCTGTCCTTCCCCTCCCCCTACTGCTTTGTGATGCTCAGCAGCCCTAATATGCTGGTACCCCTTGCCCCCACAGCCCTGCTGGAGGGGCAGGGGGCAGTTGCCAGGGACCTGAGTCCACATTAGATTCATAGGCATTAGGGCTGGAAGGGATCTTGGAAGATCATCGAGTCCAGCCCCCTGCCCAACGGGCAGGAAATCAGCAGGGATCATAGGATTCCAGCAAGATAGGCTTCCAAATGTCTCTTGAAGGCGTTCAAAGTAGGTGCTTGAACCACCTCCGGTGGCAGTCTATTCCAAAACTTGGTGGCTCAGACAGTAAAGAAGTTCTTCCTTATGTCTAGCCTGCAACAGTTGAGGAGGAGTTTGTGATGGTTTGATCTTGTCATCCCTTGGGGTGCTCTGGTGAACAGACGTTCCCCCAGATCCTGATGAGCACCCCTGATAAACTTATAGGTGGCCA
>NW_017728907.1:31573267-31576113 GCF_001723895.1 Crocodylus porosus | reverse complement strand
ATGTTCATCTTGTGGTCAATCATGACCCCCAAGTCCCTTTCGTCCAAAGTACTAGCCAGTTTAGCACTGCTGAACCTATAAGCATGCTGCAGGTTTTTCCTCCCAAGGTGGAGAACCTTGCATTTTTCGGTGTTAAACGCCATCTGGTTCTCTTCTGCCCATTTCTGAAGCCTGTCGAGGTCAACCTGGATTGCTCTCCTGTCCTCAGGAGTGGACGCTTTACCCCAAAGTTTGGTGTCAGCACTGAACTTGGCCAATGTTTACATCATTAATGAAGATGTTGAACAATATAGGCTCAAGGACAGAGCCTTGAGGGACCCCACTGGTTGCAGGGCACCATGACGATTGACTTCCTTCAGCCACCACTCTCTGGATCTGACCACGTAGCCAATTCCCCAGCCAGCTGATCGTGGAGAAGCTGAGGCCTCAGTTGGCCAGTTTTGCCAAGGGGTGATCATGGGATACCAGATTGAAGGCTTTTTTAAAGTCAAGATCTATGATATCAATCTCTTCTCCCTTGTCCAGGTGATAGGTCACCTGGTCATAAAAGGACCTATTAGTTGAAAACTGAAACTGTAGACAGTGATGATGATGTTGAAGATGGACAGTCAGAATCTTGTATGTTGAGGATGGATCCTCCTGAACAAAAGACTCAATGCAGTCACTATAGTCCTGCTCATTTAGTATTACTCATTGCACTCAGTGCTACTTTAGAAGTTGAACTGTAAAAGGAAGATCTGCCTATTTTAGCCATTATTTTACATCATGACTGCATTAAAATTTGATATTCCATAAAGTAATGCTGAGGCATTATTTTTATGAGAATTCAAATAGTCTAAAAGTCCACTCAAAAGATATGGACAGGGAAGAAAGGCAGTCGTTAAGAAAGAAGTATGAAATAAGAAATTTTACTAACCTGGTAAATCTGCATGTTCAGACGTATTCCATTCATCATCTTGAAAGCAGCTTCCTCCTGAGAGAGAGCACTGCTCATGATGTTGTTTCATTTGGGCTACCAGGCCTTGCATTTCTTTGTTATATTGTTTGCATTTTGCATTTTGTTACCCACAGGTTGAGAAACTTCATTGAAATATCCCTTCTACCATACCATTTCCTCACTAGATCTCAAATCAATGGAGAAGCTATACTAAGAAACTTTTCTCTCAAGACTTCTGGAATATTCTGTTCAAAATGTTTCTCTTTTGTTTCTACTGTCTCTCCCTCCTTGAATTTATCTCCAGACTCTTCCTCCTTACCCAGATCTACTCCACCCCCCAAATCCTCTATTCATTTAACTTCTTGAAACTTTGCACTTTGCTTGACCAGTACACAAATTTGCAGAGACACAATAGGGCTGATAGAGATTAATCAGCTCTGTTATCTCTCATCTCCATATATTACTGTTAACCAGGATATCTCTGGAGACACAAATCCACAGTCTGAGAACTGAAACTAAGCATCACAGAGATGTTTAATGGGTTCTTTTAGATTGAGCACTGAGTCCCATTGTCCCGGTGAGTGGTTTTCTTTAATCTTTACAAATCTATAGAGGAGCCTCTGGGAACCCTATAATATTGTGCCCTTAATAATGGCATGTTGTGACCTATTTATAAAAGTTCTCTAAAAAAGTTTCATGAATATATTGTCTCAAATAGTATATAATTAGAAGTTAAAATCCCTATTCCATGATGATATTTTTGAGCTTTTACATATCTTAAATAAAAAACTGTCTTTATATAGATTTATTTTTTTTAAAGCATCTTAAAAATATAATTAAATAAAATCTGGTTTAAATAAAAGGTAATTTTTTTTAATTTAAAAAGAATTGTTGATTTAAAAAATTTTTTTTTTTTAATCCACCTCATGCAGTGTGAGCCTTGTGACAGCGCCACACGTCAACTTTGAACTGGTTCTGACCCAGTCCATCCTGTAGAACAGCTATACACTTCTCACAGGGCCTGCCCGGCTGGATGAATTTGACATCTCTGCTATAGGTCAATAAATAGACTTTCCCTCTTCACCATCCTCTATAAAGCAAGCTTAGCTACCCCTAACACCTTTCAGTATAAGTTGCATGATGCATATTATGCCCAGCTAAGTGTTATAGCTAGAAAAAGGTGGAATTTCAAGAACTGCTGTTTGTTGGTATTAGACCTTTTATGCTATCCCATCATCTCTTTTGGTTGACCTTCAGAGAGGGTAAGTGGGTTACCCTTATTAGGAGGAAGGAGGTTCAGAGATGATGAGATGCCAGCTGCAGCTATACACCGACTAACTGTTTGAGGAGTTTGTTCTAACTGTAAATGAGGTGATTGTGCAGCAGAATGGTTGTATGCAACCCATTTAAAACAGGGGTGTCCAAGATGTGGCCCCCAGTGCTAACCCTTGGTTTTAGAGTTGACCCACACTTGGGATGCACTGAACAGGACCTGCTGTGGCTGCTAAGGGACTTGTGGTGCTTGCGGTGCCCACTCTGCTCTGCATTGGATGCTTGCTCTGGCCAGTCTGGGACTATAACACATATGGCGTCCAGTCCAGGACCTCTGCCGCATCTAGCACCTATCCTGGCCAGTCTGCTGTATTCTAGATGACCTCCTGAGGTCCCTTCCAGTCCTAACTTTCTATATCTGTGTTCTACTGAAACAATGGAATAATTGTCCCTAAGTATATGGGCAACAAAAAATCTTTTTCCACAAGTACCTTTTAATTTATTGATCTCATTCCCAAAATATAGAAAGACTGCAAGCTTCGTTTCTTCTCTTTCATAGCTATCCTTGAAACATTTGAAAATAATAAAAACAAACCTAGGAAAACCATAGTCATATTTGCTTTATGGAAGCAAAATA
>NW_017728907.1:31542402-31572442 GCF_001723895.1 Crocodylus porosus | reverse complement strand
GGGACCTGTGGCAGGGGCAGGACAAAGCCATGCGTGGCTCGTCTAAGCGGGGGATCCCCCTTACTGCATGCACCCCTCAGAAGTGGCATTGAGGGGTATGTACCCATCTAGCTTTATGCATGGGGCAGATGCAGGCTGCCCGCTGTGGGCTCAGGCCTCTCCAGTCTGCTGCCTTTCCCTTGGGAGTCCTGTGTTGGCCGTGCACACCTGCCTTTCTGGCACCAGTGGGCATGGGGATGCATGGCCCCCATTGGGCTCCCAGGACATAAGCAGCAGAGCGGAGAGCCCTGAGGCCGCAGTGGACAGCTGACAGCCACCCTCACCCTGTTCAGTTCTGCCCCCTTAAGTGTCCCTGCACTTAAAAATGGTGGCGGCAGTGCTTGAACTAAAGTTAATTCAACAAGCTTTAGTTCACGTGGCCTCGCCGCCATTTTTAGGAGCTGGGACTCAGATACATGTGACACCACAAGCCACACCACCAAAATACAATGTTTATTTATGTCATTTGTCTTCACGTAACCAAATCAATTATCAGATCAATATTGGCTGATATGGCTGGCTAATAATTGACTGTTGGTATGGGCCAAAAAAGATCTTTATTAGTGTACCCATGATATTTTCCAGATTCCATTGTATGGAAGGAATACATCTAGAGAAGCTTGCTGTACTGGCAGGAATGGAAGTCTTCCTCATGGGACCTTATAAATCTGAAACTGGTTTATGAAGAACTTTAGAATTATCTGAATAATAGCAACCTGACTCATCACTATGAGAGAGTCTTTTGTAACTCTGTTGCATGTCTCCTCTTTGCCTCCCTCTCCCCCCACAAAAGTTAAATTATTTTAATACATTACAGGCAACCCCCACTCAATGCTGTTTTGCTTAGCTCTGTTTTGTTATAGCACTCATTTAAAATTCATATCTGATTCCACTTAGTACTGAGCCAGTTTAGTTATAGCGCTCAGTGAAGCAGTGGCAGTGAGAAGCAGCAAGTGGGTGGGTAGGTGTAAGCATGGGGCCTGTGCTGGAGCCTGGGGCCAGAGCCGGTGGCGCCCAAGCCTAGGGCCAAGGCAGCAGGAGCGCGGGGCCCAGGCTGACACCTGGTGTTGGAGAGGCCGGCAGGCAACAGCGAATGGCTGGGCAGGCGTGAGCATGGGGCCTGCTCTGGTGCCCAGGGCCACAGATGGTGGGGGCCCAGGGTGGGGTGGCAGGAGCATGGGGCCTTGGCTGGCATGTGAAGCCAGGGTGGCTGGGGAGAAGTGGTGGCAGCAAGTAGCAGCAAGTTGGCTGGTGGGAGTGAGCATGAGGCATGTACTGGTGCCTGGGGCCAGGCCCAGCGGTGGCCCAGAGCAGGGCGGCAGGAGTATGGGGCCTGGGCTGGCACATGGTGCTGGAGCAGCTGACAGGTGGGGAAAAGCAATGGTGAGTAGTGACAAGTGGGTGGTAGGGCATGAACTTGGGGCCAGGGCTGGCGGGGGCTCGGAGTGGGGTGCCACTAGCACGGGGCTCCGGCTGGCACTTGAGGCCAGAGTGGCTTGGGGGGGCGGGGGTTGGGAGAGGCAGCAGTGAGAAGTGACTGCGTGAAAGGGTGGTAATCGATTATATTAATTTACATTCATTCCACCAGGGAAATAAGTTTGGTTAACACTGTTTCGCTTAGTACTCAGTTTGTCCAGAACCAATTAAGAGCACTAACTGGGGGTTGTCTGTGTTTACCCAAATCCAAGACAACTTTGAATTTAAGATTCCCTACCCCATCAGATTCTCTGCTTGAAAACCTATAAACTTGTTATAATTTTCCATGTATAGAATCTTGTTATTCGAGGGTTGTCTTAAATTCAGCCTTCCACCTCCCCCCCTCTGCTGCACTAGGGAAAGCAGTGGTGGGAGGGGGAGGCAGCTGGAGTGTTCTGACCTCAGCCCAGTGCTTGCACACTCTGGTGACTGCCCCACCAGGGTGTTTCCATCCCCTGGTGCCTTGTTAAATGAGGGAGGCTAACCTTGTCTTGGATTCAAGCAAATATGGTAGTACAACTTGTAGCTTACTTCAGGAGTATTTATTAAATACAATATATATTTTATGTGTCTCTGAAGAAAACCACTTGGGCCTATTATGAAAACCAAGGGCACGACTGAGTAGCCAACTAATTTAGTGCTACTGGGTTTTTCTTCATACTTGGCATTTAGCAGTTTTACCCCAGATCTAGCTTCTTAAACTCTGATAAACTAGTCCCAGTATCCTAAAACACATAATTGAATTGAGTTAATTCATAGTAATTCAAGTATTTTAAAATGTTGTTGTTTCTATTATTTTTATTGAACTTTATTTGCTGTGATTTCACTTTTTAAATATTACTGGAGCAAGTTACACCTTATCAAAGAGGAAGAGAAGGAACTTATGTTCAACTGCTGTTTTGTTTGCTTCTATCTGTCAGGTATGTTGATACAAAAAAGTCAGGTGATATGATCTTTGAAGACCTGTGTAGGCTGAGTAGTGAAGAGTCTATAATGTTTCTGAATGTTTTTTTCAGTTTTGTTCAATTAAACTGTTTTCTTAATTATGATCTAATTAAAATAGGTTTACGCTGGAACAGTGGCAACTCATAGGATTATGTTTTCCTTTTGCAAGTTTTAATGTAATTTAAACTACTTGATGGGTAAAATAGAAGATAGAATCAGCAAGCTTTTGAGATTTTTGGAAGGTGGGGGTGGGAATTTAGAAATCTTTTATGTAAAAGACCTTGAGAGAGAGAGTAAGCTTGGCTGGCCAGAATAGATTTAACATTTCATCTTGTTTATTATGCTGAAGGCAGGGTGGGGATTTTTCAAATTTGCCAGAAATACTAATATTCTTGCTTGTGTGAGAGAGGGATTGCAGTAGAAATTTTGACTATATGTGTTGTGCATTTATACTACTTGGGACCATGTTCCCTTGTTAGTTTAAACAATATGTTTATTGTTGAGAATGGAGCACAATCCAAAACATACTTGGTGGTTTTCTAAGAGTGGCATAGACTCTGTGTCAAAGCCAGCACAGACTAAAAAGTCTCAGTACTTACAGGAGTGCCCACATACAGCAGTTTACAGTCAATACTAAGATTCTGCACAAAAGTGACATTGGTGATTAAGTAATTGGTACTCTTCCATCTTAGCAGTAACTCATTGACCTGAGTTAATGTGGAGAACATTGGTACTGTTGGAAGTTGGGTTGAATTAAGACCTAAAACTGAAATAATAACTTCTCTTGGACACAAAAAATGCAGTGGCGTATCCAAAGGAAGTGAAGCCATGACTTTTCTTAAACTTAAGACCAACAAGGATGACTCTTCCTTTTTCTCAAAAAAAAGAGGCACAAAATGCTACTTGTATGTTACTTACCTGATCTTTCCTCAGTTTTCCAGCTTGGATGAGTAGATCTATGACTTTGATGATTATTAAGTGAAACCTCATACTTGAAAGGGGAAATAATTTTTTTTTTTAAATAAGTCCTGCTTTAAGCTTACATGGGCATTTAACTTAATGTTGGGAGAAAAAAACTTATCATTAATAATTCACCACTAACTTGGATGTGGATTGCAACTGTCTAAGAAAAGAATAAGGAACAATATATGTGATGGCTCTAATTCCATTCCAAATCAAGAGGAAATATTTCACCTCAGTTTTTCCTTGCTTCCCTAAATGTTTCTGTTTTGTTTTCAGGGTTCGCTTATGTTATAAAGAGGCTCAAAATGAAAACTGCCAATTTCACATGCAGGAGAATAGGTGTGCTAGCCTTGACATTTTATCTGTACTTTTTTATTTACCTAAATTTTGCTTGTAGATTCATTGGTATACAGTACTTTTAACATTTTTATCCTGAAATATGTATTTGGTGTTGAACAGCTCTGGCTATCTCTCAACTTGTGGCTGTGTTTCAGTGGTGGATGAAGGGGTGTGTGTAGTTTTTGGAATGAGAGATGCTATGTAAATATACTATGTTACCTAGATTTCAATTATTTGGCTGTCACCTATTGGAAGAAAGAGAATCTGCCCAATCTGAATAGTTTTGATAATGCTAGTGTAAGTCCTCCTAAGGGTTTGCCATGTCAAGCTGACATTTTAATAACAAGATTAAAATGACAAAATAGAGAAACACCCTCTTACTGTCTCTTTCTTTTTAGAGAGGATCTGACGAACTTCTTTCAGGCAGTGTACTCAATAGCCCGAACTCTAACATGAGCAGCATGGTAGTTACTGGTAAGTGATGCCCTTTCAAAAACAGAAATCTATCATTTAATCTCAAAATCATTTCCTATATATGTGGAGAAAATAGTAACAAAGTCCATCCTGCTGAATGAGGGTAAACTGTTGGCATGAACCAGACTTTTAACATTGCTGTGTCAGTTTAGACATTCAAATACCTCAGAAAAGTAAATCTATTAAATGAATGGCAAATTAGAGAAGATGAAGCAGTTACATGTGGCAGTACACAAATGGCACATGAAAGAAATTGTGCTTCAGTTATTTAGCTCTCCTCAAAATAAGGAATGATGAGCACCAAACAGTGGTAAAAGTGGGAGTTGAATTATGTCAACTGTAGATATTCACTAGTCTGGATATTGCTGCTTGGTTAGCCTGTCCATTTCACAGTGGTGGAAGAAATTTTGCAATGGAGTCAAAAGGAGAGAGAGAGAGAAACCTCATACCTCTTCATTTAACACAAGAAGTGCCATACTGGGTCAGTCTAGTCATCCATCTAGCCCAGTGTCCTGTCTTTGACAGTAGCAGAAGTGGAAGCTTTATAAGAAGAGCACTGAACCATGTATATCTAGGGTAATCTTCCGTATTCATTACCCTGCCTGGCATCATTTAGAAGTGGTTTAGAAGTGTCAGATAACTCCAATTGTTCTGTTTTAATGGCTATTAATAGATCAGTTGTCCGTTACTTTTTCTAGTCCTTTTTTAAACCTGGCTTATACCATCTGCCTTTGCAACCTCCTGTGGTAATAAGTTCTACAAGTTAACTATGTGCTGCATAAAAAAGTACTTTCTCTTGTTAGTTTTCAACAGCCTCCTTCTGATTTCAGTGGGTAAGCTCCCTAGTTCTAGTATCCTGGGACTCTGTGAATAACAGTTTCCTATACACTTTGTCCATGACCTCTGTGATTTTTTTTAGACTTCTGTCTTCTAGCTTTCTTTCCACATTGAAGAGACCTAGCTTTCGTAGTTTGTCTTGTTATTGCAACTGCTTAATAGCCCTGATAATTTGTTTGCCCTTCTCTCTATCTTTCCTAATTCTACTATATCCTTTTTGAGACGCAAAAACTAGAACGGAACAGAACTGACCAGTTAGACAAGTGATTCCCATCCAGGGTGCCACCTGATCTTTTGAAGGGTATCCCAAGATGTGAGGAGATAAGTAGCTAAACACACACTCAGGCTTGTTCTTTTCTAAACAGCCCCCCATCCCTGCTGCCCAGCACCTCTACAAGGAGATAAGCATAGTAATATATAAATTGGGTTTTAAAAGTGGGTGCCACTCAATTTACAAAAGTTATGGAGGGATGCCTCCTTGAGTCTAATGAGAGGAGTGCCTCAATTCAGAAAAGGTTGAGAGTCATTGAATTGGACTGATGCAAAACAAACTGAGGCAGTTTTCTCTGTCTCAGAGAGAGCAGCTGTAGACTGCTTATTAGGCGTTTATTTCTTCCAGTAGAAAAATAGCCTGGGAGTTGAATTGTACAGATGTTCCTCCAGTCCCATGGCTGGAGAACTTCACAGACAAGCTCTCAGTCAGGGAGGACTGGAGGGATGCTCCTTGGGGTCTCCCTTCTTCCCCCCCTTAGTGGAACCCATTAATTGACCCCTCTTTCCCTGTGCATTCTTCAGCCTGGGATTACCCCAGTCTTCAGAAGGCACAGGAGCTTTTCTCTGGGCTCCACTTCTGTTGATCCATAGGAGGACTTAAACCAGGAGAAAGTGTATAGACATTCTCCCTGATACAATTTAATCCTCGTTGTTCCCAGGCTGTGTTTCTTTTGGATCAGCCATTTTTGCTCCAGGAGAAATATTTTGAATGTCTGTATGCTTTTGTTTTCTATCGGGACAGTGGTAATTTATCTGGTAGAAACTGAGCATCTGTACATCGCCTAAGTTTCTTGCAGAGCAGTGGAGTGTGGTGTTTTTTTTGTCAGACTTCTTTAGACTCCAAGTAAACAGGCTTTTTGGTACTAGAACCTGTTCAATTTTCTTATCGAGCAACTGGATCTGAATTTCTTATAGCTGTCTCAGGTTACATATCAGATGAGCCTTTCTCAGTTTGCTTTTTTCCATACTTATCACCAGGGATCCTGGTTTTCTCTGATTAAAAAAATCGCAAATTCTGTGGCAAACTCCAAAATCCATTATTAAAATTAACCCCCCCCTGCAGCTCATGCCCCTCACTGCCCCAAAGCCTCCCCCCAGCCCTGCTGGTGCCCCTCACTGCCCCCAAAGCACCCCACCCTCAACTCTGCTGATGCCTCTCACTTCCCCTGCAACAGCCCTCCCGCCCTACTCATGCCTCTTGCCGCCACCCACAGCCCCTGCTCCCCAGGCCTGCCAGAGGGGGCCCCCAGCTGCCAGGGCTATGGGGCCAGGGACGCAAGTCTACAGAACCCTGCCCCCAACAGCTGGGGCCAGCTCCTGGCTCCCCCCCAGCCCTGCCGGACAGGTCCCCAGCCCCCTGTAAGCCCCACTTACTTTACAGGATCCAGGAGAAGTGTGAGGCTGAGCTGAGCTGAGTGAAGCCGTGGCTGACAGAGTGTGAGGCCCTGCCCTTCCCTAGAGCGCAACTAGCCTGCAGAGCTGTTTGCAGAAACAGGGAATCCATGGGTTTCTCTGCTAAAAGGAGAAATCCACGTTTTCTCTGACAAAAAGGGGAAATCCATGGTTTTTGCTGTTTTCCCATGGGAAATGGAAAACCCAGATCCCTGCTTATCACTCTACATTTTTCTAGTCTTCTGGCATGGCAAGTTTGTTCTGTGAGACTGGCAGTGAATTGACTGACTAGTTGGAATTACAAAGGCATACCTCACCACTTTTATAATGCTTTATAGATTCTCTTCACAAATATAGGGAGATGGCTTAGTAGCTCATACTACTAGTAGTCTCTATTTCTGTTGCTGTAATTCTGCATTAAAAAGTTAGTAAGGGAGGGAAATGTCAAAACTATGGTTATAGTTTTAAAACCACTGCAGAAGGTTTGTAGATCATTTTAGCTCAAAGGAGTGCTCTTAAATACCAGTAGTTCTTCCCAGTCTATTCTTGATTTTGGAGGTGGTTCCATTTTCATTTTCAGGTGCCCTTTGAGAAATGAGGTATTACCACACCAGTATGTTTGTGTTACACAAAAAACCTTGACTCTGCTCTTTTCTTTAATTGTTTCCATCCTCTAGGCAAAACTAAGAGTTTTTCTTGTATTTCTAGGAGCATCCAGGCCAGCAGAACTAAATCAAAGATAGGACTAAATTTGAACAAAAAATTACTGTGCTTTTAGCTGCATTATTATTTAATGTTTCCCTTTAAATGTAAAAGAACAAATGTCATAAGTTTTAGGCCCCTCTAAAATCTGTTTTGTTTGAATGAAAAATCGAATTGTTCCCTTTTTTCTTAAAATTTAATCATGCCTACATTGCCCTTAAAATCTACAATCTGTTGCAAATGACTTTTACCACGCTGTTGCATTTAAAGGAACTTATGGTCAAGATTTTCCTGTGACCAGGAATTGTTTTTGGTACCTAACTAGAAACACTTTGTGGAAGTTTTATAAGAAATGGGTTCTGAACATTTTATGAAAATTGGCTCCCTTCAAATATCTCCATCTAAGCACCCAAAATTTCATGTCAGTTTTGAATAATTTTGGACCTATCCTTTATTTTATAGTAAATTAGCTTTAAGTAACCATGACCTGACTAATTTTTCTTATTCCAGTCTGCATCAGTTGCTCATATTAAATCTAGTAATGGTAGTAATAAATCTTTATACTGAAAGAAGAGGAGGGAAATGAAAAGTAAACCGCAGTGAAGATCTCCTGAATGAAGCAAAATAATTCATGCCTTTTTCTGATGGGCATGTCTCTTTTTAAAAAAAATAGGAAATCATTAAATCATGGCAATATGTTTCCTTAGGCCACCTATATTATTAGACATGAACATCTCTGAATAGGAAACAGGCGAAAATCCAGGTCTTGTCTGTTAGATCTGACCAGGCAATCTTTGTGGATGTTGTTTTTCCTAGAGCCAGGAAGTATTTTTTTTTTTAAGTTTTGCAAGTTAGAGGTCAGAACCCATTCTTCTTTGAATACCTGTAAGGTACAGTGAGGAATAATTGATTCAGAAAGGGAAACAAAGTAAGTTTGAGACATTTCTCCTATTTCAGGAGCAGTTCTGCATTAGGCAGATTCTTTTTAAATATCACCTACATGTACTTTTGGTGAACATGTTATTTTTTCCTCTCCTCTTGCTTTGTCTTTACCTGTTGAATTTGTATATGAAATAATTTTAACTGTGCAATCATGAGTTAGAATTCTTTCCCACTCAAAACATTATTTTGATGAGTTGTCATTAATTTTCTGTCAGTCCTTTAAAGAAAAGATATAAGCCTTGATCATTTTGTTTATAAAGGAAGCATATTTTAAAACAAAAACTTCAGTCTGTCAAAGAATGACTTGGCTCTGCCCTTTCATTGTCTGTATTGCTTAAGAGTTCTAATTTCAGTTTTTCAAGAGTCCTGGACATTATTTTTGGCAGTGCATGGAAAATAGCGTCTGTGCATAATTTTGTCATTTTTATCATTGGTTAGCCTGTTATTGTTGAAGTTGATACTGTAATGGAAGCTAAAGAAAGAAGATGTATTTCTATAACCTGGATGTGTCCTGATTGATGACAATTTCATTAAAGAACTTTGAAACACTAATGATTCATAATAACCCGTATACTTTTTGTTTGTTTCCGTGGTTTTTAAATCATCCTTCTCTCAGGTTCTGTAAGCACTCAGATTTTTGTAGAATTGTAAATAATAGTCCAAAAATGCAAGACAATAAATTTACTTCATTTTAAATGAGTATCATCTTCGGTTTATTTGGGTGAAACATGCCATGTTTTCAAGGAAACCTGAGGTTCTTTAATTGAAAAAACTTTAACCTGTTTATAATCTTCAGGTGGCAGTCCTCCAAACAGACATTTCTTAAAAACCAATGCTGAGGTTTTCAAAAGAGCGTTAAGCTTTCAATCCCACTGAATTTGAATGGTTGCTGGGCACTATATTTCTGTAGGCTTTTTAAAACCCTGGTCCCAGTTCTTTGTTAATGGAAGATGAAACATGTGAAAGATGGATAAGATGGATATCTCTTTTCCTTAGAGAAGCCGTTTTCTCCCATTTTTCTTTTAATTGCCTGAGAGGTGTGCAAAATAAAACGGGCAAAATATTTTTTACTTCTGTAGCATCATTATAATTGTCTTGGACAGTTGTTATTCAGGTTTATGTAAGTAGGGAAAAAGTCAACATTTTGCACTTGTCTCTTCTTTGAACCTATCACATTTAAGAATTTGAATTGGCTGACCCTTGAATAACTGGCTAAAAAGTATTACTTTAAAAAAATCTGACTGGTTTGTACAATATAAGTGAATTCTGATGCTATTTCACAGACCTTTGCCTAAATAGATATCAGACCTGGTGTTTAAGATGTCCTCTAAGTAGTTGCTTTTTTTCTTTTTTATAAAAAGGTTAACCACAAGGAAAGTTCTAGACCTTTGAATAACTAGGGATGAATTCCGTTTGAATTTTGGTGCTATCTTGTTTGTACACCCCTACATCTCCCATTTTCTCCACTTGTGTCACTTTCTTGCTGTCCTTGACTCTAGAGAGTTAAGGATTCTGTTTATTTTAAGATATGAAACATTTAAAAAATAGTTTTTAAAAGTGGTTTATGAATCCTGTGGATGAAAATCATTATGTAAACGTTTTAGCAAAAATCCCAGATGCTAGAAAAGATTGCTAAGGTTGAAAATAGAGGCTTGGAGAAAACGGCTTCTCTAAGGAAAAGAGATATCCATCTTATCCATCTTTCACATACTTCATCTTCCATTAACAAAGAATTGGGACTTGCCTTTGGTGAATCCAGGCTGACTCTTCCTAATCACCTTCTTCTCCTCCAAATCAACAAAGGCAGAACATCTCTTCAGAAATGCTTAGTTAAGTTTGAAGCTCAAGGCTCTGATATTGAGCAGAAGTTGATGACATTGTTATGTCTTAAGTTCTGTTAAAAGTGCATGTAAAAAAGCTTTTAGAGAAAGTACTTTATATTTTGAAATTAACGTTATCCTTTAGCCTTACTGAGGTTGGCATAATATTCCGTTCTTGCTTTTTCTTCTAGTCTAGCCCATGTAGTCGTTGGATTCAGCCTGCAGATGTGGGGCTTTGGCAGTGGGAGAATGGGGTGGGGGGACAGGCAACTCTGGCTGCACGTGCTCTCCTTGTGTCCGCCTGGTTTCTTACCTCTGACTTGGGATGGGTCACTCTGGCCTGCAGCCAGAAAAGGTCATCTACCTCTGGTATTACCAGTCTTAATCAATTAGAACTTTTATATTCCAGTCAGATAGCTCATATAGCAAGAATCTCATCACTTCTAAGTTAAAATTAAAACTGTTAAGAAAAAAGGACTTAAGCATACCTTCCTAATCTACAAACCTCCGATGTGAATTTTTTTTTTTTTTAACTTTCATTTAACTTTGCCCCTGGAATTGATTTTTGGGCATTATTTCTATAAATAATTATGTGCATCATTTAGATACATAGATGCTCTCTTATGTAACTAAGGGAAGAGAGAGAAAACCAGACTTGTTTAGGATGTTTCTGTGCTTCAAAACAAAATTGATATTTATACATGATGCCTGAGGTAGCTATTAAGATTTTGTGTCACCTCAGGATGTTAATAATGCTGAAAAGATAGCTAGCGACTCTTCTAACATAATCTAACTTGCTGAGGCCACTTTCCTGTTAATGGCCAACCAGTAAACATTGTAAGCTTCTGGACTCCTGCGTCTTAGTGATTAAGCTGGGAATAGAGAAAGTCCACTCCCAGCTTGATAAATATAGTGGTATCATATGGCCAGAAACCAGAAGCAGCATTCCTTCCAGGTTGTTTTATACAGGTGAAGATCTTTCTCATTATAATAAATGTTAGGTTGAAAAATACGTCCATGTCAGCACCTGAGGAGTAAGTCTGCAGGCAGTCATTCAAAACGACTGAAATACCTTAAGATTTTGGAAAGTTGGCATCAGTTTGTCAGTCATGGTGGTGTCCACATTACAAAAATAATGTACATAATTTAACTAAATAATAGAAGTGACTTAAATTTGAAGTATAGCACAAAAGTTAGAATTTATATTCTTTAAATATTCTGGACAAACTTTCTTATTTCATAGCAGCTGCTGTAAATGTAAACATTTTGACCCAGAAATCTGGATGAGCGATTAAATTCCTAAGCAAGTATAAAGTGCATTGGTCTTAAATTCCCAGTTTTTGTGTTCAGCTTATATTTGAGCCCTCCCATGGTTGCTCTTGGAAGCCTTGTAACATTGTTAAATAACCTTTAAAGATAACTGTCTCTGTAGGTGCTGAAAGGTATAACCGTTTTAGGGATGTTGAGGTAGGTCATGTTTCTGAGAGGTTAAGAAGTTCACGGGTTATGGAGCCTGAGGTAGCCTGGTTCCTCCTAATGGAAATATCCTGCAGATCTGCTTGATACACATTAACATAGGGTTGTGTATGTGTTTTGGTGTATGGAAAGATTACCCTGCTGCTGTCAAAAAGCAAGTACTTCATTTGCCAGGTCTGGAAACGTTTAGCAATGCTAAATCTACAAGCAATAGTCTTATGCTGGAGTACATCATTATGCATATACTATTTAAATGTTAAAAGTGTTTCTTTGACCACAAGTGTCTTTTCCATAAAATATTGCATGTTATAGTGCTGTAAGAAAGTATGTACACATCTGCTGGGAGGGCAATACGGCAGTGCACAAGCAATCCAGGAAGTTTTTGGAGAGTGTTAAGGACAACTTCCCGGTGCAGGTGCTGGAGGAGCCAACTAAGGGCCATGCTTTTCTTGACTTGCTGCTTACAAATGGGGAAGAATTGGTGGGGAATGTAGTAGTGGATGGCAACTTGAGCAGTAGTGACCACGAGATGATTGAGTTCAGGATCCCAAGGAAAGGAAGGATGGAGAGCGGCAGAGAAAGGACCCTGGACTTCAGAAAAGCAGACTCTGATTCACTCAAGGAACTCATGGGCAGGATCTCCTGGGAAGCCAGATAGAGGGGGAGAGTCCAGGAGAGCTGGCTGTACTTTAAAGAAGCCTTAGTGAGAGTGCAGGAAAAACTATCCCAATGTGCAGGAAGACTAGCAAGTATGGCAGAAGACCAGCTTGGCTAATCAGGGAACTCTTCAGGAAAGTAAATCACAAAAAGGAAGTTTATAAGTTATGGCAACTTCGTCAAATAAATAGGAGTATAAGAGCATTGCTCAGTCATTCAGGGATGAAGTCAGGAAGGCCAAAGTGCAATTGGAGCTGCAGCTACCAAGAGGAGGTTCAGGGAAAGTGTGGACCCCTCACTGAATGGGAAAGCAGCCTTGTGACAGAGGATGCACAAAAGGCTTTAAGTGCTCATTGCCTTAAGGGCTGCAGTCTTCACAGGCAAGATTAGCTCCCAGACTACTGTTCGAGGAGGAGTTTGAGGTAAGTAGCCAACAGTGGAGAAAGAACAGGTTAGGTAGGGATTGTTTAGAAAAGCTGGACATATTCAAGACCAGATGGGATGCATCCAATGGTGATGGGAGAATTGCCTGATGCAATTACAGAGCCATTGGCCATCATGTTTTAAAACTCATGGCAATCTGGAGAGGTCCTGGAAGATTGGAAAAGGGCAAACAGAGCGCCCATATTAAGAAAAGGAGAAAGGAGGATCCAGGTCAGCCTCACCTCAGTCCCTGGAAAAATCATGGAGCAGATCCTCAAGGAATCCATTTCTAAGCACTTGGAGGAGAAGGTGGTGATTAGGAAGAGTCAGCATGGATTCACCAAAGGCAAGTCATACCTGACCAATCTGATTGCCTTTTATGATGACTGGTTCTGTGGATGCTGGGAGACCAGTGGAGGTCATGTACCTTGATTTTAGCAAGACTTTTGATATGGTCTTCCGCAACACTCTCACAGGCAAGCTGAGGAAGTACAGGCTGCATGAATTGACTATAAGGTGGATAGAAAACTGGCTAGAGCAGTGGTCTCAAGTTGCAGCAAGGAAAGTTAGGTTAGGTATTGGGAAGAATTTCTTCACTAGGAGGGTAGTAAAACACTGGAATAGGTTACCCAGAGAGGTGGTGGAAGCTTCATCTTTGGGGGGGTTTTAAGACCCGGCTAGACAAAGCTTTGGCCAGGATGATCTAATTGGGGGTGGTCTTGCCTTGAGCAGGGGGTTGGGCTAGATGACCTCCTGAAGTCCCTTCCAGTGCTAATTTTCTATGATTACAGAGCTGACTGATAAGTCAACATTGGAAAAAGCAATTTTTAAGTTCAATTTTATTTATGGATCTGTGTATGTATTTATTTACATTTGCAACACCTCTTACTACAATGAAAACTGAATTTTCAAGTAAGGTATAACCATTGTGAGTAGCTCCTGGGGCTCATGACAGGGGTTGTGGGTGCACGTGGTTCTGGTTGTTGGTGCTGGAGTCTCTAGAATAGCAGCCACAGCAGCAGGGCCTGTGCTTGCTCCTCTGGGTACTGACCAGGAACTGGGAGGGGGAGCAGATGGGGCAGGGGGGAAGCAAGGCAGACTGGGGTAAAGTCCTTCTCCCATCACTCTTACCTGACACTAGCTAGATTTTAGCTCAGTGTTTCTCCATGGGGTGCCGGTAAATTGCAAAAAGTAACGGAGGGTTGTCGATTTACTAAAAAGGTTGAGAACCACTAGCTTATGGTCTTCGTGTTAGGCAATTTTACTAACTTAAGATATTATCAGTCAAACAGTAAATGTTCATTTTTAATCTTTAATTTAAATAATTATTTATTCTTCAGGATAACTTCTGAAGATTTCTGAAGGCAGTGTTTAACATAAAAACTTAACGCCGCATTTGCCTTATTTTTGGAAACCCAGTCCATTCATGGAGTAGATCTGTTCTCAGACTGAGCTCTCTATCTGATCATATTAGTAAATATAAACCTTCTCTGAATTGCATTGCTGCTTTTCAGCTATGGTTGCTGAGTACAAGGGAAAAGCTATTTTTTCCTGTGTGTAAAGAGGTCATATTGGGCATGAGGCATCCATTTTGCAAAAAAAATATTTATTTCAATCACTGCTTGTCTCTATCAGTCTTAGTCAATTTGTGTCGCTATCAGGTATGCTGCAGGAACTGGTATAAACATTGCTGTCTGCAAAAGGTTTGGTTTGTTTCCAAACATTATATTAACACAAATATACAAGGGACTGTAGGTAATACTTGTAGTGCATCTTAAACTTTTGCCCCTGCCTCCCTGAGAAACAGAAGGTGTAACCAAGTTCTTTATGCCCACATATTCTTCTAGTGTATAAACCTGGCTTAAAGCCATGAAGGGACTTATGTTGGATATGGAGGTGGTACAAATAGGGAATCGGGACAAGGCAATGTGATGTCAGAGGAAGGGGGAGAGACTTTTTTTGTTAGTAGACCTTTTTTAATGCATGAGAACATAGCTGGGAGGTGTATAATTATACACTTTTAAGACTTTTTAATGTGTAGATTACATCTTCAGTAAAATTACTAGAAAAAAATGATGAATACAAAGTTAAGCTTTCATAATTTTTACAGATATATTATGTTTTGTCTAATGTGCATTATGTTTTGTACCCAGAATCCTTTTGATCACACTGAGTTTACAAACTGCATTAAAAATCAATAAGAAAAGGGAAGGGAGTGTCCAGTGCTCTTTTAAAATGTTTTCATTTGTATCTGCTTGCAGTAGAAGTTTCTCACTTTTGAGTATCCTTTTGGGATTACTATCCCACTGAAAACTAGTTCTGACAGTTAAAGCTAGCTGTAAGTTGTCTTCCACAACCGGTATGTATTGCAAAACACAGACATTTGATCATCTATCATCATTTAATTGTAGTTAAGGGTATCTGTGATTCTTTGTTCCTTGAAATTCACAAAATGCAGCTTTGATTGCTAGCCCCCCACAACTCTTTAAAAGAAAGCTAAGTTACTGCTATTTATAGGATTTATCAATACCTTGCTGACAATCAAGAGGTCCTGCCTGTTGATAGAGTTTATGCTTGATAAACAAGTCCTCTTGATCTTTGGGAAGGAATTAAATATTATGTATCCAATAAAGTTGAGATTAGAGTCATAGAGAGGTCAGGCTGGAAGGGACCTGTGGAGGTCATCTAGTCCAACCTCCTGCCAGAGGCAGGATCATCATTATCTAAACCATCCTATACAAATCCATTGCCTAACCTGTTAGCAAAATTACACTGTTAGCCCTGACAACCACAAGACGTGCACTGTAATCTCCTGCAGGTAAAGTAGAGGAACTGCAGCAGCCAATGTTCTGTTGCAAAGGTTGCTTAAAAATGCTGCTCCCCTATTACAAAGGAAGGCAAAACCCTCCACAGTCCATACCAATCTGACCATGGGGTAGAATTTCTTCCTCACCCCATATATGGTAATCGGTCTGATCCTGACCAGAGAGCAAAGATCCTCTTAGTTCAAGTCCTAATATCAGCACTGGCATACCCCAGTCAAAATCCCTAGCTTTGGCTGCAGCCAGCACCCAGTGTTTCTGAGGAAGGCTTTAAAAAACCACAGTACATATAGCAGCAGGAAGGATAAAAAAATCCCTCCTGGCCCCGTGTGGCAACCAGAAAAACCCAGAAGCATGGGAACTACCCAGAATAGATCATAGGTATAGCTGTACTTAGATCATGCCTGATGAATGACTATCTAACTGCCTCTTGAACACCTCCAGTGATGGAGAATTGACAGTTTTCTTAGGTAGTCTGTTCCACTGTCTCACTGTTCCAAAAGTTTTCTTGATATTCAGTCTAAACCTACTTTGTTGCAACTTCAAGCCATTAGTCTGTGTCCAGCAGAGACACAGCAAAGTGTTTTCTATACGGCAGCCTTTTAGGTATCTGAAAACTGCTATTGTGTCCCCTCTTAAGTACCTTTTCTGGAAAGTGAACATGTCTATTTCCTTCAGCCTTTTCTCATATGACTTGTCTTCCCAAACCCTTCTATCATTTTTGTTGCCCACCTCTAAGCTCTTTCTAACTTTATGTCCTTTTTAAAATATGGAGCGTAAAGCTGCATACCATACTCTTGATGAGGCCTAACCAGTGACTGGGTAAGGAGGCACTATTGCTTCCCACGTCTTGCAGCTAATGCTTCTATTGATGCATCTCAAAAAACACATTCACCTTCTGTGAAGCTGCATTACACTACAGACTCGTATTGAGTCTGGTCTACCAAAACTCCTAGATCCTTGCCTGTAGTGCTGCCATCCAGCCAGGTGTCACCCATTTTTTATTTGTATTTTCAATATTCTTCCTGAGGTGTAGCACCCTGCATTTGTTAGCTATAAACATCCTCTTGGCTCCAGCCCACCCTTCCAATCTATCGAGATTCTTTTGAATTGTACTTCCATCATCCTGAATTACACACCTGTAGTCCATCATGTTTGTAGTCCTTCCAGGTTTCATGTTGCCTGCAGACCTGCTCAGGAAGCTCTCAGTTCCAGCACTTATATCAATACAAACACAGTGAATGGTATTGGGCCCAGAAGAGAACCCTGCGTGCCTCCACTCAAACCCCCCTGCCATTCGGATGTGGATCCATTTAAAATAACCCTTTGCTATATGGTATCATGCTATATAAATAGCTACAGCACTCCCATCAGCATTTCATTGCAGTTTGTTTTTTCAGGGAAGTGCAAGTAGAATTGGAAAAGTAATTTAACTTGAAGAATCGCTGGATGCATATGTTTTTCTTATGCATCCAAACAAGTTATAGACCAAACAGCTGCACACCAGAATGAACGCGTGCTGGAAATTTATCCAAGACAAGAATACCCAATTACCTTTGGGGGCACATTTCTCACAAGAAAACCACTCTCTCCAATTTCTCAGTTCTGATCTTCAAAGGAAACTTACAAAACACTTCTTAGAGATGAGCCTACAAACTTCACTTCATCAACCTCCTGAATACAAAAAAAAATGGACTAAATATAGACGTTGGATTTATGACACATTAACCTGCCTGACATCTGACTCCCCATGTACCTCTCCACTATTCAACTGCTACATTCATTCCCCCTTCTTCCCCTCCCCCCACTTGTCTCTCACCTACTGACTCCTCAATTTACATCTTCACTGACTGCCTGTCTCACGTGCAGACCAGCCCAGCCTCTGACCCCTTGACTGTTCATTCCATCCAGGAAGAGCACACACCAACTGCAGAAACTTCCTCAGCCTGACAAAGGGTTTTTAAACCTGAAAGCTTGTCAAAAAAATTTTTCCCAACTATTTAAGTTGATCTAATAAAAGATATCAGATTCACCCAAAGAACCTTGTCTGCCTATGTTTAGCTGATTTCTACAGAGTAAGATTAAATGGCATGTAGATGAATAATCATCTGGTTTAGACTTTATTTTGATTACAAGACTTCTCTTATCTAGAGGAAATTTGGGGATTTTTCCCATCCTGCGATGTAACTTACTTGGAATTGGCAGGTGGGATAATACTGAACAAATAGATCAGTTTAGTAGTAATAGATATCATGATAGTGGTGTTTTTTTTCTACCGTGGGAGTTGCAGCTACTTCCCTGGCTGCACAATAATTTTTCTTTATTGAAAAGTAGTGAAGGGAGAAGAGTTAATTGGATCCATCTTTACAGATCTGGTGAAAGTCAGATTCCTTGCTAATATAGATCTGTAGGCAGACAGCTGAAATGACAGTATTGGAATAGTAATTTCTGGCAGACTTGAAAGACTTATGTTTTCCCTGATCTGCTGCTGTTTATTTAATGCATCAGGAAGACCTTTTTTATGGCCCATCATCTCCCAAAAGTCAGCGTGTGAATGACACGAATCACATTTTCTTTACAGATGCTCAAAAGCTTGCTGTTGACTAGTGTATCTTTTAATTTACACATGTTCTGATTATATTAGGATTCTTATTAAAATCACCAAAACATTTCTAACAGTGTTTTAATTTTACCTTGTAGCATCTTTTTGAACACTTTCTGCTTTTTTCATGGGATCTTCAATTCCTGTTTCCATAATACATTGTTAATCTGCATCTCCCACAGAAGTATCATTAAAATGGCAAGCGAGAGACTATTTGGAGTTTTAAAGTGAGGTTTTATACAGTGTCATATGCTTCTAATAATAACTGTTTTGAAAGCTGAGTGAATTTCATTTTCTTCAAACTCTCTTAACACTTTTTTGAAATGTAATGCATAATAAACAAAGTATGCCTTGCTGAATACTTTAGAATTAGTGATGTTCAAGCTAAGTACAAAATTTGCATGTGGGTTGTACTGACTGATAGAGACAAGATAGAGATAGCACTATATTGACTTTTGTAAGGAGACAGAGACAGGTTTTGTGATAAACCTTGTTGTTGCCAGTGTGTTACAAGAGCCCCATTCCTTTCACTGAATTTTTTTGGTAAATTGCTCCCTGTTTTTTGGTAAGTTGCTCCCTGTTCTCTTCATTTTTGTTGGGAGTGTGTAGTTACACTACTTTTTTGGTGCTTAAGTAAAAATGTCGTGGTGATTTAAAAGTATCAATAATTAGTAAAATGTATATATAGCATATGTTAAGGTATAATGGAAGAGAGCAGTGCTAAGGCACTGTAGATTTTGTTTTTAGGACATTGCAGGTAATTGCAGTAATTTTTATTACTGTTATGTTATTTGTAACCTAAGATACTGTCTGACTGACTGTTTGGCTGTCTGTCTTTGATTTTTTTATGAAGACTTGTTTCAAGACCTATTGAGATTAGTCTGTATAATAAGCTCTATGTAAGATTATTTGGAAATAGGAAGCTAGTGAAAAATTTAGCTACCTGCTTAATTAGCATATGCATCCAGGCAGCCAATAAAACCAGTACTTTATTAGCTATACCAACTGCCTGTTAATTTCATGGTTTCATTGTTTTATGCATTTTATCCAAGAAAACTTTAATGCAAAATGCATAAACAATGTTGGGACCAGGGACCAGGACACATGTACCTTATTTAGAGAGTGCTCATTTGGGATACAAATCATGCCTTTGCTTGGTCTCTTTATCTACCCCCATAATAGTTGCATTCTTGACTGTACTGCGACTTATCTTCAACACCACCAGTGAAAAGTTCCTTCACATAACAGCGTAGCCTTACGCTTATGTTACTCTTGTAGCAGGTGAGAGAGATGAGATGAGCTTTGGATTCCTTTGCCTGAGGAGTGCCACTTCCTGGGCAAGTGCTATAGCCACTGGACTTGTTATATTCAAGGGCCATAGCTGCCTGTTTCAGCTATGCTGAATGAAAATGGCTGGGGTGCTAAACTTGGTATAATCATCTGTTGTTAGTTTTGTTCAACGTGTGCATCTGAGGACTAGGAATAGGGACATTTAGCTGGTTAACTGAAATGGTGTCAGGTGGGACATAGGTGCCTGAATGTTAAGCTGGGCCATCATGGCAGCACTTCTGGGCATGTGCAGTATCTGAACATAACATATGTAAACTTCCTAGAGAGCATTTAGGCTCATGGGGGTGTTGGCTGATTTTGTATTAGACAGGGTTTCTGTGAATAGCTCAAAATAAGGATGGAAGGACAAGTGGGACATGAATCCTGGGCACTGCCTAAAAGGGGGAAGCACCAGAATGGAGAGACGTGGATACCTTACCCTTCCAGGCCCTGCTCTGCTTCCTCACGTATTTTCTCGCCCAGTCCCCGGCAGCAGTGGTGCAAGAGCAAGTCAGTGAATCAAGGCATTCTGGGAAATGTAGTCCTGTGAAGCAGCATCCGAGTTAGCTGCTGCTGCTGTGGAGATAAGATGTCTTCCCCTTTTTCTCCTGAAATCAGGAGCTTTTTGCCTATTTAACATGGGCATATGCACCAAAAATGAGATGACATCTTGCAGCATCAGCAGTCTGCTGCTGCTGCTCCTGTGCACTACCCATCACTGGAGCCTCTAGAACCAGAATGTACAAAGGGAAGGGGGGATAGAGTACTTCCCTGGGTGCAGTCCTAGCTAGTTACTCCTCTGATTACTCACTTGGATTTAGGTATTCAAATTCCTTTCCAAGATCTGTGTTTAACGCTTAAGTTTCTTTTGTAAATCTCACCATGTTCGTAAGTCTCAAATTCTGCTGTTTATTCTGTGGGTGCAGAAGATGACATTGTGTCAAAGAGAATGACGTCAGTACTTCTGTTAGGTATTTGGAGGCGGGGTTGGATTTGGAAACGCCACCAAACAATGTTCTGTTTCACTGTGTGGAGCTCTTATGATTGAAGACTGGTTTTGTGGGGGTTGTGTTGAAAGAATAAAATGCCTGTTTTTTCTGAATTCTCCCTATGCCATCTTTGGAGGTAACCACTTGTGGAAAAGGAAACTAGACAGTATTTCACCTTTTAAAGGGGTTAATACATTGGAAAGAACTGAAAAATGGCAGAATTTTCAATTAATCTAAATTGTGATTTTTGTCAAAAAAAAACAGTTTAAGAGCTGACTTGACTCTTCTGTAGAGGTATATTCAGTGGAGAAAAGAGAATACTAAAAGACTGCGTTTCTTTTGAAGAAGCCATAATGACAACCAATGGCTGGAATTTCAAGCCATAAACATTTAAAATGAGAAATGAAGCACTGCATTTTATTTATTTATTTTTAAGCACTGACTGAGACCTATTAGAACAAGCCTATGAAGGGAACTGATGCATTCTTCAGCACTTGATGTCGTTCAGATCAAAACTTGGTCTTCCAGAAAGGTTGGAAAATTGTAATATAATAAACTGCTTAGTCTGTCTGGCTGTCTGTCTAATACTTTTGGAGCACTCTGGTTACTGAAACAATCAATCGGAGTGCTCCAAGAGCGTTATGGACAGGAGGCAGAGGAGTGCCTCTATGATGGCGGTGTCAGAGGGGGCGGAGCGGGAGGGCAAGGCCATCAGAGCCACTGCCACTGCTTGCACCTGTAGGGTTTCTGTCTATGCAGAACTGCTCACCATCAAGGCTTCCACCCAGGTCCAGGTTTGTCATTGTGGGGACTGCAGCTTGCAGGTTTCTTCCAGTGATGGCCAGGTGGGGGAGTGCCTATGGTGTGAGCAGTGCCTCCTGGTGGTGTTTCTCAGGGAACAGGCAAGAGAGCTACAGGAGGAGGTGGTGAGGCTCCAAAGCATCCTCCACCATGGGGAGTTGATCGATTCAGTGCTGGAGGACACCTCTGGGACTGGAGGAAGAACTGCATGAGGCAGCACTAAAGAAGGGAGAGGACATGGACTCCCTGGAAGTTTGAAGCTGGCAGCTTGTGAACTCTGGCCGCAGGCAGAAATCTTCATCTCAGCCTACATCAGTTTGTCTGGAGAATAGATATGGAGCCCTAGCAACAGAGGGCAAGGAGCCCATTCCATTGGTGGAAAAGGACAGGCCAGGTCTCTCCAAGGTGGGAAAGATTAAGACCACCATCACCCAGAAGTGATGGTTGGAGACTTCCTTCTGTAGGACTCTGAAGGATCCATCTGCCGGCCTGACCTGTTGTCTCGGGAAGTCTGCTGCTTGTCTGGAACCTGGAGTCCAGATCCAAGATATCATAGAGGCCCTCGGACTAGTACCCCATGCTGCTTATCTGTGTGGGCACCAATGGTACTGCTAGGGGAGACCCTGAGCAGATCAAAAGTGACTACAGGGCTCTTGGTGCAGGGGTGAAGGGGAGCTCGAATGGTGTTCTCTTCAATCCTTCTGATCAAGGGAAAGGGCCCAGGTAGGAGCAGGTGAATCCTGCAGATAAATGCTTGGCTGCGCAGGTGCTGTCACCAGCAGGGTTTTGGCTTCTTTGACCACGGGATGATGTTCCAAGAAGAAGGATTGCTGGGAAGAGATGGAACTACCTGACAAAAAGGGGGGAGAGTCTTTGCAGACTGGCTTGCTAACCTATTGAAGGAGGGCTTTGAACGGGAGGTAGAGACCAAAGTCCTGAGGTAAGTGGGGAAGCGGGAGACCTGGAGGAAGGGCAAGCAGGAGGGGGCAGCAGGGGAGGTGTTTTTGTACTTCCTGAGAAATCAGGGCAATCGACTAGTTACCTGAGGTGCCTATACAGGCATACCTCGGAGATATTGCGGGTTCGGTTCCAGACCACCGCAATAAAGCGACTATCGCAATAAAGCGAGTCACATGAATTTTTTGGTTTCCCAGTGCATATAAAAGTTATGTTTACACTATACTGTAGTCTCTTAAGTGTGCAATAGCATTATGTCTAAAAAAAAAATGTATACCTTAATTAAAAAATACTTTATTGCTAAAAAATGCGAAGTGAGCAAATGCTGTTGGAAAAATGGCACCGATAGACTTGCTCGACGCAGGGTTGCCACAAACCTTCTATTTGTAAAAAACACAATATCTGCGAAGCACAATAAAGCAAAGTGCAATAAAATGAGGTATGCCTGTACTTGGATACACAGAGCCTGAGAAAATAGGAGGAAGAATTGGAAGTCCTTGAACAGTCATGAAATGATGATGTGATTGGAATAACAGAGACTTGGTGGGAGCTCACATGACTAGAGGACTTTCATGGATGGGTACAAACTGTTCAGGAAGGACAGGCAGGGGAGAAGAGAAGTAGGAGTTGCACTTTATGTACAAGAGCCATATGATTGCTGATGGCTCTAGTATGAAACTGGAGATAGGCCTGTCGAAAAACTCTGGGTTAGGTTTACTGGGGAGAGCAGCAAGGGTGATGTCATGGTGCATGTCTGCTATAGACCACCGGACTGGGAGGAAGTGGTAGATGAGGCTTTCTTCAGACAACTAGCAGAACTTTCCCAATGACAGGCCCTGGTTCTCATGGGGGACTTCAGTCACCATGACATCTGCTTGGAGGACAATACAGCACTGTGCAGGCAATCCAGGAGTTTTTAGAGAGTTTTGGAGACAACTTCCCAATGCAAGCGCTGAAGCGGCCATCCTCTTCTTGACCTGCTGCTCACAAAAAGTGATGAATTGGTGGGGAACGTACTAGTAGATGCCAATTTGGGCAGCAGTGATCACGAGATGATTGAGTTCAGGATCCTGAGGAAAGGAAGGACAAAGAGTAGCAGAGTAAGGACCCTGGACTTCAGAAAAGCAGACTTTGACTCACTCAAGGAACTCATGGGCAGGATCCCCTGAGGAACCAGTCTGTCACTGGGGGAGAGGAGTCCATGAGAGCTGGCTGTACTTGAAAGAAACCTTACTGAGTGCAGAAGCAAACCATCCTGATGCGCAGGAAAACTAGCAAGGGTGGTAGAAGACCAGCTTGGCTTAACAGGGAGCTCTTCAGTTAACTAAATCACAAAAAGGAAGCTTATAAGAAGCGTAAACTTGGACAAACAACTGGGGAGGAGTATAAGAGTGTTGCTTGGGCATACATGAATAAAGTCAGGAAGACCAAAGCACAATTGCAGTTGCAGCTAGCAGGGGACTTGAAGAGCAACAAGAAGGGTTGCTACAAGTATGTCAGTAATAAGAGGAAGATCAGAGAAAGTATTGGAGAGGCAACCTTGTGACATAGGACTCAGAAAAAGCTGAAGTACTCAGTGCCTTTTTTTGGCTCAGTCTTCACAGGCAAGGTCAGCTCCCAGAGTACTGCACCTGGCAGCATAGTTTGGGGAGGAGGTGAGCAGCCAAAAGTGGTGAAAGAACAGGTGAGGGACTGTTTAGAAAAGCTGGACATCTACAAGTCCGTTGGGCCAGATGGGATGCACCTGAGGGTGCTAAGAGACTTGGCCGATGTGATTGTAGAGCCACTGTCCATTATTTTTGAAATCTCATGGTGATTGGGTGAGGCTCAGGTTGATTGGTAAAGACAGATGTATAATACCTATCTTTAAGAAAGTGAAGAAGGAGTATCTGGAAAACTACCAGTCAGCCTTATCTTAGTCTGTGGTCATGGAGCAGTTCCTCAAGGATTGCATTTCTAAGCACGTGGAGGAGAAGGTTAGGAGCAATCAGCATAGATTTACAGGAGGGCAAGTCATGCCTGACCCAACCTTGATTGCTTTCTGTGATGAAGTGAGTGGCTGTATGGATGTGGGCAGACCAGTGGATGTGGTATACTTTGATTTTAGTAAGGTTTTTAATATGTTCTCCCCAACATTCTTGCAGGAAGCTAAGGAAGTATAGGCTGGACGAATGGACTTTAAAGTGGATAGAAAATTGGCTGGAGCATCAGGCTCAGAGGGTAGTAATCAATGGCTTGATGTCTAGTTGGCAGCCAGCATCAAGTGGAGTTCCCCAGGGGTCGATCCTGGGGCTGGTTTTGTTCAATATGTTCATCAGCAACCTGGAAGGTGGCACAGAGCGGCAAATTCATAGGTGACAAGTTCATAGGTGACACCAAGCTGTGGGGAGTAGTAGATATGCTGGAGGGTAAGTCTAGAATTCACAATAACCTAGACAAATTGGAGGATTGAGCCAAAAGAAATCTCATCTGGTTCAACAGCAACAAGGGCCACGTCCCGCACTTAGGACAGAACAGTCCTGTGCACTGCTACGGGCTGGGGGCCTTCTGGCTGGGCAGCAGCTCTGCAGAAAACGACCTGGCTAGACAAAACCGTGGCTGGGATGTTATAGTTTGGGATGATCCTGCTTTGAGCTGGGGGTTGGACTAGATGACCTCCTGAGGTCCCTTCCATCCCTAATTTTCTATAATTCTATGATTAATGGCCCCACACTCATAACTTGCAGATTCCCACTCCTCACAGGTGCCCCTCACTCCCCACCGACAGCCCCCCATCCCATAACCCTGCCAGTTTCCCTCACTTGCAACCCATGGCCCCCGGTTTCTCTCTGGGTAACCTTTTCCAGTATTTCACTACCCTCCTAGTGCCAATATTCTTCCAGATATCTAAGATAAACTTCCCTTGCTGCAACTTGAGACTGTTTCTCCTTGTTCTGTCATCTGCCACCACTGAGAACAGTCTAGCTCCATCCTCGTTAAAAGCACCCAGGTAGTTAAAGGCTGCTATTAAATACCCTCAGTCTTCTCTTCCCTAAACTAAATAAGCCCTATTCTCTCAGCCTCTCCTCATAAGACATGTGCCCCAGCCCCCGAACCATTTGTGCTGCCCTCCACTGGACTCTCTCCAATTTGTCCACATTCTTTCTGTAGAGGAAAGACCAAAACTTAACACAGTTCTCCAGATGTGGCCTTACCAGTGCTGAATAGAGGGAATAATCACTTCCCTTGAGCTGGTGGCAACACTCCTATTAATTCATCCCAGTATGCCGTTAGCTGGGGGGTGGATGGGAGAAGCAGGGGCCAATGGGTTGCAAGTGAGGGAAACTGGCGGGGTTATGGAGGGGCTGTCGGTGGGGAATGAGGGGCACCTGGGAGGAGTGGGAATCTGCAAGTTATGAGTGAGGGGCCATTAATCACAGAATCATAGAAAATTAGGGATGGAAGGGACCTCAGGAGGTCATCTGGTCCAACCCCCTGCTCAAAGCAGGATCATCCCAAACTATAACATCCCAGCCAAGTTTTTGTCTAGCCAGGTCCATGCTGAAGTGGGGCAGGGCCCCCAGTTGCCAGGGCTATGGGACTAGGGCCAGAGTCCTTAGCCCCCTGTCCCCCTCCTCCTTTGCCCCACAGCAGCAGTGCCCAACCTTCACTGGCTTAAACAGAATGTGGACTCCAGCTCTCCCTCCCCCTCCCCCCCATCTGCAGGTGGCACAGCTGGAGCGGAGATCATGGGGTTGGGAGGAAGATGCAGGCTGCCTGGTGCAGGACTCTGGGCTCCCTGTCTTGCTGCCCAGACCCTGGGGGCCTCTGCAGCTCAGCAGGCAGGACCCAGTGCAGTAGGGCAGGGAAGCTCAGTGCTGCTTCTGGGAGCCCCATGCCAGCCATGCTGCTATGGCAAGGAACCCCCTGGCTGCCTGGCAGTAGCAGCGGTGGTATTGTGCCCTCTGCTGCTGCCAGGCGGGCAGGGGGCACCTAGCCTTCCTGCCCTACTATGCCAGAGAGGGAGGGTAGCCAGGTGGGAAGCCCCAAGCTCAGTGAGCAGCCCACATCAGCCCTGCACACATCTGGGGAACATATGCCCCCCCTCTGCTTCCTTCCCCATGAGTGCATGAAGCAGTGGGGTGCCAGCCGCTCCCTTCCCCTGCGCCAGCCACCTGGGTGAACTTAACCATGGGGCCCTCAATCTGCCCCTGCCCTCCCATAGACTTGCTTGGAAGGAGCTGTGGGGGCTTCTCTCCACACTGCCAGGTGCTCTTCTGCCTGATTGCTGCCCCCCTCCTTCCCCATTGCAGGCTGGAACTCTCCCAGTCTGCAAGGGGAAACCTGTCCTTTTCTGTGTTTTTTCTCCTTTAAAGGAGAAAATCTGTGATTGTCTTTGTGACCCCAGTTTTTATCACTGTGACTCCAAATGGGGTAGTGACCCCAAGGTTGGGAACTGCGGTTACAGCAACAAGAATAGAGAAGCTTGGGTTTAACTTGCTTTGTACCAAACAGCTGTTTTTTCAGGGAGCCTAGTATTGGACTTTGCTGATAACTGAGCAAAAACTAGGTTCTGTTGTCTTTATTGCTGTTTTAGTCTGGGTTAGGTGGCATAAGATAACCTGAATTGAGAATCTGATTTAAAGGTGTAGATCTGTCTTTAGCAAATGAGGAAAATAAATTTTGAGGGGGTTTTTGGTGATTATCTTTTATTAGACTGACTACAGTTAGGAGAGATGTTAGAAAAGCTTTTAGGCACAAAGTGTTCTTCAAGTCTGGACTCACCTGAAGAAAAGGCACTTTGTATCTGAAAGTATCTAACATCTATATCAACTATACAGTCAGTCCAATAAAAGATGTCACAAAACAAACAAAAGGCCTCTGCTTCTGGTATATTTTCTAGACTGTCACATCTATAACAATATTCTAACCCTACTTATACAGGAGGTCAGACATATGAGGTCAGACATTTGACAATCCCTCCTGAACTTAAACTTTCTGAATTTAGATCTAGAGTTGTAACTCAGTTGTACTTCTGTCCTCTTCCCTCTGTGGAATTTATGACTGGCAGCTTTGTTGTGCAAAATTGGCCCTGAAAATAGCAAGTGCCTAGTATTGATTTTCTTCTTTTATTCTCTCTCTGGTTTTTTTTAAATCCAGTCATTAAACAAACCCAGTTAATTTCATTTATGAATTTTTTTCTTCCATTCTGCTAGTATCACAGTTGTTCTCCATAGTTAGTCTCCTGATCATTAGCAGTACCCACACCTTCAGTTCCTGGTTAGTTACTTTGGAAACCTACGCAGATATTTAGTTTGTTAGGTGTAGATTGGAGATTGTATTGCTCAGATACTTGGTTTCAAATATTTAGTCTTAAGTAATTAAAAAGAATATCTTAAGTACTTGCAAAAGCCCTTGGACTTCTAGTTAGAATTTCTTCATGGTCACTTTGTACGCGTTTCATTCTGGTACTGTCCTTTTTTATTTAAAAAAAAAAAAAAAAACCTCAGAAAACTTAGAAAACTCTTCCTTCACCCTGGTGTATTAATACAGTGCAGAGCGAGGTAGCAGGTTAGTCTGAAGTCAGGCAGAAGGCAAGGTTAACACTGAGTAGTTCTGGCTATATATTTAAGAAAAATGAATTTGCACTGGAATAGAGGTAAAAAAAGAGACAGTAGGGTGGTCAGGGAAGTGGAGAATCTCTTTTAAAAGGAGTGATGGAATAATTGGACTGCAGAGTCTAGCAAAATGAAAGCTGAAACAGGATGTATCTATACTGTATTGAACAGAAGGCTGATGTGCCCCTTATAGACCCCGGTGGGCAATTTGGCTGGAGAGTTGCTTAATGAATGAGTTTTAGTGAGCTGTTGAGGGCCAAAAAGACAGTCCCACCCCTTGACATGTGCCCCGCGCCCTGGTTGCCATCTTGGAACTGGGAGTTGCACCACTAACCCCTGACCTTTTGCCACCATAAGTCCCCTTGCCCCCGTAAGTACTTCTTTTGGGTGGGGGGAGCTTACCATCTTGGAACCAGAAACAAACATAATACTAAAAATCAAATATCTTTAACATACTTTAATTTTATTTCAAAAAAGATTTTCATCCTGATTTACGTGTGTTTGCATAAAGTATATAGAGGTGATTGCATAATAACACAAATAAAGTCTTACTCTTGTATATTTTGTGTGTGTGTGTGTGGTATGGTTGGGGGGGTGTGCATGTATGGTGGGGTGCGTGTGGGGTTGAGGTGTGTGGCTGTGTGTGGGAAGATTGTATGCATCAGGAGGGGTGTGGCTTTGGGTATGTGTTGTGTGGGGACCTCCACACGTGCCCCCACCCATGGCATACAGCCCCCATCACCAGTGGCAGCACCATAGGGTGCTCATAGCCCAGGCAGGTACAGCCTGCCTCTTGCACAGGGGTGTAGGTGGCTCACATGCAGCTCCCAGGACTCCGCATCACCCAGGGGGAAGCCCCATGTGATGAAGCCAGTGATCTGGCCCTGCTCCCTGCTGCCACATGCAGTTCTTGAGACTCCTCCAGGCAGCAGGGAGTAGGGCTCGCCACCACTTCTAGGAGAATCCTGTGAACTGCACATGGTGGCAGGGAGCAGGGAAGGCAGCTGCCTCCATCACATGGGGCTTCCCCCTGGTGGCATGTGAATCCTGGGAACTGCATGTGAGCAGCAGGGAGTCCTGCACGATGGAACTGGGGCAACCTGGGCTTCACACTCCTGCCTTAGGCTTCATACTCCTGCCAGCCCCAGCTCTGCACTTTCTCCCAGCTGCAGCTTCCCTCCACCTGCTGCTGTTTCCCTACCTGCTGCCTGGAGCAAGCGCTGCAGCAGGGACACAAGGAGTAGCCGCTGGAGGCTGGGGAATCCAAGCAGGTCCCTCGCTGGCTACAGTAGTCTTGCTGGCCAGCTCTGGGGCCAGGACCCTACCGTGCACAAGGGTGGGAGTGAAATGTGAGGGCTGGGCATAGTACTGTTAATTGGTGGGTGCCTGTGGGTCAGATGAAATCTCCTGGTGGGCTGGATTTGGCCCACAGGCTATATTTTGCCCACAGCTGTTACAGATTAAGATATATGTAGAACATGAGCTTTTATGGGCTCTAGCTCACTTCTGACCACTTTGTTCCTAGGGGTTCGTTGTTTTGTATACCTCTTCCCAGCACTCTCCCTTCTCAGTTTTTTTATTTAGATCTCTCACTCCACTTCATATGCTGTTCTATGCTGTCCTTTCACAGCATCTGATAGTGAGAGAAGATTTCATGATCTCTTTATATATCTGATTTAGTTAGTCTGTAAGGTACCTGTGAGCATAGTACAGTGTAGATACATCCCATCTCAGCTTTCATTTTGCTGGACTCTGCAAGCCAAGTTATTCCATCACTCCTTTCAGTAGAGATGCTCTACTTCCCTGGCCATCTTTGTGCACCTATGACAGTGTTAATTTTTCTTAATTATAGCAAGAATGATAGTGTTCAGATAATGCCTCACAAGGGCTTTATACATGAATGATTCCCTGTATCTTCTGGTAGAAGGCATGGTAGAGGTGTGCTGTATGGACTGAGTAGGAGATGCATATGCTTTCACAGCATCTGTTGAAGTGAGCTTTGGCTTAAAAAAAAACAACTTAATGCATCTCTAATTCAGTTAGTCTGCAAGCTGTACCTCTTCCCTGCCTTCTCTCCGACTCCAGACTAACATGACTAACTATTTCCCTTTGCCTTCTGGTAATACCTCACCTTATTTGCCTTTTCCACAGCTTCATGACATTGGTAGTTCATAGTCCACTTACA
>NW_017728907.1:31509574-31536096 GCF_001723895.1 Crocodylus porosus | reverse complement strand
CTGTCCTTTTTTATTTAAAAAAAAAAAAAAAACCTCAGAAAACTTAGAAAACTCTTCCTTCACCCTGGTGTATTAATACAGTGCAGAGCGAGGTAGCAGGTTAGTCTGAAGTCAGGCAGAAGGCAAGGTTAACACTGAGTAGTTCTGGCTATATATTTAAGAAAAATGAATTTGCACTGGAATAGAGGTAAAAAAAGAGACAGTAGGGTGGTCAGGGAAGTGGAGAATCTCTTTTAAAAGGAGTGATGGAATAATTGGACTGCAGAGTCTAGCAAAATGAAAGCTGAAACAGGATGTATCTATACTGTATTGAACAGAAGGCTGATGTGCCCCTTATAGACCCCGGTGGGCAATTTGGCTGGAGAGTTGCTTAATGAATGAGTTTTAGTGAGCTGTTGAGGGCCAAAAAGACAGTCCCACCCCTTGACATGTGCCCCGCGCCCTGGTTGCCATCTTGGAACTGGGAGTTGCACCACTAACCCCTGACCTTTTGCCACCATAAGTCCCCTTGCCCCCGTAAGTACTTCTTTTGGGTGGGGGGAGCTTACCATCTTGGAACCAGAAACAAACATAATACTAAAAATCAAATATCTTTAACATACTTTAATTTTATTTCAAAAAAGATTTTCATCCTGATTTACGTGTGTTTGCATAAAGTATATAGAGGTGATTGCATAATAACACAAATAAAGTCTTACTCTTGTATATTTTGTGTGTGTGTGTGTGGTATGGTTGGGGGGGTGTGCATGTATGGTGGGGTGCGTGTGGGGTTGAGGTGTGTGGCTGTGTGTGGGAAGATTGTATGCATCAGGAGGGGTGTGGCTTTGGGTATGTGTTGTGTGGGGACCTCCACACGTGCCCCCACCCATGGCATACAGCCCCCATCACCAGTGGCAGCACCATAGGGTGCTCATAGCCCAGGCAGGTACAGCCTGCCTCTTGCACAGGGGTGTAGGTGGCTCACATGCAGCTCCCAGGACTCCGCATCACCCAGGGGGAAGCCCCATGTGATGAAGCCAGTGATCTGGCCCTGCTCCCTGCTGCCACATGCAGTTCTTGAGACTCCTCCAGGCAGCAGGGAGTAGGGCTCGCCACCACTTCTAGGAGAATCCTGTGAACTGCACATGGTGGCAGGGAGCAGGGAAGGCAGCTGCCTCCATCACATGGGGCTTCCCCCTGGTGGCATGTGAATCCTGGGAACTGCATGTGAGCAGCAGGGAGTCCTGCACGATGGAACTGGGGCAACCTGGGCTTCACACTCCTGCCTTAGGCTTCATACTCCTGCCAGCCCCAGCTCTGCACTTTCTCCCAGCTGCAGCTTCCCTCCACCTGCTGCTGTTTCCCTACCTGCTGCCTGGAGCAAGCGCTGCAGCAGGGACACAAGGAGTAGCCGCTGGAGGCTGGGGAATCCAAGCAGGTCCCTCGCTGGCTACAGTAGTCTTGCTGGCCAGCTCTGGGGCCAGGACCCTACCGTGCACAAGGGTGGGAGTGAAATGTGAGGGCTGGGCATAGTACTGTTAATTGGTGGGTGCCTGTGGGTCAGATGAAATCTCCTGGTGGGCTGGATTTGGCCCACAGGCTATATTTTGCCCACAGCTGTTACAGATTAAGATATATGTAGAACATGAGCTTTTATGGGCTCTAGCTCACTTCTGACCACTTTGTTCCTAGGGGTTCGTTGTTTTGTATACCTCTTCCCAGCACTCTCCCTTCTCAGTTTTTTTATTTAGATCTCTCACTCCACTTCATATGCTGTTCTATGCTGTCCTTTCACAGCATCTGATAGTGAGAGAAGATTTCATGATCTCTTTATATATCTGATTTAGTTAGTCTGTAAGGTACCTGTGAGCATAGTACAGTGTAGATACATCCCATCTCAGCTTTCATTTTGCTGGACTCTGCAAGCCAAGTTATTCCATCACTCCTTTCAGTAGAGATGCTCTACTTCCCTGGCCATCTTTGTGCACCTATGACAGTGTTAATTTTTCTTAATTATAGCAAGAATGATAGTGTTCAGATAATGCCTCACAAGGGCTTTATACATGAATGATTCCCTGTATCTTCTGGTAGAAGGCATGGTAGAGGTGTGCTGTATGGACTGAGTAGGAGATGCATATGCTTTCACAGCATCTGTTGAAGTGAGCTTTGGCTTAAAAAAAAACAACTTAATGCATCTCTAATTCAGTTAGTCTGCAAGCTGTACCTCTTCCCTGCCTTCTCTCCGACTCCAGACTAACATGACTAACTATTTCCCTTTGCCTTCTGGTAATACCTCACCTTATTTGCCTTTTCCACAGCTTCATGACATTGGTAGTTCATAGTCCACTTACAGTAATGCTTAGGCCTTTCTTCTCCTGTTGCTTCCAGTTAATGAACCCACAATTTACAGCAGACATTCTTGTTCCATTGCGTGTGACCTCATTTAGTTAGTGTTAAATTTCATTTAATTCTTACTCCAGGTCTCGGTCTCATCCACTTTATCCTGTAAGATATTCTGAGTCATTTTATTGATGATGTCTCCTAAACTTGCATTCTCTCTTTCATTACATAATTAACTTCCCTCCTTAAGGTTTTTCCTTTCATTTAACCCAACTTTCTGTACCCAGGTTGTTAAAGAAAATTATTTACTATTTTAATTTTTTTTTCTTTTGGTCCTGAGACTTGAGAGGTCCACCAGTAGTCTTTGTCCACCTTGATAGTTCCCCTTTCATTAGAATGTTGGCTTCTTGCAGACATTAAAAAACAAAAAACCATGTATTACTGAAAGAAACAGTGTGTTACTTCAGCCCAGCTCTGCGGCGTCTGTGTAAACTGGACTACAGTGGAGTTTTTTGGCACTTTTAGCTAAAATGGATTCAATCAGCTATTAGATAAAAATGCTGAAAAAGCCCCACTAAAGTGCCCAATTTTTATAGACATCAGGTGAGCCGGGTGAAGTACTGCATTGCCTCTTCTAGGCTTGTGCAAGGCTTAGCGCAGGAATGCATGAGTTTAAAGTAATGTGCTGTTCTTTATTGTTGTTTTTTAATGTCTGCAAGCACCTTTTTTGTCTTTTCTTTAATCAGTTTCTTCTTTAAACCCACTCAGTGTTTGTTGGTACTAACCCCCATCTTCTCTGGTTCAGTAGTAGATTAGGTCTACCTTATTTGTTTTGGGTAGCCGATCTGTTAATGAAAGATATTGGATTACCTATCTGATACAGTCTAGCTTTGATAAGCCTGTATAGCATTTTGTCCCGTTTCCTATTTACCTTTGTCTCTAATTTTTATTCTCATCAAAATTAATCTAAAAACTTGAATACAGTTTAGGTTAAACCTTGTGGCTTATGTAGTTTTGAACTAAAACAGTTTATCCATATAGATATTATTTTTTATTTGTTATGATTTGTGTTACTGGCTTGTAAATATGAAATAGTCTAAAACTCTCTTTCAGCAAATGGTAACGACAACAAGAAATTCAAAGGAGACGATAAAATGGATGGGGCTCCTTCTCGTGTTCTTCATATCAGGAAATTGCCTGGTGAAGTGACAGAAACTGAAGTTATTGCTTTAGGCTTACCTTTTGGTAAAGTAACCAATATCCTGATGCTGAAAGGAAAAAATCAGGTACTGCCTGTATTTATGTCCATTACTAGTATAGCAATTTTTTTTTCAAATTTCAAAATATACTGTTAATCCTATGGAAACTAATTATAATGGTAACTCATTTTTTAGTCTGCACTGTTCTTAGCTCAGAGTCAATTCTAGTTCACTTCATATTTACATGCAGTGAGTTTGTTGACCTTTCTTTTAACTGAATATATGATCTCTTCCATCCCCCACAAATTCTCTGCTTTCAAGGTAATTATTTGGGCCAGCATCTTTAATGATGAAAGTTTAGACATATGGAAAATTTTACTTTGAAGATAGGGGATTTCTAGCTAAATACGGGCTTTTCTGGGGAGGCGGGGAGTAAAATTGGAGGTCTTACTAAAAATGGAAGTCTTTGTGAACGATGTGCTGCTTTTATAATGTCAAAAAGTAAATAGTCCATAAATAATACAAGACTTTTCTTAATTCTTACATTATAGGCTTTTTTGGAACTTGCAACAGAAGAAGCTGCTATCACTATGGTTAATTATTATTCTGCTGTGACACCTCATCTCCGTAACCAGCCCATTTATATCCAATACTCTAATCATAAAGAACTAAAGACTGATAATACACTAAACCAGGTATATATATATATTGTTATGGAGTATTACAGATGTGTACACTTGCTTACAAATATAGCATAGCCTACATTCGCAGCATGCATTTTGTATAATTGAATGTATTTTTGTATCAACTAAATTTTGCTGTAACTTTCGGTTGCAGTTCTATTTTATGATATTAGAAGGAACCAGGCATCATTTTGACTTCACATGTTGTAGTTATGTCAGTGTTGTTACTGTAATTCATTATTGCTTATAACTGTTACTAACTTAAAGCCATTCATGAAATAAACCTCGGTTTGAAAGTTAGGATTAAAACAAATTTTTTTGGTTTAAGTTGTCAGCGCAAGTCGAATTTCCTTAGCATCTATTACTAATGCAGATTCCTATTCCCAGTGTTATGAATCATAAAACTGATAGCATTAGTAACTTTAGTTTATTTGATCTCTTCTTCCTACAGTATAGTTCCTGGAGAAAAATGCATTACAGATCACTCCAGGGGAAAAATGTATTTAATAACTGAGAAATATATTATTTGATCTTGGATATGTGTAAAATCCATTTCAAAACAGTCGTAAGACTTTTTTAGTAGAACAGGAAACTCTTTTAAAAGTAACACTTGCCAGAGCAGTAAAGGTCTTCCTTGCATCTGAGGTTGCTGCCTCCCACAAAGAATGGGGAAAAGAAGGATTGACCCTTTGCAGCTCAGATGCTAATATCTCAGCATTCATTTCTTATATTCTTTTTTTGATCAGACTAGCATTGCCTGTCTGTTGTAAGAAACTACAGTTCCTGCTGTTCTCTTGTCCTATCCAGTATAATAGTGTGTTAATTACACACTACTTTATTACCTTTTAAGGACATTTTTCTGGAAACTTCCATGCTTGAGACTTTTTTTTGCTTTCTATTGAAATTAAGTTCATCTTTCATTTTTCTGCCTAGCATTGTGATCATGCTATATCTTTTGTTGTTCTGAGTATTCTGTCTATCAAGGATTATTTTAAAAATTTTAAATGCTAGCTATAAAAAAAAAAAAGGGGGGGGGAAGGTAGAAATGAAAAACAAAAAATCCACCAATACCAGTAATAGGTAGGGCTATATCCACCATCCATTTTATGCTTACTTTTAGTGTTGGCCTTTTTTTGGACCTGTCTCACTCTGATTAATAATATTCTGCTCTGATGTGATATCATTCTGGCAGTGCTCTTGCTACAGCAGGTCTGCCTCTTTCTTTTTGTCATTAAGGCAGTTCTTTTACAAGCTTGTTCTTAATTTTTTTATTTATAATAATGTTTTTGGTCACCTTGCAAGACTGATGCTTGTTGTGATAATATACTCAGCAAAAGACAGGTGGCTGTGATGGGTTTGGACATTCTTGTATTGGTAAGAAAAAGCGTATGAGTTTTTGATTGTTGATGAGCAAATTCCCTTCCGAGTTAAATTAATAGGGACACTAAGCCACTTAACCAAAAATGTAGGTAACGGTAGCGTTTGAAAGCGTTTGTGACTTTTTAAAAGTGTCCTTTCTTTACATAGAATTTTAAAAGAAAATAAGTTCTGTAAATTACTAGGAAAATTAAGGAAAACATAAATAGTTTAATTAAGGGGAGAGCAGAGGAAGCTGTAATTTGACAAGACCTTAAACAAGCGCATAAAATAAAAATTAGAGTAATTTTTTCAGCTTTTTATGGTAGTTTTTTAGCTACTGTTTTGTTAATTTCTTATACTGTTACTTTGCAAGATTGTTACTTTTACAGGTTGCCTTTTTAAAAGACTATTCTCACAGTAGATTTATTAGAGCTATTTCAACATTTTAATATTTTTGTGGATCTATTTTGTCTGGGAAAATGCATAAGCAGGACAGTTAAATAATGGTAAAGTTATGTTTTAAAATGGTCATTTTTACCTGGTGTGTTAAGAATAACAGTAATAATTGTTGAACTCCTGAATTGTCAACTTGTCATTTCTTTTTTTTAAACGTAGAATTAGGTTTAGTTATTGTGATACTTTTAAAATTGTAAAGAGAAATAGTCAAATACAGTAGAACATAATGAAACTTAAAAAGAAAAACATAATATTTCTCAAGTTAGATAAGCAGTTGACTTTTTTGTTTACCTGCTTAAACATTTTAAAAAACTTTCTATTTCTTCCCCAAGTACCTTTAAAAAGTAGGGCCACTTCTTTACAAATGTTAAAAATGTAAACTGAATTTATTCCTTGTTTAAAAACATCTGTTGTACAATTTTAAGCCTGACTTTATGCCTCCTTTGTCATGCAGTACTATTAGTCTTAGCTGAATTATGTGGGAGGAATAAACATCAGCTCAGAAGAGTCTTTTAAGGCTGTGATCTAGAAAGCAGGCCTTTCAAATTTTTACTCATGTGAGTAATTCTGGTGTCCTTGGTTGGGACCATTTGTGCCAATAAGTGCTGGGGACAATTTAATTTCAGTTTTTCTTGCAACATAAATTTTGGTACAGTATTATTGGTGTAAAAATTGGAAGAGGACTGAAATAATGAAGCAGGTCTACCAAATGCTTGAGTGGTTTTAGAATGGTGTATATTTTGTGCATTTTTTGAAAATAATTAGCACTATTCTCAAAATACTTCTGTCAGAATAGCATTAATTAGTGCTTGACCTGAAACAGTAGAACTTGTTTTCCCACAAAGTGTTTACCAGGTCTCCCCCCCCTCCCCCTTTACTTTACTTTTCTTATTCCTTAATTCATTTCAGAATGAGGAATATAATGCAAGTTGTGGGACCTGCGATGTGTAGTAGCTCTGATGATGATACCTTTATGTATGGTGATGATTATTGGTTATGATTCTTACTTGGCATGCACACGTTTGTTTCTTCTGTTGTATTGTTTTACCTCGTAAAGCTACTATAATAAAACGTATGAAATAAAATTCCTCTTTCTGCATTTTTAGAGAATCATCTAACCCTTCTAAAACTTGATCACTTTTTGCAATAGAAGTAGTTATGCAGATATATGCTCTTGTGTTGTTACCGATGTGGTTATCCTCTCAATTTGTAAACCTTTGTTGTTTGGGTTAATAAACTCTTGGGTTGCATGTAAGTAGTTTGCTTACCTGCAATCACTTCTTTCTATGTTTGGCCTTACTGTCTTAATTTTATTAAGACACAGATTAGACTGTTATGAGTAGAATCCATCATTTCCATTCTTATTTGGAAAATATTCCTTTTATTAGTGAGCTATTCATTCTAATATAGAGTTTGGCTAAAAATAGAAAGGAACTCTTAATTTATTGAATAGATTGCAGGAGGGTATGATTTTGATTTTGATTTTGGTCTGTCAACACACATTCAAAATCCAAAACAGCCCCACCTTTTTGGTTCCTTCTGGTAAACACCCCCCCCCCCCAAAACAAAAACAAAACAAAAAAACCCCCACATGCTTCCTTTTAGAAGGATTGTTGGCTTCATTTCTGGGGTTTGGTAAGGATTAATCAGTATATTTTTTTAGTATAATCTCTCCCCATGGTAGAGTACAGTTCCAGTTATACCACCCAAATTCTGCATTGCACAACATCTAGTTTTGATGGACTAAGTAGTAGTAGATTGCTGTGCCATTGAAGAAATCTTTATAATGTTCACTAAATTTTCATTGTATAGTGTTTGCATCTCTTGTGATGTTTTTAAGAGGTGAATGTTTATGATGCCAAAGGTAATTATGTATTTGTTGGCAGTAACAATATGGATACAGCTATTTTCCTGAAATATTTTTTTTTGTTATATGACATGTTTTTATTTTTATTTAGAGGGCTCAAGCTGTACTTCAGGCAGTGACAGCAGTACAGACAACAAATACTCCCATAAGCGGGACTACAGTTAGTGAGAGTGCAGTAACTCCAGCTCAGAGTCCCGTACTTAGAATAATAATTGACAACATGTACTACCCTGTAACCCTTGATGTTCTTCACCAAGTAAGCCAATTGGTTTTTTTTATCTTTTAACTTGCATTTATATGTTTTGTAATAGGTTTGTGTAAGCATAACCTTTTTATTGTTTTTGACAGATATTCTCTAAATTTGGTGCAGTGTTAAAGATAATTACATTCACAAAGAATAACCAGTTTCAAGCATTACTGCAATATGGTGATCCAGTGAATGCACAGCAAGCAAAATTAGTAAGTATGAGTTTGCTTTCCAGTAAATTACCTGTTACTTACCAATTTGACAGATGCTGGTATAACAAACTGCTAATCTTAGTAATGTACCAAACTCGTCCACCTTTTTTTTAATTTTTTCAAATAATAGCCTGTTTTGATATGAAGAAAAAAACCGATCCCAGCTACTGTATATGTGTGGTTTAGTCCCTAGAATAGTGGTTCTCAAGTAGTGTGCTGCAAGATCTGTTTAAGGGGACTGCAGCATGCCACACAGTGTCTGGGTATGCAGGTTCAGATGACTTGGGAGAATTCTCCCTGGTTTGTTTTTGTGAAGAAAAATTTTACCTGGAGACCCCTGAACAGACATTCAAATGCTGAGGCCCTGAAGAGTAGAGTTTGCACTGATGCTGCTGCTCAGCCAGAGGATCCCTGTGCACACATCTTGTTGTGATCTGCAGGCTCTTTCAGTCAGCCTGGAGGCAGTGTACAGGTCATCCAAGCAGTGCCCTGATTGGATAACCCAGACTGGTCACGGTTAGCCTCGCTCTCCCTGCAGCACAGCATGCAGCTTGTTAATGCAGCATGTTCTGCTTCCTGCTAGGCTGGAGCAGTAGAGTCCAGCCTGACCAACGCACTGTTTCGGGCAAGGTGGGAATTATTGGATACGGCAAAGCCCTGGGATGTTGGAGGACTGTGCTGTGGCTTCTCTTACAAGATGTGTATGGACATTCACTCTCCCAGGATAAACTCTTCCAGAGCCACCGTTTTTGCTTTGGGAGAAAAATCCTGAACACCTGTACACTTGTGGTTTCTATGCGGATTGTAGCAACTCTTCTCAGGAGAAAATGAATGTTTATACATGGCCAATATTGGCACTGTAAGGTGTGGAAGCCCCTATGTATGATTTTTTTTTTTTTCAAGTTGCTGCGTCTTTAAAAAAAAAAAAAGCAATGGAGATTTTTTTTCTGAAGCATAAGAGGCATGGGGGGGAAGTGCCAAATTATTTAGGGGACAGTGCAGTGTAAAGGCACCAAACTCCATAGTAAATCAGTTTAGAAATACAGCAGGGTTAAGTCATGGAAGGTTGTAAAGGTAAAGGTGAATAACTATTGCTTGAAAGTGGAAAGAGATTCCAGAGAAAAATGAAGAAAGAAGTCTATCATTATCAATATATGATCCTGTTGTTTTGAATGGACCCACTGGGAATAAGCTTGCATTTATCAAGATAGGAAATGATGAGGGCCTATTTGAGAATTTTAGCAATGGACTGAAATGGAAAGTTAGATTTTGGCAATTTTTAGGGAAAAATGGTAAGATTTTTTTAGCACTTGAGGTGGTAACCTTAATCTGTGGAAAGCTCAATCAAAGATAATGGAAAAGTTCTGGTATTAAGTGATTTGAAAGCAGGTAGTGTTATCCATGGATGAGAGGAAGGTGGATTTTGGAGGAAATGACCATATTTTCTCACATTCACACACTCCAGAATAAAATACACCTCTTTCTTTCCTTTCCTGTCCTGTCCCATCCCATCCTGTCATGCTCTGTTCTTTGAAAGGCAGAACGACAAAAAGAAAAGGATCTTTGCCTGTAGTAAGTAACTGAGTAAGCAGCAGTCAGGGACTAATCTCCTTAATGTTTTATTCCCTGAGTCATATGCAGATTTTATTTCTCCTTTTCCCCAGCAAGGCAGAAATTGCTCTTCTCTTACTAAGTTTCTCCAGTGTAACACGCACTACAATTTCCAACTGCTGTTTTTTGGAAAAAGGTGCATATTGTATGTGCAAAAATAATAGCACAGCTTTGGCCAGCCTCTGCTAAAGTTGACAAGTAGCATCTGTAAAAAGAGAAAATAAAAACCAGGCTATGTCCTTTGTATTAACAGTGAAGACTAATATGAAGTAGTAAGGTAGAGCTGAGAGCAGTCATCATAGAGAAGATAGTTGAAGAAGCCTTCAAATATGATTGCCTAGTTATTGGGTACAGAAGAGGAGATGACCAGACAGTTCCCTTCAGGATCCAGACTGAAAGCTGAAGAGTGGGTGACAGATCCTACAAAAAAATACCGAAGCAACATTTAGGAAAGTAGGAGGATAAGCAGGAAATGGGAGAAGTCACATAAAACAAAATACAAGTTTTTAAGAAGAGAATCATGGTCAGTCCTGTTTATGGTGTTCTGCAGTTGAGAAAATGTCAAACTTTAAAATTTCTAGTTATAGATGGGAAGGCTTAGTACCAAACTGATTTTTGGAAAAGCACCTTTCTGTATATTCCCCGCCCCCAGACGTCTGTATAGATTTACAATATAATTTTGAACACAGTTCTTTCCAATACATATTGTGGTGTCAGAGGTGAGGAGAAAGCAAGTATTACAATAAATTTTGTTTTAAAATGAAGCTGCCTGTCCATACATAAACTCCACACTTTAAATTTTAAGTAATTTTAATAACAAAGAAACTGGATTTTCTCTTTAAACGATTCATTATTACTATAACAATGAGTGTTTAACAACTCGAAGAGGAGTTGTTTGTGTTTAATTTTTTATTTCAGAATGGCTGTATATTTGTATAGACATCTTTATGTTGGTTGACACTTGTTTTGCATTTGACAAGTTCTCTCTGACAACAGTTTAGGTTTTGTTTTTGGTTTCTTTTAACAAAAATTTAAATTTACATTTTGGAGCAAACTGTCATAGCAAAGGGTGCCTTTGCTATTCAAAAATAATTTCAGGTAGGTGACACCTGAAAATGAAAACACTTGATTTTAATTCAGTTAGCAGCAGTAAAGCTGGATACTATAGACTCTAGTTCCAGTATGAGCTAAATATGTGAAAGGATTAAAATAACTTTCAAGTAACTTGCAACACTTAATTTTTAACATATTGGCATTTAATCTGATGTGATAACCAGTTAGTTATGATATGAAAAACAACCCTTCTTTTTAAAGCAGCATAACTTAGTATTGACAAAGGATAATGCAAATGTGAGTTAGTATATTGGACATAGAGTATATGTGAAACAAAGCTTCATAGGGTAATAGTAATGCTCTTTGTGCTCATGTTAGGTACCATATTTATTCAAATACAAGACAAAGTTTCTTTCTCCAATCAGCATGGGAAGAAAAAAGCCCCTCATCTTATTATCACATACAAGGAAACCTCATTAAATATAATGTATACTGGTAAACTGCTGCCAAAAGCAGCATTAGCTCAGCAATGGAAACCAACTATAAAGTTGATTAAATGCAGCCAGCACTGAGCTTAACTATAAAACACATGACCCAGGTGGGGCAAACATACTGATGGGAAACTTTTTCCCATTAAAAATAAAAAAAGGCAGGTATTCCCTCTGCCAGAAACTGGCACTGGGCCTGAAGTTACTCTGGGCCTGCAGGTACAGCAATACCAGGCTGAGACTGGGAGGCCAGAGCCCTCCCTGACATCCTCTTTGTGCCAGAGATGCTTGATCTTAGCCAAAAGGTCAAGATGCTGATGGAAACCTATCAAAAGGACAGATTAGTGTAACTCATCTGAATAAGACATGGTAGTGCCCATTGAGCACAGTCCCCTTCAGCACTGCCTCTTTCAAGTCATGGTGAGCCACCACAGTGCATATATTTTTACTTCGTCTTCATGCCCACAGTTGAGCTGCAGCTTTCTTTCTCATTTTCAATAATTCCTCTTTCTTCACCAGCCATAAATGCCTGGCAAACATCACAAAACAGTGCCCCAAACAGTTCACCTAGGATCCTTCTGTAGCCCCCTCTCTTAGCCTGGTCCATGTGATTAGTGTGGCCCCACCCTCCATGAAGTGAAGCTAGACCCATTTGCCTTGTGCCTTATCTGTACATACATTTTTGGAGCATTGTAGGACTCATGACAAGAACACCCAGTTCTGGTCATGAGTGGGGGTACTAGTTAACACATGGATCCTTTGTGGGGGTGTATCTGGAATATACACATGCACTGACCAGTGCTGAGCTATGGGATTGCCATGGCTTGAAATGCTGTTGATTCTGGTGGGACCTAGCCCAATGGATTATATGGTAAACCAGGGGCCTTTTGGCTTCAGACTAATATCATGCAAAGCTTGTATTATATTTAAGTAGGTACAAAATTGTGTTTATAGAGTACCTGAATTAAAACTTGTAGCTGTTTCAAAATAAGTAGCATGCATCAGTTCTGGATGACTAAATCTACAGGTATTATATGGAAATAAATACAGCTATGTTTAATTTTAAGGTCAGTGTTTTCAAATTTGGTCCTTGCTTCCATGTGCTCAGGGAGAGCCAGGTTTGATAGTAAGGAGGGGAGAAAGGATGAACATTTTCGGGGAGGTGGAGGACAAGGGGGCTACCTGGCCCCCCCTTCTCCAGATTTATTTTTTTTGCTGTAGCATTGGGAGGGGGACAAATTCAAGGCATGCTCCAATAATTAGATTCTTTAGCTGGAAAATTATAACAAATTTAAAAAATTTCCATATATAGAATTTAATTATTTGGGCGTCGTCTTATAATCAGGGTTGTCATCTAGTCAAGTAAATATCGTAATACAGGCAGTCCTCGGACTTGCAACATAATTTGTTCCTGAAAACTGCATCATAATTTTAAGTGTAACAGAACCATATCCCATCAGAAACAACGTTATACATGGGAATTGGTTCCTAAATCAAGGCCCAGTACCCTATTTTCACCAAAAATAACCCATAATTTTGTACTCGGTCAATTATAGAATAATAATATAGCTATATTAATGTATTTATATTGTAAATAGCAATCATATTGACTTGGAAGGACTTATTTGAGGTGACTTTACTGGACTTTTTAAAGGGCTCTTGGTTGGACTTTTTGAAGGACTCTTGGCTGGAGTCTTTTCAGGAGTCTTGGCTGAAGGTTTTTCTGGAGGCTTGTCTGCTTTCTTAAAGAAAGTGTCCAAGGAAGTGTGAACAGATGTTCTCCAGGGAGGTGGGTGACACACTGAACTTGTTCACTGACATGGCGTCACATCAGTTCGAGCGTTGTAAAGTCGAAACTGATGTCAGAAAGGTGAAACGGTGTCAATTTATAAATGTAAGTGCAAAACATTGTAACTCAAAACATTGTAAGTCGAGGACTGCCTGTATAGGATGACCTTCCCTTTTGTTTAACTCTGCAACTTTAAAAGGAGAATATTTAAAACTGAAGGTGTTTAAAGTTGTCTGAATATTTAATACATGCAAAGTGATGAATGGCATCAACGTAGAGACCATACAAGACCATCATGTTAGAAGGAAAGATGTCCTTTCCCCTTCAGAACTAATGAAAAATATCTACCATTTTCAGGGTTGTTACTGGATTGAAAAATGCATTAAAAAACGCAACAAAACAGAATCCTTATCTGAATAATATAGACCCTACCAGCTGAATAGGACATTAACTGGAAAGGAGATGACAGATGAGAAGAAATAACTTGCTCCCCTTTCGAATACATTTAGAGTATGTTAGAAGCAAGAAGACTGTGACTAGTCCTTCAGTGGGTTGCATGGGGTTCTGAATTAAAAAGCATGATGAAATAATAAAGACATTTTTTAATGGATTTTCCATCAGTTTTTACTGCAGAAGATCATGGAGAAATTAAAATTTCACAGGAAATCAGAATGTGGTCTTAATAGAGATTGAAGACTTATTGAGGAAGTAAAAGCAATTTGAAAAACTCAAGTGATGTAAGTACCAAGAAGAGATGATATTCATTTCAGGGTTCTGAGAAAATACGAATGTGTGCTCTGAAGCCCTATGGAACTTCTTGCTTATTTGGATAACCAAAGCAGCAAAAAATGCAATTCTCCACCAGTTGTTTTCCAGGAAACTGCCATTTCGTGTAGCATAAGCTTATGGCCATGTTCATCCATGTTTTCATCACTACCTCCAGGTGGAATAATAATGACTGATTGTATCTTCAACTGAATTTGAAGACAGCACAATCCCCAGAGGCAGAATGCCTATTTCTGGGGTAGGCAAAAATATATTAAGAACATGCAACAATGCTGGTCTGTAAACATCAAGGCTCTTCTAAAGTAAAGCAGATGGACCCCGCAGATGCCTAAATGATGACTGTTGAAGTACTCCTGTGTACAGAGTGTCTGAACTCAATAGTAGAGAAACAGGACTACTAATACTGTGTACTAACATTAAAGCTAGTATTAGTAATATGTCTCTTAAAGACAGTAGATATAGTTTATTTGGACATACTGGGAGTGTAGATGTCCTTTTTGCTGGATGATTGGTTAATTCAAGGATATTGTCATATTATCATCTTTAAAAAGTAATATTTGCCAGGCCTTTGGTGCAGAAAACTTTATCTACACCCTAACTTACAGTTTATACCTTCAAAACAATTGGTATGCATTAGAGCTTTGTTTGACACAGCTCAGCTCTGCCTTCCTGACCTGGTGTAGCATAAAAACATCATAAATCTAGCAGAGACATTTTATCATAGCTGGTCACTTGAATGTTAGGTCTGATACTCTGCATTCAGAGCACCTCTGATGTATAGGTCTGGGTATCCTTGATGAATCCTCACTTTATACTAGAAGTAATTCCAGTTTCCACAGGAATTTTCCCTTTGCATTTGTGTACCAATTTCAGGACAATTTTTTTGATGATGGTAATACATAGACCTTCCAGGACTGGATTTGCAAATTCAGGATATTAAACGAAAAGTACAACATGCAGGAAGGAAACACCCCTGTAATCTATGTAACCTCATCAAGAAAAATTGTGCCCAAAGTTTGGAGAGAGAGTCTTTATACAGACATTTTCAGTTGATCTTTCCTTTATATGGGCATGATGGCTTATCTGCCTCAGAGGAAAGCTCTGGATTGCCACTCCTATGTCAAGAAGCCCAGCAAATGCAGAAGACGACTTTGTCCTGGATGTGTTGTATTCTTAGAGAATATGATCTGCAAGTTCGTCCCTGAGAAGGCTTATTCTGCTCATGATACTGGCATTGTCTTTATATGCTCTGTACTTGTCTGCTAGTACCTCTGATATCAAAGTTACTGACCATCCTCAGAGGAGATAAGATTTCATAGCTTTTGATGGAGCCTTATGTTGCCCAGAGGAGATGTAGTTCTTATGTCTGCAGGTGGCCTTTTAAATTGAAAGTCTGTCAACTGGGCATCTTGATCCTGGGTTAAAACAGAGCTCCCTTTCTGACATTGACTCCTAGCAAGAGAGAGAGCTTCTGAGGTCTTGAGAACATATATCAACACATATTCTTTTTTAGGTGGATCATACTAGAAGGACTTAAAATTTTAAGTTAAAAATGTAGATGGAAGCTCACGGATCCCTCTAAACGCCCTCTGGAAAAGTGCCTGCCTAGGGTTGCCTTTTTAGATTATAGACCAGCTGCATTTCTGTTAATTTGCTGACTACTTGTGACTATTATAAGCTGGTTGAACATGAATCAGTATTTGCAGTGTAATCCTTAGTTTCATATGTGGCTTGACAAATTTGAAAACATCGCGTATTTGGTTACTTGCTATTGTTCTTTGGACTAAACTAATGATAGCTCCTTTTGATCACTTTATATTTGTGAGCTCAGCTTTTTAATGTGGGATATAGCTTTCTTGATGGCAGTGACATCAGCTTGGAATATGAGTAAGATTTTGGCTATGAAGACAGGATCCACCTTACTCCAAATTTTACAGCAAGAACATTTTTTCTGAAGCTGGTGATTAAATTCTCCCATGTTAAACCATTCATCCCTTAGCACTTGTTTGTGTTTGCATACTTGTGTAAATGAGATCTTTCTCCTCAAGCCCAACATTAGAAAGTACTTGATAGTTGACTTTGAGATGAAAATTCTAGTTGCTTCAAGTACCATATACCATCAGTAAAATGCCTACCAGACTTATGCTCTCTATCATTATGACTTCTTCAGCTCACAGTTCTGTCCTTTTTCAGTGTGTACTGTGCAAGGCAGGATAGGTTCTGAAGTCAGCCTGAGTCTGTTTCAGTTTGTGTGCAAAACAACTACATGGCACAAACGACTGTATTCAACATTGTAATTTATAATCAATTTCAAGAACAAGAATTCCTCTTGGATTAATTAGTTCTGTTGAGCCAAAGCCAAATATCTTCTCTCACTTCTCTTAAGACCTGTCTGCCTGTCCATCTGACCATCCTCAACCCACAAACTGGATTTTCCAAATATCACCCAAAACCAGAAAAATCTAGTTCCCCTCCACCCCCCAACCACAGCCTCCCTGCCCAGCCCACTACAGAAGTGAAGCCTCCCACCCATCCATATAATGTCTACAAACTGCCACTCACATCCAGATACAAGAAACCTACATCTACTCCCCTCCCCATTAGTGTAGTCTGTAGGCCACTTTAGCTGGCCAGTATTTGAAAGTTGTATTTGTATTGGTCATTTGTCTGTTTTATGTTTAAAATATGTTGTAGTATTACTTCTTTTGGATCATTCTCTTGTGAAAACTTTTTGAAGAAAATACCTTCTGAAAAGGGACGAATATCCAAAATACTATGTAAATAAAATCATTCTTAATCTTCACATTCCATAAATGGGTTAATAGTTTATATGGTTCACTTTTTTATAACTGAATAATTTGGAAAACATTTTTTCTCCCTGTACAATAAAAGAATTGATTAAAGGATTCCAAGATCTGAGATAAGGATAGTTTGTGTATAATTAGTCAGGTAGCTTAAGCCCTCTGTAACCTACTGTAGTTCCTCAAGGACTGAATGATTTGAAGTGTATGGAAATCTGCCCTGTCTTGTCCTGTGGTAGAAAACAAGAGAACTCAGAATTAAGCCATAGCACAAAACAGAACATTTTCAGTAAGCAATTTTTTCTTCTTAATGTCCACTCTGCTTGCTTGAAATACCAAAATTCTATGTTGGAGTTGTTGGGTTGTTTCTTTTTTTTTAAAGCACAAACTTACTTAATTTAAAATATCAACATACATTCCTTCAAGTAGTTAAAATATAATATTTCCATGAATTTCATCAAAATTAAGTGCAATAAAAATGTAATGTTTTCAAAGACACAAGCAACTATTAGTTATCCTGAATCATCTGACAGTTTTTGATGCACTATCTGTATATGTGACATTCACATTTGTAAGTAAAGGTACTTTATTTTTTAATAAAACGTCAAGCATATTCAATATTGTTAATATAAGCAGAAATTACATTTCTGATATTCTGTTCCCTTACCCCCACAAAATAATACTTTAAACTCGGGGTGCACCAATACATCTGTTTCATCTCAGATAAGTACCAATATGAGGAAAATTGAGAGTATTGGCAGTCAGTTTTTTTTTGTCTGATGTGGCCAATAATGTGGTTGGTAAATACTGCATGCATGCACGCAGCCAGGAGCACAGCTTGGCAATGTGAAGAGCAGCTGGCTCTGGCTGGTAAGTGTGGGGGAAGGGGCGAGGGTAGGGGTGTGGCAGGGGCAGATCGAGCCCCTGCGGTGAGGGAGGGAATGGAAGTAGGGTGGGGCAGTCGCTACCCAGCTCTAGGGCTGGGCATGGGACAGAATTGCGGCTCATCCGGCGGGGGAGGGGTTGGGGGAGGGGTGTTTCCCACCCTTCACACATCCTGGGAGGACACAGGGTGTATGCTGCTGGATATGTGCGTGGGGTGGGGCAGGCTGCCACTGTGGGCTAGGGCTGGGACTGTGCCAGGTTCTTGCCGGTGGGGGCTGAACTAGGCTATTTCGGGTGGCAGCCCTGGGAAGGGGAGTGGGGCTAGGGGACAGCTGCAGACACCCCAGAATTTGCTGTGGACCTCCCCAACTCCTCCCAGCGCCACCACTGCCTGCCCTGAGAGCACCCCAACCGCTGCCAGGAAGAACCCAGTGCAGCCTTGGCCCCAGCCTGCAGTAGCAGCCTGCCTCATCCCACATGCATAGCCAGGGGTGCATGCATCGGTGGGAGCCTCCCCTCCCCCCGTGCTCCCCACATGAGCTGTTGCTCCATCCTGTGCCCCACTCCACCCCTCCCCAGCTGGGCAGCACCTGCCCCTGCCTCAACCCGAGCCCCTCTCCCTCCTTCACTGCGGCAGCCTCGATCTGCACCCCCCCCATGCTCCTTCCCCACCCCCTCCCAACAGACTTGCCAGCAGGATGCTGCTCTCCAAGCTACAGGGCTTCATATCAGTTTGGTATCGGCTGATATGGCTTCTTATAGATCAGCTATTGGTATCAGCCCCAGAAATTTCTATTGGTGCATCCCTACTTTAAACAATTAAAGATCTCCACATATGATTGTTCATTTAGCTGTTGAAGCTCTACATTTGATCGTCTTGTTACTGCAAAGAACAGCAAAATAACGTTTTGTAGTGTCAGGGCCATAGATGGATTTGTTTTTAAATTGGCATAACCTTAGTTTATGTGATATCTTACAAACCTCCAAAAATGCCTGATTATCCAAGGTTCTTAACAGCTTCTAATTTTTTTTTAGGAGCCCTGTGATTTTTAAGTTTGACTAGTGTTCATTCAAAAGTACCTAGAATATTAATTGTGGAAAATATACAAATTCACAAGAAATGGTCACTAAAATGAACATACCAACTGTTTTTCTTTTAACCATCTATGTGGGTCATCTTTCAAGGTTGAACAAAAATCATGGTAGTAAAACAATGTCCTTTTGCTGATTTGCTTTTAAGAGGTTGTGGTACAGCTACTCCTCCCTTAACATCATAGTTACGTTCTTGAAAAATATGACTTTAAGCAAAACAATGTTAACAAAGTTGATCAAATTGCATCATAGTAGTTACCTACTAGCAGGCAGCAACCAAACAATGTTATAACCGAATATTGTGCAACTTTAAAACAATTTGTTCTCTAATAGATCAGCGACATAATAAAACAGCATTAACCAGGACGACCTTAAGTGAGGAGTACCTGTATTTTAGGAATATATTTTGCTTATTATTTTAATGTCTTCTGTTTGCATGTGTCACTTATTTTAATGTCTTTCTAAAAGTACACTGCATTGCGATTTTAACTTTTAACATTGTTTTTGTGTTCAAGCTGAAATAATACCAAGTAATCTTTAATGAATCTGACAAGCTAGCTCTCAAGTATCACTACATTAATATGTCTGTTGGTGGCAGTCTCTAGGGATTTGGGTATATAAACTTTTTCTGAGTAATAGAAATTTAAATATAAAGCTTCCTGTAATTACTTTTGCATTTTCCTCTCCCTCTTCTTTTTGGTTTTAAACTAACAAGTGGATACGTGTGCTAATTTTTACCAAATTTCAAAATTTGTGCGACTATATTAAAAATATATATCATAATTTTTTTCTCTTTTTTTTTCTCTCTCTCTCTCTCTCTTTCAGGCATTAGATGGCCAAAATATTTATAATGCCTGCTGTACTCTACGGATTGATTTTTCCAAACTGGTGAATTTAAATGTAAAGTACAACAATGATAAAAGTAGGGACTATACTCGACCCGATCTTCCGTCTGGTGATGGGCAGCCAGCGTTGGACCCAGCTATTGCTGCAGCATTTGCCAAAGAGACCTCACTTTTAGGTATGAGTTTTAATCTTCAGCCCCCCACCCTTGATTCCAGTTCACCTAATGCAAACAGTTAAAAGTACTTGATAACTACAATGATCAATATTATGGTAGAGCCTGAGATCCTCCATTAGAGGTTTTCACTGGTGTTCACAAAAACAGGTTCTGTCCCTCATCACTTACTCTTTCAATAGATGTGATAGATAGTAATGGGACAGATGTTGGGTAGATGTAAAATATCCAACAGTTGTCTGTGTACATTTTTAATTTCCTGTAATCATCCAGTTAGGAGGCTTGCATGAGTTTATGGGAACAGAATTGGAGTCCTTATCTCTATTGTTATCTGGTCATAAAAATACTTCCTGGTTTTCATAGTTTTCAATGTCAGATTTTCTTCACAGATTATTCGTTTGAGATCAGAGGTATAATTTCTGTAAAGATGCAGTGAAAAAATACATCTTTAAACTTCTATGTTTCTGTAAGGATCATTTTGTTTTTTCCCTTGTATACATTGGAACTCTTAACATCCAGTGCTCTGGTATGTGAGCTTAGGAGCTGACAAGGTATTAGAAACCATCAGAAGAAGCAACTGAGATGCCCGGAGCAGTGTATAGATATTGCTACACTGTCAGATAAGTACACTGTCATAACCTCTTACAGTCTTGGGTTACTGACCGAGACAATTCATTCAGTACAGTGTACTTATGATTTGAGAGAATTATTGAATATTCTATCTTTACATTCTTTTTAAATTTATCAACACTGAACTTCACTGACTGCATTACATTTTTTCATAGTTGTGTTGTTTTGAAGGATGTCTTGAGTGTTGTGTGGTTTTGGCTTGTTTTGATCAACAGAGTTCAGATTTGGTCTAGATAATTTCACAAGACCCAGTGAATCATGGTACATTCCTTATTTTGCCTTCTTGTTGCCTGCTTTCTTTATAACGGGGGGTGGCAGTATATGGTCATGTGGGCCAGATCCATCCCATCCCATGGAGCCATTCGGTCTGGCTCATGGATGTGGGGCGTTGGCAGTATTCAGTGGCAGGGGCTTCTCTCATGCTATGGTGAGGAGATGCGGCAGTGGCTAGGTCTGACCTGAGCTCTGTCATCCTGACTTTTAGTTAGAAAGGTTGCTGACCAGAGCTCTAGAAAGAGCATATGAAGAAAGAGTTGCCGTTCATGAAAAGTGCTTTATCAGTTAGTGAATAGGTTGTTTGCCTGTTTGGGGTTTTTTGTGGTGTTTCCCTTGTAGTGGTTAGTTATAGGCATGGTCTGGTAACTGATCGGAGTTGTAAGTGGAAGCTGTTTTTTATCTTTTGTCAGAAGGTGTATTTACATGGCACGTGATACAGAGACACTGAGCTAGCTTTCACCTGGAAGCCAGTGGTAATGGGGATCGTGGACAGGGTGGCTGATGGGTAATTAAGGTGGAGAGCAAGCAACCAAGTGAGTGTCAGCTTGTCTCCACATGATGGAATTTTATTTTTTCAAGTTCCTTTTCAAATAAAAACGTAAGTAATTGCATATGAACCTCCCCCCCCATACAAAAAAACCATTGTTAATATCACAAAATCACATTTTCAGAAGTTGAGACATCAACAGGGTTTTTCTCGATGCACATAAAGTGGCTTAATTAAAGAATGCATTGTAATACACTTCTTCATGACTAGGGATATACTCAATTTTACAATTTCACAATTTTCACAGAAACCACCAAAAAAAGGTGGCTTCCACAATCACTGCAAAAACTCACTCCCCACAATTTTGCATGGAATCAGCAAGAAAAAAAAATACTAGAAATAAAATGTTGGCTCTCCAGTCAGTGGGAGCCAGCCAACAGCCGCTGGGCCAGGCCTTGCAACTTGCAGAGTGGTGGAAGGGGGAAGCCGCCAGAGGAACAGCCAGGATGGTTGCAACAATCAATGGTGAGGAGCGGGGCTACGTAAAGGGCAGCCCTCTCTGCCGATCAGAGGCAAGGGGTGGGGGAGCTTCTGGGGGCCCTTAGCCAAGCAGGGGGGAGGAGGGGAATTACTATGAAAATGGTGCCAGGCACTATAAGCATCCTGCAGTTCTTCTTTCACTTCCACATGCTTTAAGTATATCCCTGTTCATGACACAATTGCACATTATTTTTTCCATTGGACCTCTGCCTCCTTAAGAGCACAGGATGGACCTACTCTAGTGTTAAATCAAGGTTATGCAGTAAAAGCTGTTCTTGTAGAATTCCTGTTTCATTTGTTATTGAAGTTGGGTATTTAGTGGATGAGGCACAGGAATGCAGGAAGGAAAAGAATTTGGCTAAGGCAATTGAATGCTGTTCAATTCCCATCGGTGTTTCAGAGTTCCAATGTGATGCAGTTTGTAGTATTTAAATACTTAACTTGAGACTTGTTGTCCAGTTTATAGAAGTCCTGATCATTTGCAGTGCCATTGAAGTCTAAAGGAGTTGTGCTTGGCCTGTACATACTGCTAGAAAATGCTGGGGTCCCTGAAAAATTAAATTCTTACGTCTAAAATTGGCATCCAAATTTGTGTATACTTTAATTTCCAATATGTAAAATTGAATTTATAAAACCTCTCAGTTGAAAGCGAATGGGGAAAATAAGTCAGATGGTGAAGAACATGAATGAGGTAGTGGTAAGTACCTTAAAGAAGTCCTTCAGGAAATTAATAATTTTGTTGTAAGACCAAGATTTGCAATGTGCTCACACATGGAGCAAAAGAGGAAAAAATATTGCAAGTATTTATTAATGTATGTCCCATCCATTCCATGCATTGAACGAAGAAGGGATCCTGTAGAAAACTAGTAGGTGCTAAACTGCTAAAGGCTGTGTCATCATTTGACCACCTGCATTCTCGCGTTTCTTAACTTTGGAGAATTTTAGTGGGTAAAGTAATGTTAAAGGCTGAAAAGTGTGTGTGGGGGGATATGTATGTAATTGTTTTGACTGTCAGTTTTGTTGTCCATTCACCCGGCATAAATAGAAACCCACAGTGAGGAAAATTTGATGATACCAGTGCATTGCTTTTGGTATGTACTAATTGTGGGTATTAGAATCATGGTAGATTTGGCAAAAGCACCTAAGTGCTGTTGGATCCTAAAGCACGTGGAAAGTCACTGAAGTTAGGCTCCTCAGTCACCTAACTGCTTTTGACATTTTTTTCTACAGTGATTAAACTGTAGCACTCTTATGAATTATTACTTCTAGAACAACAGCTATCTTGTCTTAACATTAGCTGGGCTTTATGTTCAGCAGAGCAGTGTGTGAAGTTTTAAAGAAGGCGGCAGTTTGCCAGTTGAACTTTGTATTAACATGGACTGTTTTTAGCTTTTTGTATTGCATAAAGCACTTGTTCCAAGTGCTTGAAAACTCTGCTTGGATTACAATTGGAAAGCTTTACCAAAGTTGAAATGGCCTAACACCATCGATTTTTATGTAGCTTTCCTCCTCCTATTTTTACTTTTTTAAGGAGGGTGTGGGAGCTTACTGCATTAGGATACTAGGATATACTTTTACATATGAATTGAATGTTAACTAGCCCACTGTCAATCTGAATTTGTGGGCAGACGTCTTCAGGGCATGGCGTTCCAGAGCAGAAAACTGAATTGGCATGATGTTGGTCATTTTCATAGAGGTTATTCAGAATTCTCAGAGCACCAATGAAGTGACGAATCATGTCATATCTGTTTCTGGGTGATGAATTTTAGTCTTTAAATGTCTGACGGTTTTCAGACCTTGCTAATTGACCATAACTTCTGCTAAGAGAGAAATCATGTTACACAGGATAAAGATTGCTATTTAATGATAAAACAATTTTAAACAAGTCCCATTTTTTTCCAATCTGCTTGAATTGGGAAAAGGTTACCAAGCATGAGCGATCTGTATATTTACCTTACCGTCCAAATCCAAGAAAATGAGGGTGGGAAAGATAATCTATTCCACGGTGGCAAACTCATCTGGCCCAAGGCCAGATAAAGGGTACAGAGCTGGCTTGCTATGCACAGGGCTGGTCCAGGTATTCATGCTGCATATGGTGCATATGCCAAACTGATCCTGTGCACTGGATCCAGCATGCACAGCTGGTCTGTGGCCTGATTTGGACCAGCTCTGGATCTATGATCAAGGTTCCCTCTAAGGTGTGCACGTGCGTGACGACGAACAACTAAAAGTGCATCAGGGCTGGGGAGTTGAGCACTTCCCCAGAGCCCGCGCCAGCCACTCATCCCAACCTCCATCCTTGCCTTGCCTCACCTTGGGGAGGAGCTGCTGCCTGTCCCGAGTGAGGCTTCGTCGGCTCCAGGACACTGCTCCACTCCCCATCATTGCCTCTGGGGGGCGTGTCCCACATGGCCTCCACCAGCTCTGGGGTAGTGCTTCACTCCCTGGCCCTGATGTGGGGGAGCGGAGCACTTCCCCAGAGCTGGCGGAGCCTACGGTAGGCTCTGGCTCCAGTCTCTGGCTCCCAGCTCCAGACCCCGGCTCCCAGCTCTAGCCTCCGGTCCAGCCCTCAGCCCTCAGCCACCTTCATAAGTGTCTCGCACTGGACCAAGGCAGCGCTCCTTAGAGGGAACATTGTCAATGAGGAACCTGTCCCAGACCTGTCCCCATGTGTTGTTGTGGAGCTCGCACTATATATGCTCTGCACACAGGCATGCGGGCCCAGGGGCAGTGCATGCTGTATGCACTGGACTGGTTTGTGACCCATAGGCAGTGCTGTAGACCAGGTGATAGACCTCTGTGGGCAGTGTCTTTGAGACCCCTGATTGACTCTGTTCCCCTCCCTCAAGGTATCATCAGCATAAACCATTCCTGGCAGATCTTTATCTTAAAAATCCACTCTTAAAAAACCTTAATGAGGAAGAGCCCACAAACTCTAGATAATATCCATCCCACTGCTGAAATATTTCTACAGTGAAAAAGTTTTACCGCTAATTTTAACTTAAATCTCCTTAGCGATCAAAGCGTATTAATTCACACCCTATCCCGAATGGATGCAAAGAGTAGTTTATAGGTTTTTTTTTCTCAGCAACCTTTTATATATTTGAAGATTGTTATATGTTCCCTCAAGATTAAACAAGTCTTTTAAGATTCTTTCAGTCATTTCTTCCAAGTCATTTTCTAAGCTGTTCAACATTTCTTTTGCTTTCCTGTGGACTCTCAAAGTGGTTCCATCTTTCTCGAAATGCAGTCCCCAAAACTGAGGATTATAAAATACACTTTTTCATGAATTGTGATTTGACATGACATCTTATTTCACCTAGAATGTTACCATATCTACTAGAATAGAAGATGACCCCCCAATAACTGGAATCTTTATATGGAATCTTTAAAATTGTATTATACTTGTCTATAATAGAGTCTAATTATTGCGGGTTTGCCTTGAATTTGTTCCTCTCCCACTACTACAAGAGGGAAAATAAATCTAGGGTGTCAGGTAGTCTCTTTTCTCTCTGCTTCTCCCCAACATTTTCCCCTAGGAGCATCTTCCCCCTGTCCTTACTGTCAGACTTTGCTCTCTTGAGTACAGATAAGTGAAAAGCAAATTTGAAAAGAAATTAACCTTGAAATTAAACGTGGCTGTAGCAGTCTGCAAATAGTACCCATACACTTAGTTCATTCAGAATTGATGCATGCTATCTTTTTTGAAATTGCTGCAAGTTTTAGCACAGGTACTCCATAAACAGGCTTTTGAGCAGAACTTTGGCACCTCCTTATGTGTAGTACAAAGTGAAAGTCCTGTGATTTACCATATAGTTCATTGGGCTCACCCTTGCCAGAGCCAACAACATTTCAAGCCATGGTGACCCCATATCTTAGCACTGCTCAGTCTGTGTGTGTATTTGGTATATACCTTTCCCTCCCCACAAACAATCCATGTCCTAATTAGCATCCACTCAGTGACTAAAACCAGGTGCTCTTGTCACAAGTCCTGGGATGCTCCAAAAATGTATATACAAATGAGGTTCTCAGCAACCTGGTCCAGTTTTCACCTCATGGTGGCTGGGGCCACACTAGTCATATATGCTAGGCCAACAGAGGGGTTCTGGATGAACTGTTTAGGGACCCTGTTTCATGGTTGTTATGGTTGGCGAAGAAACAAATAGCTGAAAGTTGGAAAGAAAGACATAGCTTAGTTTTGGGAGTGAAGAAGAAATAAAAATGTATGCAATGTAGTGACTCACCATGACTTGAAAAATTCACCAGTGAGGAGGAATGCACTCAACAGGCATTACTATATATCTTATTCATATAGGCTGCACTAACTTATCCTTGTGGTACGTTCCCAGTAACATCTTGGCCTTTTTGGCATCAAGGGGAAAGTGTCACAGCTAGCTGTAGCCCTCCTGGTACCAGCCTGGTACTGCAGTACATTCAGGCCCTGATGCCAGTTCCCTGCGGAGGAGACACCCACCTGTTGTTTTTTTAAATTTTGTATTGTTTGGGGATTTTTAAGAGCCAAACAAAAAAGGGTTACCATCACCATGTTTTCCCCATATGGACATATTTAATAGTCATGCTCAGTGATGGCTGCATTTAATCATAGTTGGTCTTCATTGCTAAGCACATTCTGCTTTTGGCAGCAGTGTAATGACAGACACTATAGATTTCATAGACATCAGGGCTGGAAGGGACCTCGGGAGATCATCGAGTCCAGCCCCCTG
>NW_017728907.1:31487665-31509563 GCF_001723895.1 Crocodylus porosus | reverse complement strand
TAGGATCCCAGCAAGATAAGCAGCCAATTTACTCTTGAAGGTGTTCAATGTAGGTGCTTGAACCACCTCTGCTGGCAGACTGTTCCAGACCTTGGGGGCTCGGACAGTAAAGAAATTCTTCCTTATGTCCAGCCCAAATGAGGTTTCCCTCATTAAATAATAAGACTTTCCTGTGGCATTTGGGGTGGGGGGGTCACCTTGTCTTGTTGTTAATATGGTAATTTAATACAGTAGAGCTTTGCCAGGGTTCAGTTGCTGAGTATGTCACTAGTTGGTATGTAGGGGAGCCTAGTATGTCTTTTTTCTTTTTGTGCCTGTGTTTCCCCATGTGTTAATTTTGAATAATGGAGGAGTCACAGATAAAAAGCTTAAAAGTTGCATACGTGTTTTGTTGTTGTTCATGCGTGTAGTTGCCAAAATTTAAAAAAAAAAAAATGATTTGCAGAACATGGGAGAAAAATTGTCCCCACCGTGGGAGCTTAGCATATTAATAGACATGCAAGATGAGTGCCTCAAAAGGAGCTGGTAGGATAGAGGAGACAACGTAGTAAAATAGCCATGAGCCTTACTTGATGGACAAGTATAATTTGCTAATGACCAGTATTTTTTTTTGTACAAATATTAAAAATGAGGGTGTAGTGAGATGGGGAGGGTGACAAAAAAAATGACAAGATGGGTGTGTCAGTATGATGCTAGTGGTCTTCCCTTTGCTTTTTGCCCCTTTTGTAATTAATTTTTCCTTTCCCATTTCTTTATCATTTTTTATTTCCACAGTGCTCGTACTGGTAGAGACCTCTGGTTCTTTTGTTTCTATCAAATTGAGCTATAATCAAGAAATTACTTGTGTTGGGTATGGGGGACATTTATCATATGCCCTATTTGTGAATTATAAAGTGAGGGAAGACAGCAAGTTCACTGGCTAAGTTTGCAGACAACAACAAGTTATCTATGGGGCAGTGTGGTCACGCCAGAAGATAGGTTGCAGATACAGGCAGACCTGGACAGGGTAAAGAGTTGGGCAGACGGGAACCAGAAGAAGTTTAATACTTCCAAGTGTAAGGTGCTCCATCTGGGGGCAAAACAACATTCAACATACATACAGGCTCAGTGGTGACAGCTTGACTTGTACCAGGGTCGAAAGGGATCTAGGGGTAATGATTGACCATAGCATGAATATGAGTTGTCAGTGTGATGTGGTGACCAGCAGGGCACATAATATGCTGACATGCATCAACTGATGCATCTCATGTAAAACTAAGGAAGTGATGCTCCCACTGTACTCAGTAGTAAAACACTGGAACAGGTTGCCAAGATAGGTAGTGGAATCTTCATCCTTGGAGGTTTTCAAGACCCAACTTGACAGAGCTCTGGCTGGGATGATCCAGCTGGGGATGGTCCTGCTTTGAGCAGGGGCTTGGTCTAGATGACCTCCTGATGTTCCTTCCAGCCCTCATTTTCTGTGATTCTATGATCTGGATCACACCAGTAATACTGAGCAGCTGCTTGCAGCTGTATACAGTTGATCCTGGATTCTTAACAGGGTTAAGTTTCTAACCCCCATGAAAACAAATGAGTGTTTGTGAACAAAAAATGGTTTGTTTGTATCTTCTATAAACACCTGCATGGGACTGCAGAGGTGTACCAGCTGTTTGCTAAGGCTTTAATTTCAGAGGGTACCACCTTTGCTGTCAGCTGCCTGGAACTATGACTGGACTTCAGCGGATTGGAGAAGTAGGCAGTATCTTTTGAAGTAAAAGCTCCAACAAGTAGCTGAGTTGCTGCTGCTTAACTTTGCAACCCTCTGTGACCGAAGCAGGTTGTGAACAAACCCCATACCAAAAATGTGTTCTACTACATATTTCTGGTTGGTGCCTTATTTTTCCACCATCCTTTTCCACATTTAATGTATACAAAGCTTCTTTTTCATTTTGCAGGGGATTTCCCCCCTCCCCTTTTTTTAAGCAAATTTTAAGTTCCATCACAATGGAATACTTTTTATGAATGTTTTATATTGTATAGGAACACATATAGTATAACACAGTTTAAATTGTCACTCAGAGGAGGATTGGTAAAGTCCTATCCATGACTAACTCCTTACTGGTAGTTTGCCATTTTCAACCTTTCGTGGGGTTTATTTTACAAACCACACCAAGACACAGTAAAAAATAAATTTTGACCTTTCCAATGAGGAAAAGATGTATATTTCACATGCAAATTGTATGGACTGTCTTGCTATGCAAGAATTACATGATTATGCAAATAAATGCTTATGTATACATTTTTAAAAAAAAATTCAAACTGCTCACTATGAAAGAGTTGCATAATTATGATGGAGTAAACAGTGAAAAAAATGTTTTGCATGTTTACACGTACTCTGTCAGAATGGAAGACAATTCTGCAAAATGGAATGGTTGATCAACTAGGTCAGTGGTACTTGTAGTGTATCCCAAGTGCAGGCTGGAGCCCATGGAGCCAAACCATTAAGTCGATGGGGCTTCCTACGGTTCTGAAAATTTCATACTGGGGGAGCAGCAGCAGTTTATTTCTACTTGCTGTGGCTCTAGGAGTCCATGGCAGCTATGGCCAGCAGGGCTGAAAAGCCCCACATTCTGCAGCAGGCCATGCCCAACTTTTAGTAGCCACAGGGACTGGATAGATAGGTTCCATGGACTAAGTTGGACACCCCTGTTTTTAAGCCAATTAAGTGTGAAGCACAAATTTCATTATGAGTTTTGTTATATGAGTGTACACTTCTAAATGACTAACTCCACTAACATGACTAATTAGCCAGCATTATCTTTCATGCAAGTCAGCGGGATTCTGCTAGTCATTAAGTGCACTGACTAATGAAACCATAGAAACAAGATATCTCAGTGACTGACTAACCAGATTTCACTATCCAGTTAAAAAATTATAATGACGTGCAGTGCCCAAATATCTTTTGGGAAAAAGATATGGCTAACTGCGCTGTATTTCTGTAATCCAAAAAAATTAAAATGTATTATCTGTAAACCTTGGAAGCTTAAGTATTGCTAGTGACAAAATTCATCTGTGATATTGACTGTGTTGGTGAGTTTGTTTGTTTGTTGTTTTTTGAAAGAACCTAAATAGCTTAAGGCAGATATTCAAATTGTAAATACTGTTGACAGAATATTAATGAATGGCCAAAATCTGTATTACAAGTCAATTTTGTTTTGATTAAAAAAAAATGTTAGTAGTTAAATCAGAATAACTGACTAAATATCTACAGGACAGGGATCACACTTTCTATCAATATGCTTCTTATCTAAACCTTCTAGGAGGCCAGGACTGTTTGTGCTATGTAATAAATTAGAACTCTCACATGCAAAAAGATCATTCTAGCCCAGGCAAACAGTTGTTCATTAATACATTACACCATAAAGGAACTAGATGATCAGAAATCCTTGAGTTTGTAAAGTAGACATCTTTATAATGAACTTTTCATCTTTTGAAAGGTGGAATATTCACTAATGGACAGAACTGATTAATTTCACATTAATTTTCAAAAGCTATAGTTGATTCTTTGGACTAGAATGCTTTTTTTTACATGATGTGCAAAAATGTATAGAGGATTTTTCCTTATGCAAAGAAAGAGTACTGGTTGTGGTAGTAAATGAACTATACAAAATATTAGAGTACTATATATCTTACAATAAAATTATGTTAAACTGGAGATAAGAGTTAATATATTTTGAATAATTTAAAGGTTAGAATTATTAAACAGATATTTGTTATTATTCCCAAGCTATACTGCAAACCCAGAAAATTTAGTTAAGATTTACAAAGAAATACAAACAGAACCACTACAAAGGTACCCAAGTGTGATTCTGCCATGCAGCTTTAGAAGGCTTGGCAGAATTTGATTTTTAATTTTTTTTAAAAATTTTGACAGCTAAAAGCAATGCTTATTTTTTAGCGTTTATTTTTGATTTTTAGCTAGAAATTTTCAGGATTGTGCAAAATTAGTGATGTTTTCCAACTTTTATCAACTTAACGCATACATGCACATGCAGCGGCTGCTGCAAAAGCTAGGAGCCATTCCTGTAAGGCTGTACCAGGAGTGGGGGTTAGAAGGGCAGGGCTGGTCGTGTCTGTGAACCTAGTGCTGTCAACCCGTCACTCTGCCCAGGTCCCAGCTTGGGTAGGGGCCAAAGTCCTGCAGAGCCAGGCCTGGCCCCTACAGCAGTTTGACCCTTGCTCAGCTTTGTGGTAGTTTGGCCCCTGCCTTGAAATGATTACGCAGGGGCCAAACTCCTTTGGAGCCTGGCCTGGCCCATGTGTAATTGGGGCAGGGGCTAAACTCCCACAGAGGCTGGGCCAAGCTCTGCTAGAGTTTGGCCCCTGCTGTAGCTGAGACCTGGGCAGAGTAAGCAGCCGGCAGCACCAGGCTCCCCACTGCTACCATCCCTGCCCCTCTAGCGCCCTCTCGTAGCATTGCCCTACTGGCATGGCCCCCAGCTCCTGCAGTGGCTGGTGTGTGTGTGTGTGTGTGTGTGTGTGTGTGTGTGTGTGTGTGTGTGGTAGTGCCCCCAACCCCAGTTTTTCTTACCTCCCCAGTTTTTCTTACCTCCATCCTGTTTTTTAGTTGGTTTTTTTTATATCTTCTTTATGTAAATGTAATCTCCAAGGCAGAGATGGAACTGGGACTAGCTTCCTGGATCAAGGACAACAAGAAGTCCTTTTTTAAATACTTAGGGGGCAAAAAGAAGGTTCCGGGTAATGTGAGGCCCCTGCAGGACTCGCTAGGAAATTTGGTCATCGCACCAGACGACAAAGCCAAAATATTTAACGATTTCTTTGCCTCCATTTTCCTAAGCAGGGACTAGAACAGCCACCCCCCCTCTGGGCCCCCGTTAGATCCCAGGGGAAGCGCACCTAGGCCAAGGGTTAGGGAGGAACTAGTTAGGGAACTTCTGGAAGGACTGGATGTATTCAAATCAGCTGGTCCGGACAATCTCCACCCTAGAGTACTGAGGAAATTGGCTGAGGTCATTGCGGGACCCCTGGCATGGCTGTACCAGCACTTGTGGTGCTCTGGTGTGGTGCCAGAGGACTGGAAGAGGGTCAGTGTGGTTCCCATCTTCAAAAAGGGGAGGAAGGAGGACCCCGGAAACTATAGACCAGTTAGTCTTACCTCAACCCTGGGCAAGCTTTTTGAGAGAATTATTCTGGCGCATATCCATGAGGGGCCAGCAGGGGAGATTATGCTTAGGGGCAACCAACAAGGGTTCATTAGCGGCAGGTCCTGTCAGACCAACCTGGTGGCCTTCTGTGACCAGATCACCAAATCGTTAGATGCAGGGGTAGCAGTGGACATAGTCTTCCTGGACTTTCAGAAGGCCTTCGGCACTGTCTCTCACCCCATTCTCATTAAGAAACTGGGGGACTGTGGTGTCGACACCCACACTGTCATTTGGGTCCCTAACTGGCTGGAGGGCCGCACCCAGAGAGTGGTGGTGGATGGGTCATTTTCGACTTGGAGGGATGTGGGCAGTGGAGTTCCACAGGGCTCAGTCCTCGGGCCAGCACTGTTCAACATCTTCATCAGTGATTTGGACGAGGGGGTAAAAAGCACCCTGTTCAAATTTGCTGATGACACTAAGATGTGGGGGGATGTGGGCATGCTAGAAGGGAGGAATAGGCTGCAATCGGACCTAGACAGGTTACAGGGTGGGCGGATGAGAATGGGATGGGATTCAACACCGAGAAGTGCAGAGTGATACACCTGGGAAGGAAGAACTAGCACCATACCTACGGGTTGGGGAACTCCCTTCTTGTCAGTACAGAGGCAGAAAAGGATCTTGGGGTCATCATTGACTTCCAGATGAACATGGGCCGGCAGTGTGGGGAGGCAGTCAGGAAGGCCAACCGTACCTTGTCGTGCATCCACAGATGCATCTCAAGCAGGTCCAAGGAGGTGATCCTCCCCCTCTATGCAGCACTGGTGTGGCCACAGCTGGAGTACTGCATCCAGTTCTGGGCGCTGCACTTCAAGAGGGATGTCGACAGCATGGAGAGGGTCCAGAGGAGGGCCACTTGCATGATTAAGGGGCAGCAGAGCAGGCCCTATGAGGAGAGGCTACAGGACCAGAACCTGTTCAGCCTCCACAAGAGAAGGCTGGGGGGGGATCTAGTGGCCTGTTATAAACTAGTCAGAGGGGACCAGCAGGCACTGGGGGAGTCACTGTTCCCCCGAGCACTGCCAGGAGCGACCAGGAATAACGGTCACAAGCCGGCAGAGGGTAGATATCAGGAGGCGCTACTTCACGGTCAGGGCAGCTAGGATCTGGAACCAACTTCCACGAGAAGTGGTGCTGACTCCTACCCTGAGGGTGTTTAAGAGGAGGCTAGATGTACACCTTGCTGGGGTCGTTTGACCCCAGTTCTCTTTCCTGCCATGGGAGGGGGTCAGACTTGATCTGCTCAGGTCCCTTCCAACCCTAGAAACTATGAAACTATAAATTTTAATGATTACCAACAGAAATATTTTTTCATCTGTCTGTGAGTGTCAGGTGAAATGGATGTCTATCAATAAAAATCAAATCCTGCCAAACCTAAGTATTAGTATGCATTAGGGCAAAACATTGTTTTTAGTCCTAGGTTAAATTGACTTTTAGCGATGTTCCATTTCTTTCTTTTCCCATTAGTGTTACTGTGGAGTACAGTTAAGGTGGTTAGGATATTTTCCGAATTTCTTGGGTCCCAAATGCAGTGTTTTGGGAATAATCACACTAACTTAGTACTAACTGTTAGGTCACAAATATTGTGTTCTCATGTTTACAACAGTTCTCTTTAAACTTCCTTTTTATTTAAATATTATGGTATTCTTGTTTGGAGTTCATAAATGAACATCCAAGAGAGTGATATTTTATCATATACGTGGTTGTAGAATACAGCCTTGATATAATTTAAATTTTTCTGTGTCTTGAAACTTCTATTTCCTTTCCTTGCTCATAGACCACTCTCTCCATTCACTATTATCACATGTTTCTGCGAGCATACAGTCCCTGGGTTCCACTTCCTAACCTCCCAGTTGTGTAAAACTGGTACTGAAGGTAACTAATTAAAATAATTTTATAGCATTTTTATTTATTCTTTATTCCTCTTCAAGAAGAAATTTTAAGCTATGAACAACGGCAAACATAACTTTCTTCAGCTCCACAAAGAAGTGGAACTTCCCAGAGTGTAGGTTGGCTTCATTTCCATTGTTCCCAGTAGGAATATAAATACTGATTAAATAAATATTCATTTAACCTTTTGTAACTGCAACAAGTCCTTGGGCCCACACTGTTCAACATTTTCATCAATGACTTGGACGAGGGGGTAAAAAGCACCCTGTTCAAATTTGCTGATGACACTAAGCAATTAATCAGATGGGTACAGGTATGGGGATGGGAATAGCTCCCACCCATGGCTCTGTGAAGTCACCAACATCTGTCTGCATACCTGACCCAGCCAGATTTTAACCAATGATAGTAGGTTTGATAGAGGCAAATCCAGCCTATTGCCTTCTGTTACTGTTCCTCTACATAACCAAATTTATCTTCTTTCTTATTTCTAAATGTTTAAAGAATATCCATAGATGAATGTTGCTCAGTAGTAGAAAAAATAAGATGTGTTAATGGTTGAAGCTAAATCATTAATAGTGACAAAACTCCAATCTTTTAGGGAAACCAATTAAAAGATATAAAAAGCATATTCTTTCTAAATTTTGTATATCATATGGATTCCTTCACCAGTCCTGCTTCTCTTGAGTTGTAATTCCATTTTATTTCCCAGAAACTTTGATCAATTGTGACTGAGAGAATTATTCAGTAGAGGCTATGATGTGCTATGTATATCCCTGGAGACGCATGCTTCAGTTATCTCCCCCGAGGGGTTCTAAACTTTTATAATATAAAGCTTGCTTGTCATCTCCTTGAAGTTGTTTGCATGAGGACACAAGGTTTTAGGAATATGGATTTTTAAAAAGGATATAACCTTTAGAGAACTACTACTGAAGGTTTTGGTACTACATTCATGTGTATTGGATTCTTTTTTATCATATGGATTTATAAGAAAATTGTAACAATTCAATCACATTAACATTTGGACTACGGTATATTGTGAATGGAAATTCTGGGTACTGTGTCCCATGTTTAAGGACTGATAATCTTTTGTGGTAACCATACAAAAGTATATATTTTCTAAGAAAGTAGATATTAATTTGGAAGTGGTGAGACCATTTGTGCATGATAACCTTTATTGTGCTTCAAACTTACATCCTTGAACAAAGTATGCTGCTTTGGGCAGGCTGTTTACTAAACCAGATGTAGTATAACCGTGTCCACATGTCATGTCAGACCAGTTAATTAGAACTGTTGAGTGATGGTGTGAGTCTTCTGCTTCTATGGTAATTAGTCTGCCTACGGCACTGCAAAGATGCAGCTATTCTGCTTCTGGTTTAGGAAGCAGCCCACCCTGAGCAGTGAACACCCCTAGAGCTCAAGTTTACCTTGCAGATATGACTGTAAATGAAGATTGGAACAATGCTAGTTATGAATTTTCCTGTTTATTTTTCCATTGACAGTATTGGTATCTTTCCTAACAATTATCTCAACAGCAAATTGACACTGCCACAAAGGAATTTGACATAAACTGATAGGTATGGAATTACAGGAGATGAACTCTTAGGCAAGACCCTGTCTATGTGCTGATATTTTTAGTTTTGTTATCAAAAAAAGGGAAATGTAAATACAAAATAAATTGTACATCTGTGTATGGGAGTACGTTTTGGGGAGGTTATTAAAGGCTTCAGGAGGATGAGTTGAATGGCTGCTTTGCACAAATAGCAAGACATAAAGTGAGTTATACAGGTCATCCCAACTGAATGCCTTTAAATCTTTCATCATGAACACTGTCATGGCTCTGTATATAGGAGAGAATATGGAAATGTCATTTTAAGACTCTTGGTTTTTTTCCTCCCTTCATTACCATGTGCCCAACTGTACAAAGATGTGGGCCATAAAAGCCTCTTGAAAAGTTTTTAGGTCCATTTTTCATGCCTAGAAATGTCAGTGTTTTAGGGCTTGTTAAGGACTGGGGGAACTGATAGGTCTTATTGAGAAGCTAGTATTCTCTGCTTCTCAGTGGTATAAAAGCTGTTTCTGACTTGCTGTACCTCAGGAACAACTTTAGGGCGTTTATATATAAATAGTACCACTAGTTCAGTTTTCAAGTGTCAAGTTTCTGCTTTTTCACATGGAAAATGTGCTGGAAGCAAAGTGTTTTTCATGTGACTTTGCCTCTTGCAGCTTTACGTTTATGCAGGTATGGTAATCCAACCTTCTGCGTAAGTGACCTATGTTCTTCTGAACTTAGTGAAAGTAGATCAGGAAAAAGAATATGTTTAACACAGAAAATGCATAAACAGATTTTTTTTTAATGAAACTGATTCCAAAATATGATTCTGAGGGAAAGATGTATGCATTTGTTTCCTTCGTAGTTCATTTTGTAAGTATATGCTATGCTGTAAGTAAGATCTACTACTTTTATAGTCACCAAGGAATATGAATTCATCTTTTGTGTAAGATGCAACGTTTTTATACAAATACTAGAAATTAGGGAGGAGGAAGGGATGAGCAGGTAATTTAAAAAAACATGAATATCTGAATCCCCAAATCATTCCTCCCCAAATGAACCTGCCTTCAAATCTTGTGTCCAAAGAACTTTAGTCATTAAATAGTTGGACACTAGAATACACACTTAAATTTTACAATGCAATATGTGTGCTCTCCTAATATCTCTGTGCATCTAGAGCACTTTGCCAATGATTAAGTAGGGGATTAGAGATGGAATGTCCCAGAGGAGACTGGAATAATGTAAAAATGTGTGCAACTTGTAGGAAAGAGCAAATTAGAGGCATTTCTTTCCTGTAAAATATGTAAATAAACTATTAAAATATGAACACAGTTCAAAGCTTCTCCTTGATGAATTCAGCTTATGCAACTATCGCTGGACCCAGATGGTAAAGGAATTACTTATTTTTCATTAATGAAGGATCTCTAGAAATCTCACTTACTGCATAAAAACATCTTTCAAATTGTTCTTTTCATAATGAAGTAACAAATTGCTTTAATTTAAAAAAGACTTTCTGAAATAAAATTTTAGTTTAAAACAAACATTTCATGAAATACTTCTTTAAAATGCAGGGGTGGGGAGGGGTTGAAAATGGGAAACACTTTTCTGAAGAGCCAAAAAGTAACATTATGGTGTTCTCTGTGGGCACTGGCAGACACTTGATTTAATGACACAATGGGATCTGACCCCTTATTCCAACAATTGTTTGTCCAGCCATATAACACAGGCATGGCAGGACACATGACTTCGGGGATTAGGAATCTGGTCCTAATTGCACACTCCTGGGTACCTAGTTTTCCATGGTGTTCTTTTCAACTTGCTAGCATGTTTGGAGCCTTGGGACTGCAGTAAATTGAAAGCTGTGCGTAGTGCAGCCTTGCATGGAGCTACCCTGTGTATGAGTTTGCAGGTGCCAGGTGTGGGGGGTCAATTGGCTTTTCCCACTGGTCCAGTTGAAAGCTGTGCACCTGGTAGCCCTGTATACAGGGCTGTACATGTTTTTTAAAAAGCCTATGGCATTGAGAACCCAGCACCCAAGGAGGCTATCACCCATCTCAGGTTCTTGATGCCCTGGGACTTTTACAAACTGCAAGCAGCCCAGTTGCACCCACCACCCTTTGGAAATGCATGTCATGTGTCACAAACCAGCGATAAGGATGTCCATTTGGCATTTTAATGTGCCATAAATCACTTGAACGTGTGGCATGTTGCACACTATCATGTGATTGGTCCACTAATCACATGTACATGTGGCATCTGCCAGGGGCCTCTATATGACCAGTCAGAACAAATTCGCTTAAGTTTTCAAGTGAAGAGGTGTTTTTTTCTGACTGACTTGAAAGTAAAGTTGCATTTGTTTTTGTTTTTAGGCTTCATCTTTTTGTTAATAAGTTTGAGATCGTATCCAAACCTTAAGTGTAATTATAAGTTTTCATTTGCACCTGTCCCACTAACTGGTTTGGCTTGGGCTGTCCTTTTCTTATATGCTTTTCTTATGCTTCATATCTGCATTTTATTTTATCCTGTGACCTTACAGAAGAACATGGTTAATTTGTATGAAATCTTAAAGTCATTGACTAAATGCATCTGTAGTCTCATACAATTTGAAACATTCAGAACAAGATTGAAAAGTGTTGTACGCCACTTTCATGTTAAACTTACTTGTCTTAATGGATATGCATGTAGAAAAATAAACTGCAATCAGATCAGCATTGGAAATTAAGTAGATCTTGAGAAATATAGGAACTGCCACAACAGACTACCACCAATCCACCTAATTCAGTATCCTTTCTCTGACAGCAGCCAGTACTACATGTTTCAGTGGAAGATGTAGAAAACCCTCATAGTGAGCAGTTGTACTATAATGTGCCTATGGGGGAAGCCACATTCTCTCTAACCCCCAGGTACTTTGTGACTGGTGTATGTCCTGAAGCATGACTTTTAATATAGCTAGATGTTATTATCTGTAAAATAGATATATAATCCTTCATTCAAACCCACTAATGTTTGGTGTTGGGTAGAGGAGTTGGTTTTTGGTTTTGACTGTTACCCTTCTACTTTTGCCACATTCATAAGTCACTTGTACCCTGTGCAACAAAAAGGAGCATCTGCTTAAAAATTGTTGCTTTTAAGTTTAGTATATGTCCACTTTTTTCTTGTGTTATGAAAGGGACTAAATAACCCAGTGGACTTCTCAGTATTTATTATTTTGTTATACCTCTGTTCTGACCATCACACACTAATATTGATAATGTAAAGCTTTTCTGTTTTAAATTCTTTCACATCTTTATTTTTAATAATTCTTCTCTGAATATTTTCTGTTTCTTTACATCACGTTTTTTAAAGTTACACTGGTCCAAAGTTAAGTCAGGGTAATCTCGTATTTAGGCACCAGAAGCTGCGTGTTCTATGCCAGCATTGTGATATCTGACTGTCTTAGTATTCTAATAGAAAATAAAGGTGTAGTATCATAAATCATTGGAAAAATGTGTATTGTAAGTTTGTGTGTGTGTGTATTAAGTATGATTTGTGTTCAACAAACCATATTTATGTATTCTTTAGAAAAAACCTAGCTGTTTTACCTGTAAGAGGTGTAGTACAGGCATATCAAGGGACACACTTTCACATAATTGTGAGAGAGGTTTTATTCTTGACGCTAGGATGATCACTTTGTACCCACAGAGTTTTGCTGCACAAACTCAATTACTACTGCTGCTTCTCATCAGCACCTTTAACCCCTTTTGGAGGCAGGGAAGGTAATATGCACCTTCAGGTTTACCTAATGGCACCATGGTTCCTGGAGGAGCCAGGTTGCTGAAGGAGCCACTGAGGAGCTTTATTGTAGTTACTTCCCTGTACTAAATGGTTTTGCATTTTCATGGTTGGAAATGGTCTCCCCCACCAACCCACAGAATTAAAGCTGTGTGGGATTTGTAGGCTGACTAGATTGACCTCTTCTGCAAGACTGAAAGTTAGCCTAAGGCATTAGTTTGAAATGAGGAGAGTAACTAATACCCAAAGAGTAATATAAAAGAAATGCAGTGGTGAAGATAACTTGCATTAATATTTAGTTTAACTGACTGGACTGGCTTCCTTCAGGTCATTTTGATAAACTTGACATTGCAGATGGTATTTAAGAGAATAATGAGAGCAATATTTGTAGTTCACAACAACATTTGATTGAAAACAAAATCCTTTTCAGATGCATGACAAGAAATCAAACTTGTTTTGAATCAAGAAAAAGATTGAGAAATCAGATTGGTCTCCTGGTATTTGTTGTTCACCTGGTTCACTAAGCATGGGCAGATATGAACAGTGGAATGAACTGTTTTGTACAGTGTCATTTTCATGGCATTATACTTCTGATTTAGATATTAAACGACTTGTGTGTGTTTCGTAAAATATGCTTTATTTTAAAATTAGGGCTTCCTGTTGCAGCTGTTCCAGGAGCTCTGAGTCCCTTGGCTATTCCGAATGCTGCTGCTGCAGCAGCTGCTGCTGCTGCTGGCCGTGTGGGCATGCCTGGAGTCTCAGCTGGTGGCAATACAGTCCTCCTGGTTAGCAATTTAAATGAAGAGGTCAGTGAAACAATTAACTGTGTTTTTCTTCAGCCATACTCCATTTGTGGATTTATTTTTTACATTTTTTTTGCACTTGCCTCTTTTTACATGTTTGTGTTAAGCTCAGCATATTTGTGTTTCTGTTTTCATGTGCTGCTCTAAATGAATTTTAAATGAATAAACCTTTTTTTCTATTATAGTTAAATACTTCTGTTTTTCTAGGTAGCTATGTACTTAAAGTATCCTTTGATATTTAGCTACCTATTTTTCTAAGAAAAATATGGTAAATATTGCATGTTTGGCTTTTAAATTTAAATTTTAAACATTTTTTTTTAAAGTGGCAATTATTTTTCAATTTTTAGATTATACTTTGTGTACGTAGAAATTTTGTTTGGCCTTTTAAAATTATTTGTTGCTTCATTTCATGCTTACATGTCACAGCATTTTAAAAATCTTAATTTATGTGAACTACTCTAACACATTTTTCTTTGAAGGTTCTGCCAAAGATCTTGATGAGGCACTCTTCCAGTCTCTCAGTAATTTTTTCTTTGCAGTTATTCATTTGTCTTCAAAACACATTTTTCACCTTAACTGTATCTTTCTTGCTAACTCTGAATTCTAAGGGGTTTGTTTATTTTTACATTTTTTACTGTCCTGTACATTTATTTTGATTGCTGTGAAAGCTGGTATGAAATGTGGGAAGTTTGTATCAGTTGGTCGAGCTGGAATATCTGTTTCATTTTTAACTGGCCTCTGTTAATGAATCATTAAGCTTATTTTATCATCTGGCACTATTTTGTCATCCACAGTTTTGCATGTTAAAATGTTTGAACCAGAGTGCCTTTTTGAAAGATTTTTGCCTGCATTTCATAACCAGCCATGCTTATGCAGTTAAAGTTCGAAGTTTAAAATTTCTATTGCATGCTTTTTTCATGTTGAGATGAAATGCTGTAATTTACTCTTTTTGATATGAATGTACTTTACCCATATTTGTCTTGGGTGACTACATTTTACTCAGTTTTTCTTGTACAGTACATAAACCAACCATTTTCTGACCAAATTCCTGCATTTCCTATGTACTGACCTATATTTTATTTTTTTTTGTTCCCCAATTCCTTATATTTTTCTTCTGCATTGCTGTTTCCCCTCCCCATTTCATACTTTTCCCTTTGTGTTCACCTTCCCTTTCCTTGTCTTTTTTCCCCCCATATTCCCGTTCCCTTCCCTGTCTTTATTTTCCTTGTCCTTGTCTCCATTCCCTGTCTACATTCCCTATGTTCATGCTTCTGTGCTTGAACAAAATGTTCCTCGGACCAACTTGCCCCAATTAACCGCCTTGAACCATGATCCATGACCACCTCACCATTCTGCGGGAACCACCCTTCGTTATGGATGATCTGTTCATCTCCGCTCTTCCTCGACTCTTCTCTCTTCTTGTCTTACGCTGCTTGCTCTTCTCTCCTTCTAAAGATGGTTACGCCCCAAAGTCTGTTTACCCTCTTCGGTATGTTATTGTTAGCACTATACTTTATTATTGATTTGATTTTTTGTTTTGTTTTGTTTTTTGTTTTTGTTTTTTTTGTTTCACCTTAATTCTTATTTGTAGCTAGCACTTTGGCTTAAAGTTGAATAGTAAATCTTTTGCTGTTTTTCTTTTGCTATTTAAAAACTCTCCATAGACACAAGATTTTCTTTTAATGCATGCTAATATATTTTGCATGGTCTTTAATTTAATATCATTCACATAGCTTTGAGGGTTATATCAAAAATATTCTTTTCAAAATTCACTATTCAAATCCTTGATCTTCTTTATTCATTTGTGTGGATGTTGAGAGTGGTTGAGTAATCTTGTTGTCTGAGTGTTTCATTGATATGTCAGAATGTTATTTAGTTAAGTGAACTTTTAAAATTAACTTTTCTTTTGGATTACCTCTGACTCTGAAAAGGTGTATATGGGGATGTGCAGCGTGTGAAGATTTTATACAATAAGAAAGACAGTGCTCTTATACAGATGGCTGATGGAAACCAGTCACAGCTGGGTAAGACGGGATTTTTGTCTGTGCTCCATTTAGATTCGTAAAATTAAGTATTTGAAATCATTCTGTGTAAATTCAGATGATCAGAGACTGTCTACGAGAGATGAAAATGTATTATGTCAACTTGCTTTGTATTTTAAAAATGTGTATGTGCTGTTTTATGGGAATTGAATAACAGTATTGCTGGAAGTTCAGTTTTTAAAAAAACAGACATTGATCTAAGTACCGCAGGCACCGTTCTTCTTTCCGACCTGTGTTACTGCTCTAGCCTTACCTGTTTTATAGCATGTGCCAAAAAAAAAATAAATGTCCTAGTAGGTTGGTTGTGATGCTTTCTTTTGCCTGAAAAATATATTTGGAATATTCAGTTATTAGAATCAAGTTGAGCTGTTTTCTTTGGCTTGCCTTAATGAATATATTGCTAAATATTCTATTGCTGTTTTGAAAAAAATTTAAGAACTAGTTGTGGAATACATGTAGTGTCATCTGGAATTGGCAATTTAACAATATGCCATCTTCATGGAGCTTTGAAATGTAACCCTGAACTGAAAAAATAAAATTGTGTTTTTCAGCGATGAGCCATCTTAATGGACAAAAAATGTACGGAAAGATTATTCGAGTTACGCTTTCCAAGCATCAGACAGTACAGCTACCTCGAGAGGGACTTGATGACCAAGGGCTAACTAAGGATTTTGGTAATTCACCTCTGCATCGCTTTAAGAAACCTGGCTCCAAAAATTTTCAGAATATATTCCCTCCATCCGCAACTCTTCACCTGTCTAATATTCCGTAAGTGTTGGCTGAAAATAAACCACTAAGATTCATATAAATCATAAAATGCCAGGTTCATTAATAATCCTCTCTTTGTGTATATATATGTTCTTTCTTTCTGTAGACCATCAGTAGCAGAAGATGACCTGCGTACGCTGTTTGCTAACACTGGGGGCACTGTGAAAGCATTTAAATTTTTTCAGTAAGCAATATTTCTTTGAAACATTACATTATTGTTTTAACAAAAAGCTGCATACATTAAATGTAATAAAGAAACTATTGTAGAGAGGGAGAAAAGGTTTGTCCCTTGGCTAGGATTGGTTAAGTTCCTAACGTTGTTGTTTTGTTTCAGAAGAGATCACAAGATGGCGCTTCTTCAAATGTCTACAGTGGAAGAAGCTATTCAGGCTTTGATTGATCTACACAATTACAATCTTGGAGAAAATCACCATTTGAGAGTTTCTTTCTCCAAATCAACTATTTAAAATGGGAGAAAAAGAATGAAGGGTGTATTGCATTGTTCAGTGTCGTCACCTATTGACTGTTCAGGAAAGTGGGGACCAGAGTTTGACTTCTGTTTTTCATGCTGTATATCATTCCTTGGTTGTTTCTTAAAAACATTCACAAAAAGAAAAAAAAAGCAGTGCTAATAACTGCTAGTTTTTCATCTGTTGTTTAGATAAACCATCATTTTGTTTAAAAAGGTTTCAAGTTAATCCCACAGTTTTTCAACTTAGTTGACATACGTGCCTTAAAAAGGAATGCTAGTGTTGCTAGAGTTGCATATACTAGTACAGTGAATTTGGTTGTCTGGGGCACATTGTTACATGATGATTTAAAATATGTTTAGGCAGGGGTGTGTAAAAAGGTTAAGCTTTATTTCTCCTGCTTGGAACTTTTATTCCTTATTGGCTTTTCACTTTTTTTAATCTGATAAAATGCATTACTTTGGAAAAAGTAAAACAGCATTTTTGATTTCTGCTACTCTTTCTTTTCTTTTTTCTTTAAAAAATGGCCTTGTATATTTCATGGTTCTGGTCTAGATTCAGTTATGAATGTAGGCATTAGTTAAAAACATCAAGGTACAGAATATTAGTTTCTTAAACGACAAAAGGTGATTTCTGTGACTTTCAGCCCTATGTGGAAAGCATTGTGGAATCTTAACCTTTTTGTACACACTCTTGTGGGATGTATCATATAAATGTCAGCACTAAGTAATGTCTTGTTTGTGGCTGAATATTTTTCGTAGATGTTTTTGAAGTTGACATGACTTATGTGCATTTAAATATATATTGCCATCTTTAGTTTGTAATTACGATTTGGAATATGGTTGTGGATTTCTGAGCATGTACAGACTGGTCTAGGTAGTTCAGGAACTGGTGCATGTATTTTTCAAAGATGAGGAACGTGTACTGCGAACATTTGCAGGAAGATAACTTTTGTGGCAGTTTTCTAAAACTGACAACCAGGTGGGACCAAAGTTTATGTGCCTTTAGTCTTAATTTACCTTGCATTGTAATATTCAGTTTTAATAAATCTCTTCAAAATATTTTGTATTTAGAAATTGATCTGACTTTACTATAAACATGGCTCAGAATCTACAGATCAAATTAATTTGAGAACAGTTCCTCTGTCAATCTGAACTGTTACCTTGATTCTGTTTAAATGACCAATACTTTTTGAAATTGATGTACTTAGTTTCAAGATTCATAGATTCTGTTATCTATGTAGAAGAAATGGTCATGTATATTTTCTATTAGTTGAGTTTTTACATCTTTAGAAATGTAAAATTCAGTATAGTTTGAAAGCGGCACAATTAAAAATTAATTTTCTAACAAAGTTGGGAGGTTTGACGGTCGTTTAATTTCACTTTATGTGTACTCTGCTTACCTCTGTAGCATGCTCAATAAACACTTCTGTAGCTCTGTATTCACCTTTTCTGTCTTTCTCTGCTGCCTTTTCTCTCTTCTCTTCTTTGTTTTCCACTCCTACTGTGCTTCTGAATTCATGTTTATTCTTTGCCAGGGTGGGAAAAGAATAATAATAATAATAATAATAATAATAATAATTAATTATAATTATTATTTTACAATTGTATGGCTTTATACCATAAGTAAATCTGATGCTGTGAAAATAAACCAGCTCTTTATACTTCAGACAGTAACCGCTTTGCAGGACTACATGTATATTAAACATTTCCCACCCTGTTATAATCTGCTTTAAAGACATAACTTTTATTGTAGTTTGTTAGCTCTCTCTCTCTTTCTATATATATATCTATCTTTCTGTTTTTAAGTAGATTTAAGCACTAATAGATCTCTCAGGTTTGCCATGCTCTCTTGCTGCAGTTCCATTTTCCATCTTTTTTGTCTGCTAAAGATTTTCACTAATCTTACAATATACTTATGGATTAAAATTATCAAGTTGCTAAAGCAAATATTAGAAGAGTGGACCAGATCCCAGATTTCAGTCTTTCTTCCGTTCTAAAACACGTTCAAGAGAATGTAAAGATTCTTCCAGCATTTTAAATGTATTATTTTACATGATATGTTTAATGTCAAAAATAGGAATTATTATTTTCACAAATCCCTTCTAAAGTATAACTTTTGTTTAAGTCCTGAAACATTACTGGCAAAAGGTATCAAGCTTCAAGACATTTTTCTGTCATTTCCCCAGCACAACTACTGCAGAAGCTTATTGATATCCGATTATTTTGTGATCTGATGTTTGTTCTTTAGGTTGGCTGCATAATCAATAGCATCTGTCAACTATATAAAGGTCACAGTATAAACCAGGGGGGTTGCATTAGTTCTTACTGTTGTTAATAAAAATGCATTGAGTTATCTGTTCCATCTAAAACACACCTCAGTATAGCTCAGAAGTTATGCTTCACGTGCTTCAGTTGTCAACCAAAAATGCAAGTAACATAATTGTTTCAGTTGACTATGAAGTATTGTTAACCACGATCTCACTTTACAGCATGACATGTACTCTAGACTTAACATAATATCTAAAGCTGTTATAAACTAAGGTCCAGATCCACAAAGATATTTAGGTGTCTAGCTCCTGACTGAAATCCGATGGGAAGTTAGAGGCTCATATACAAGTTAGTCAACTAAGTAAGTTTGTGGATGTGGACCCAAGTTCTTCACTTGCAACAGCATAAAGTTTTCTGCTTTTTTAAGTAGAATATGAATGAGTTGCTTACTTTGTGATAACACTCAGGACTTAAGCAATGAAACTTTTTTGTCTTTTTTTTCTTTTTAAAGCATGTTAAATGAACTTAATACGTAGCTCTGGAAATGTGAATTGAAATTATCGGTCCCAATGTGCAGTTCAGACTGAACTATTTCTTCTCTAAAAATCTGTATCAGATAGTACATACAGTGAAAATAGTGTGTGTAAGGTTTAATTAACTTTACAACATAACCGTCAGCTTAAATATATACAAATTGGGAAAGGAGGATTGGATTATATTTAACTGAACGTTGCTTATTTAGAAAGACGTAGTTATATTTTTTTTTCTCAGGTTGTAAACATCTGTTACCAAAACCTGAGAAAAGCAATGTATATTGAATTCCATTTATTATAACTCCAGAAATTGTTATTATGAAGCTATATTGATTTAAATGAAAAACAGTGATCCTGTTATAACTATCAGAGTTGTTTTCCGTGAAAATCATTTCAGTTCTTGATATTTGAACTCAATAGGATTAATTGACAAGTTTATAAGTGGTAGAAGCATGGTGAATATTTCTGGTAATTGGGAAGAGTTTAAGTGAACAAAACAACTCTTCATATATTACACAAGAAAATGGCATTTTAAACTACCTTGTTATAAAAAATGGGGAGGTCATATTTTTTGGTAATACATTAATTCAGTATTCTAATGGCTGAAACAATGTTCAGCAAGTTTCAAGTTTATCCTATAAATTTGACCATCCAGATTTAATGACAAACCAGTAAGCCTGCTAATGGAAATCTTTTACAGATAATTTGAAGATGCAATCATCATTCATACTTTAAAGAGTAAATTAGATCATGGACACATGAGCAAGTTACTGTGGGGTAAAGGGGGAAGATTTGCTATGTGCTGGCTACTTAGTGAACATTTATCTGGGTACATCCTCCTTTTCTGTCATGGTTTAGCTTACATTTTACTACAGAGCAACTGCTTGCACACAGACAGTTACTGAGCAGCAACTGAGGCAAAGTAAATTCTTGTCCCCTTTTTATTTGTCTGCTTATGCCCCTATCCTGAATATAAGGTATGAATAACTTTAGGTTAGATAAAAATAGTGCAGCATCCATGTGAGTAACATTAGAACTTCCCAGTACTGCAGGCATTTTTGATAATTTAAGAGTTGGTGAGCTTGGGTTTGAACTCAGCTTCTTTAATAATAGTTGAAGAATTTTAGCATTACCCAAGAGAGTTTTAGGAAGACACAGGATTTTATTGCATGGGTCATTGCATTTCTCCATCAAGTAGCTGAACATCAAGTAGATGCTTACTTAGACTATACATTGAAAGATAGGCACAACAGTGGATGTAGAGTTGTTTCACCAATATGACTGCTGTACTTCAGACCAAATATTTTCTCTAACCCTTCCAGCAGGGCTAATTGTCTGGGGGCTTCTTAAGGAGATTCATACCTGTTTTAAAACTGACCTGCAGTACAAGGGTGTATTATAGGTATACAGCTGGTCCAATTTTCAGGCAAAACTACTTTTTTTGGTCCAGTATGTCAGTTTGTTGAGTCTAAAAATGTACCAGTCAAAGGAATGAACTTTTGATGCATTTAAGGTAGCTTCATATTGCCAGTCAGAATTCTGTCTGCATAGTTTTTTGTTACTCCAAAGCTGGAGAAGTCAGTAAGTTTGTGGAGAACTCCCCTGAAGGTTTTTTAGTCTCTTAATATGTCTTGTAAGTAGGTAATAAGTCTGTGAGTTAGAGCTGCTTGGAAGTTTTCCATCTAAACATTTAGCCAGAAAATACTGTTCATTATACCCTATAAATTTTGTGAAAATGTGTTTTAAAAACTCCTCTAATGGCATTATGGTGCTGACTAAACCTTGCAGCCTGGGTTGTTTATTCAGAGAAATGTATCTAGTGTCCTAATGAGTTGCAGCTGCAGGACAGCCAACTATATGCAAACTGCCCTTTGCCGGTGCTTCTCCTGGGGTACTTCTACCATGCAGAGCTTAGGTCCCTGCTGTAGAGCTGAGTCTAATGGGCTTGACTCCTGGCTCCACAGTTGGAAGCCTCCAGCTTGAATCAGCACTTTCAAGAAATTTGTGACAGAGAAAAGTCCTGCTCATCCTGGAAGACTTAGGGGAATGCTTGCTGTGGTAGCTAGGTGTCTCAGTGCTTTCAGGTTCCCCCAGCCACAAGATGTGCGTAGCCCTGCGTTCCCTAGCTTAGGGCAGTCAACAGACTGGTGCTGCCCTTGTGCTGTTGATCTTAAGATCTAGAGCAACTCCTGACCAGAATTAACAAGCTTACCAGCCTTGCCATTGCTAATTTAAGTCACCAGTTACTGAGTAACTAAATCCTGCTAATTTTCAGTGACATTGAAGGCCTTCAATATGGTATCCCACCCCATACTGATGAACAAGTTAAGAGGCTGTGACTTGGATGATTACACAGTCCAGTGGGTGGCAAATTGGCTAGAGGGTCGTAGCCAGAGAGTGGTAGTGGATGGGTCGGTATTGACCTGGAAGGGCATGGGTAATGGGGTCTCTCAAGGCTCAGTCAGATACTCTTCAATGTCTTCAGTGACTTGGACGAGGGAGTGAAGTGTACTCTGTCCAAGTTTGTGGATGATACAAAACTGGGGAGAAGTGGACACACCGGAGGGCAAGGAACAACTACAGGCAGACCTGGACAGGTTG
>NW_017728907.1:31477455-31486995 GCF_001723895.1 Crocodylus porosus | reverse complement strand
TGCAGGGGGTCGGACTTGATGATTTATTGAGGTCCCTTCTGACCCTAACCTCTATGAATCTATTTAGGTTCCCAAATACCTTAAGTTAGCATATTCTTGAAAATATTGAGAATCTTAAGTCACTGTCTTGCTTTTGAAAATGGTAGCTCTAATCCTAAAACAGTTCTAAAGCAGGTTTGAATACTAATTCCTGGGTCTCTCCCTGATGATTTTTACAAGTTTTAAAATATTTTGTCTTTGTTTTGGAGTAATTTTTTGTTTTCTTTGTGAAATTCATGGATGCTCTGTTGAGTTTTCTAAAACTTACGGAAGCCCTTAATTCTTAGCAAGTTTGCCAGGTTATTAGATAGGCCATATTATCTATTTCACTTAATACTGAAGAGATAAAATAAACTTCCTGTTTGGTAAAGAGACTTTGAGTCAGTGGGGCAATACATCTAGTACAGTGATTTTTTAACAAGGGTGCCATGGCATTTGGTGTGCCTTGAGATCCTCTAAAGGGTTTTGGAGGATGTCCCGTGTTATTACCACAGCTAGAGGCACAAACATGTTTAGCAAGATTAACCCAGAGTTTTCAAATATAATTCCACAGTGTCAAAAACATTGTTGTGGCCTTTCTGAGTTCTCTGCAACAGAAGAATTCCTCTATTATTTTTTCTGTAGTAAAAAATGAATGAAAAATAAGGGGAGGGGGCATTTTCCGAAGAGTGCCTCAAGTCTAAAGAAGTTGAGAACCATTAACCTAATGGGACAGCACCATGAGTAGGTTTTTGCCATTTAAGAAGCTCTGTTCAAGTAGGTATTGCATAATGCCAAATCCTTGTCAGCAGTGTTATGCAGGCAGGTCCTCTGTTCTGTCAAAAAATACCTTTTCAGGAAGCAAAATATGGGCAGGGAGGTGCTGATCAAGCGATTTGCAAGGGAGAGGAGCTGGGGAGTAGTGTTTAGACCAGGTGTGGCTAATCTTTTTGGTCGGTGTGCCATAAGTTAAGCCCCACCTGCTCCCCAAGTGCTGCTCTGATAGATTTTGCAACCGGGGGCACCAGAATGGAAGGAGGCGGGGCTCATGCTTCTGGCTAGGTGGAGCAGGGGAGAGCAGGGCACTGCTGCAAGAGGAGGTATTGCTGCCTAAAGCCAAGTTAATCATTCCCTGGCCCTGAAACCACCATAGTTTTTTATGGCAAGCAAAGATACAAATCCCTGAATTCAGTGGTGTCTGCAGAGCAAGGGAAGGGTTACAGCTCTTGCACAAGTGTCCTGCCCGCTTTTGCTCTACAGAGCTAGAGGTCAAGCCCTCTATTCAAGCACTTGGCTTTGGTATCAAAACCATAGAAACTTTCTGAAGTTTCCATTGCACTAAGGTGATGCCACTTTTTTTAAATTCAACTCGGGGTCTGTTAAAATGCAGATTATTTATTCATTTTTGAAAGTTGTCTTTGTCAGGCAACATTATGGAAATTAACTATCATTGCTAAGCCAGGTGAGCCATTTAAAAATGTAAATAACTTAAGATATCATGAGTTTGGTTGATGAAGAAGAAACTTTGTTGATTGATTTATTAGAATATTTTGCTGATTAGTAATTGCCTCCAATGTAATTTCTGAGATTTGAGTTATGTTTTTAGTATGATATCTATCTTGCCATATTTTTGTATATGTCAGATATAATAAGCATTTTTACATCAGTCAGTTTTCAGGCAGATGTCAGAATGCCTAATGTTGACCATTTTTATTTACTCGTTTTGCCTCTGATCTTTCTAATTCATTCACCTCCTTCTTTTTGCATTCTTTCTCATGGACTTTATATTTTGTAGTATTTCAAAGAGCCAAAATGCCCTACATGGTTGCTAACTTTCAACCATGCTTTTTTATTTTAAAATTAGTACAAGATTGCAATATTTTGAATGCTGTTTTGTCTCAAATTTGATGGGGTTTATGCTAGTGAAATCATCTCTGGCATTACCTTATTGCTGTAATGAAATTTCTTTTAGTTATATTTACTACACAGATAAATAATCTGAGTAAACCTATTATCACTGGAAATGAGTTATTGCCAAAATCAGTCTCCAGGAAATTTGTATCATTCAGTCCCAATCATTTCAGTATGTACTTTGGGGTTTTTTATTATTATTAATTTAGAACTTGAAGAGTAAATATCCTGTGAATCAGCATACTGGGCACGTATAGTCATGTATTTATAGGGGCTATTTTAGAAGTTATCCCTATGTACAGCTTATAAACAATGAAAGCATTTTAGTTTCATACTATAAAAACAGTAAAGTATGTCTGAACATTGGGAATGCCGAAAGATACTGTAGGGGAGGGGGATAATGGATTGCTAGTAAACATGATTGTGATTCCCAACATTGCTGTCTCCTTGAACGTAGGTACTTTTTGATAACTACATTTTATTATCACAAATGCTGATTCAATGATGCTGAAAAGTGGTCATTTTATGGACTTGGTACTACTAAAACTGCTGGGATTATGCACATTGCTAAATAGAGGGCAGAAGCAATACAGCTAATGCTTGTAAAATTGTTAGTTACATAATTGGATTTTTAAAGTCTTTAATTCATAGCAACTGCCTGTTTCTTGAAATGTTGAATGTTGTCTTCCTTAGTCAGAATACAGGTAGTCATTTTCTCCTAAATCTAAAATTTAATGAACTTACTCTTTATGTTACTATCCTTCCATCTAAATAGGTCATTTTATATACACCTTTTTTACACACACAAGGTGTGCCACCTCAACTTATGTTACTTTTAGCATATCCCTAAGTCCCCTCAGCCTCCACCAACTGTTGATGCACCTATTATAGCAATATACAGGTGATGCAACTTATTCCCTTACAGAAACAGAATATTCTATGCCAGTGGTTCTCAACCTTTTTAGCTTCCAGGCACTCCTCTATACGTTTCCTAAATATAGTTGTGCCCTGGTTGAGAGCCACTGGTGTATTGCCTCAGCTGAATGGTTCTTAATGGGCTGTTGCTACTGTTACTGCTAGGTAGACCTACCCACCTGCCTCATGCAGAGGCAAATTCGTACATAGCAGCAGCAGGAGCAGCTTCTCCTGCCACACTGCTACTCAGAGATATGGGGCAGTTCCATGTAGTAGCAGCGGTAGTGCACCAGTTTGGAGGTTTACCTGTTTTTCCTGTGTTTCCCTAGGCTGCCACAGCTGTTGCCACTCCCAGGTAGAACTTCCCTAAATGCCTCTGTTCCCAGGAAGAGTGTGTAGAGCTGAACCAGGATGGGCTGTGGCAGGATTGGACACTCCTCTTTCCATTAGGTTTATCTAATAGGTTCATCAACAGGAAGGTTGAGGTGAATTGAGGGTATAATGCTAAGAGGAATTTAGTTAGTGGCACACCTTGTATGTATAAAATAAAAGAAGTCCTATATCTGATAAACCTTACACAAGCAGGAGCTCCTGCTCCTGTTCCTGCTACAGCTGTTTCCCCATCTGGCTCCACACAGTGCATGTAGGGCAGTTTCATGCAATGGTACCCATGCCACAGTATGCTGGAAAAGGTCTTGCAGCACCCTGATTGAGAACCACTGTACCATACTAATTCAAGGGACCTTTATGTTGATATAACTACCCACACAAAAAGTTATACTGGTATAAGATTGTAGACATAAAAACTGAACTGATAGAAACTGTAATAGTTATAGTGGTCTTAAGATCAGGCACATCAAGGCTTATACGAAGATTATTGCAGTCATTCCAAGACCCTGTGAGTGACCATATCAGGGTGAACTTGGTGTTGTACAAATGGAGAACTAAGCATCTGATAATGAGGTAATATCAGTTTCAGCATGACTCGCTAAAAACAAGTTCTGTAAACATAACAGGGAAATAACCATAAATGTCCTACTTGATGTTGTCAATTTAGAACAAAGGCTATATTGCCATGGTTTAACCACCCACAATGTTAGATTCCATTTTAAGCAAGATGGTGTTCTCCTTTTAGTAGGGCTGTAAAACGGCACTGTTCTATTTTGCCTTGAGTGTCAGGGTTTTGACGGAACAGCATTTCGTATCAAATTTGATTTCAATTCTTCGTCGAAACAGTCAGGCGGTTTAGACTCTGTTTCAGTATTTCACTAGATTCACCAGGAATGGGGAGTCAGCCCAGCTGGACTGACTTCCATCCCCAGCACTATGGTCGACACTTTTCCACTTTCAAAATGTTTTGACTAGCCTCGTTTTGTTTCAAAGCCCTTTGTTTTGTTTCGATTTTGTTGTTTTGACCTCGAAATGAGTTGAAACGGTGTCAAAACAAAACAGCTGACGAAATTTAACATGGCCCTGCACTTTATCATTTGGACAGAGCTGAAGGTAGTACCAGTGCAGTATTATCAAGTTCTGAACATACCGATTACGTTTTTGTAACCAACTTACGAAGTAATTAAAGGCTGTGTCGTCATTCAAATATGCAAAAGGGACAAAGCACAGTTCTATAAGGAAACTTTATTCTGACAGTCTCCAAATTCTGAGTGCTTGACTTTGCAACTGTAACCTTCTTTTTCTTCAAAAAAAACAAAAAAAAAAGGTTTTTACCTGTGAAATTTTATAAGCCTTAAAAGCAAAAAGCTTCCACAATGCAGTCCCAGAATTAATCTTCTACATGGGTCCTCAACATGATTGAAACCCAAGGATTCACTATCAAGAAGATTTGGACATGATTGAAACCCAAGGATTCACTATCAAGAAGATTTGGAAATGGTTATAGGCCATTTTTCTTCATGGAGCAGTCACAAGAGAGGAATATGGTAATACTTTCCAACTTGTTTAAACGGCTATCTTTTAGGAAATTGAAATGTTTTAAACCTTCTCTATATAAAAATCCTGATCTCTGTTCCTGACTTGGGAGAAAAGGAAGATGGATTGATAGGTGTCATAATAATTACAGACAAAGAGTATGTAATCCAAATGCATAATTTGTCACATTTGTTTTGAAAGGAAATAGGTTTAAATGGATGAGGCTTTCAGAAATAAAGTCTTTACTTCTACTTCTGACCCTATTGGATGTGACCTTGATCAGTCTCTTGTGTCCTTGTAAAAGGTGAATGATGCTAAAGCAAGGGTCTGTCATGTCACTGGAGAGTAAGATCTCTTGAATTCCCTAATAAGAATTCCTAGTTTCCTCTTGATTCCCAAAACAAATGCATCTTCCTTTAAATGTGGGGTGGCAGCTCCAGCTGTACTTCTCTGTTCAGTCCCCTGTGCCTACTATGTAGGAGTTTGGTACACCAGCATTTAGTATGCTCTGATGAGTGAAGCATGCTATATGTAGGGAATTCTGAAAATTCCATCAAATAGGTCCTGTTGAGCATGTAAAAATGATTATCAGAAATGTTTAATTTGCTCAAGCTGAGCTAGATGTTGGTAAATATAGCAAAAGAAACCCCTCAGGGCTTCTATAGCTGGAACTTCTGGTGTGCAGTAATCTAGGGTATGAATATATAGTGTACTTGCTATTCAATACTACCTTCTTGTGTGGGTACTCTTAGTAGATACAAGAGCTTACTCCACTTTCTACTTATACTGTACATAAACAACTGTTGTTCATTGACAGACAATTATTTTCCATATTTCTATTCATTTAGAATCTTGTAACAAGAATACTCGTTCACTATAGGCTACTGAGAACAAGAAAAAGTAGCTTAGGCCATTTATACACATACCTTTTCATCCTGCAATGCACTGGAGATCCGGCAGGTCACAACAGGCTTGATTAATCAAGTATGTTCTGCACATGAGCTGACACACATTGTGCTGCTTCGCATGCAATTGTATAAGCAGCAAAATGTGCATCAGTGCACCAAAAATGGCAGTGGTGTGCTTTTGAACTAAAACACCTCCACTTGTGTTTTAGTTCAAAAGCGCATCGCCACCATTTTCTCAGTGCTGGCGTGCATTTCACCACTTATACAACTGCATGTGTTACAGTGCCAGTAGATACTGAGTGCATCTTCACATGCACTTAATCCAGGATCAGTATATGCATGAGTAAACGCTCTCAGGCAGGCATCTACACATTGCAGGGAAGTGGGAGCAGATTTACTGCTAAAGTCAGCAAACTGCTTCAACTTCCTGGGGCCCTGTAATGGGCCCATGCTGCCACCAGGGGGAGCTCTAGGCTCCCCCTAGGTCAGGGGCAGGCAATTATTTTGGACAGAGGGCTGCTTACTGAGTTTTGGCAGGCCATTGGGGGCAGCATGACAGGCAGCCCGGGGCAGATAAATATAAATTTTCTAAATTTTTTAGGGGTCCCATGGGCCAGATAGAATGGCCTGGCGGGCCGTATCCGGGCCCCTGGCCACATTTTGCCCACCCCCGGCCTAGGTGCTAGCCCAAGGGCTGGCAGGGAACACCAGGCCAGGAGACAGCTGTGTCCTGGCCAGAGCTGGGGTATTACACCCTAACCTTGGGGGCTGCCTGCTGCTGGGGCAGGGACAATGTCCTGCCCCAGCATCAGGGAGCTCCTGGCTCTGGCTCCCTGATCAAGGGCACGGGACTTGGAAAGATCTGCAGGGGAGGGAGCCCACAGGTCCCAGGATCAGGCCCTGGACCACCAGTGGGGCAGCTAGCTCACTGCTAGCTGACCCACCAGTAGAACACGTTCCCCAGCCTGTTCCCCATCCAGCTCCATGCTCACAGAGCTAAGCGGGGAACAGGCTTTTCAGCCCCCACCAGCAGGGAGCTCCCAGCACCAACTCAGTTACAGGGCTGGCACTGGAGACAAGGGTCTGCTAGCCCAAGCCCTGCAACCATGGAGCTCAGGCTGAGAGGTAAAGATCTTGCAATCTTGTAGCAAGGGGTTTGGAGCTCCCTGCTGCTAGGGCAGGGGTACATAGTCCCTGCTTGGGGTCCAGTGGTGGAACCTGCCCTAGCAGAAGGCAGCTCCGAGGGGCAGGGAGCTATTTAGTACCTCCTGGTGACTGCCTGACCAGGAGTAGATTTGCTTCTAGTCAGGTGTCTACACAAGCATTACTACACCATTACTAATTGCAAGAAAATTTCCTACTTGCATTTGCAGGTAGCAAATTTATTCATGATTAACAAGGTTTACTGCTCAGTAAACTGCTACTTCCCAGTAAAGCATCTCATGTAGACACATCCATTGTGTTATGAAATCCCACTCTCTTGCTCACCACTAACTTCCCTGTATAACCAGACCTCAGACATCCGTTCTGCCTCCCTTTTAAGTTCCTACTCCAAAGCAGGCAAACTCTAGAACTCTTCAAAGAAGCTTTTGGAAATAATTTTTGGCAAAGCAAACTGTTTTTCCTTAACCTTTTATTTGCAAACAGCTGAACCATTTTATTTAAACTTTCAAAAACCATTCAACTTGTGGTACAAAATAAGCATTGAAAGTTTCAACCCAAACAGCTACAGCAAAATTCTTGCCTCACTGAAGTCAGTGGAAGTTGTGCTATTGACTGCAGTAAAGTCAACAGTTTATCTAAAATATGGCAAAATTGTAAACAACTAAAAATCAGGCTTAAAGTAAAAGTAGGGGTACCAACTCCATTTACTACAAATTTGTACAGTTGTTATAATTCATTCACTAAATGACAACTGTTATATGTTTCCATTCATCAACAATCTTTTAAGCACTGCTAAGAGTCGAAAACTTCCAGTATTTAGTATTTGGCAGAAATCCTAGTTCATGTATAACAAAAGATCTACAGTCATCTTTATTTGGTTTTAACCAATCAAGGACTATTATATTTGCATTTGGTAACTATGTAAAAGCTGCTATGTCTTCTCTGCTGGAGGTGAGATTGCCTGTTTTGAAGAAGTTCTGTGTAGCAAATTCCACCAAATTAATGTCCATGATGTCTTACACATCTTATCTAAGTATTCCATTGATGCAGCATTCTCACTGGGTCTTTGCTTCTGTGATACTACAAAAAAATACCATTGCTCATGGGCTTTAGTGGAGGTAACTAACATCAGATAAGAGGCTAATTAGGACTCTAAAATCTGTGTTGTTTAAATAAGTCAAAACTAAGCATGGGACACCCTTGTTTCTCAGTTAATATAGAAAATGGTGTCTGTTTCTGCAACAGATTTTAGCAAATGGATTTTTAATAATTTTTGCAGCAAATTTTCTCATTTCCTCCTTTCTCTTTCCTGCATTCCCTTGTTTTGTATTCCCACTGCTGCCTCTCCAAGTTCCAATGGGAAAATGCCTGGCTGTCCTCAGATTTTCAGGTCTCCTATTGCTGCTACTTATATTCCCACTGCTGCTCTATTGTTCCTGTATTTCCTTCTCTCTTGTCAAAATGGCTTTCTGTACTAAGTTTCTTCTTTTATCAGCAAATGAATGATGTCCATTCTCCCTTCCCCCTGCACCATCCTGTTGTCAGTAATTGCTTGTCTAATACCACATTAAATCTAAATTTATACTTATAAGCTCTTTGGGCTATGGACCTTCTCTTTTCTCTGAAGTGCCTCCCACCCTTTAGATGCTGTATATGTAGTAGTGCTCAAAATGTTTTAAGGTATTTGTCTTATCCTTCAGTGTAAAGAGGAAAAGGCATGGAGTTGTAGTCTCATCGGCCATTCATATTTCTTGAGTGTTTTCATTATCTTATAATGAAAAATCAACCCAGTATAAAGCAATACCATTTATTTTAGAGTATTTAGGGGGGAAGGAGTGTAAATGAACTTATTTTTTTAAAAGCTGTAAAAATTCAATAATAAAGTTATATTGGAAGATATCTGTGTGGAACTCTGACTAATGTGCTTAAGGAAAACCTCAACCAGATTGGAAATGTGTTATGTCACAACCTGAATAAGAGAGAGAGCATTGTAAGGTCCTGAATAATCATTTCAATTGGAAATGGAAAGGCATTCCCAGTCATTACTTGAGTTACTGCTTTTAAAAAGAAAGCAAAGGAAAAATGCAATCAACCATGTACCCTCCCAAAACTGTTCTGTTTGTTCCTCAGCTATGGTATTTTTCAGCTGTAGTTGTAAGTCTAGTTCTTTGTGCACAGTATTATACCTGTGATGTAATGGTGCTTTGGTTAGGGCCCACTGATAAACAAAGTTTGAATCTCTTACCAAATGCTGACTGAGAAATCACTGGGGCCTGTTCTGTGCAGATATTAAATAACAACTGGAGAGGCCTCTGGATGAGAAGAAGCTGGAGACGGAGGTGGGAGCTAGAACGGCTGTATGTAGGAAGAGATCACAGGAGAATCAAGGATTCCAAGGAGACTCTGCTGGGGGTGGATTGGTAGTAGTGCAGCAGGATTCTTGAGTCCTGGCATGCCTTAGGAAAGGCACGGGCAAAATATGGCCTGCTGCCCAAATTTAGCCTGCCAGGCCATTCAATCTGGCCTACAGGGCACCTAAAAAATTTAGAAAATGTATATCTGTTCCTGGCTGCCTATCAAAGATGGGGAGGTGGGAGAAGAGATCCTCTGTGTGTGTGCATGTGTGTGACACACTGGGGGACAGTGCAAGTGCAATGAGGGAGGGAGAGATGGTGGGTGGGAGGGAGAAACTGTGTGT
>NW_017728907.1:31458280-31476205 GCF_001723895.1 Crocodylus porosus | reverse complement strand
GGCCCTCCTGGATGTGTGCCAGCATGATTTTCTCAAACAGCTTGCCCAGGATCGAGGTAAAACTAGCCGGCCTATATATAGGGCGAGTCCCATATGCACACCCCACCATATACATGCACCCACACCCCTCTTACGCTGCTAAACAAACAGACCACCACACCCACACCCCCTCACACACCTACATATCCACACACACACACACACACTTGCTTCCTCACCTCACAGTCACAAGCCCACACCCTCTGCCACATGCACACTAACAGCCCCACACAAACCTATACCCATGCCCCCCACCCCTCCCCACAATATACAAGAGTAAGACTTCATTTTAAGCCATTGTGCAATCACCTCTGTACACTCCACAAACGCAAGTAAATCAGGACACAAATATTTTTTGGAAATCAAATTAACAAATATGGTAGATGTTGGATTTTTAGAATATAATTTGGTATTTTTCTGGTTCTGAGATGGCAAAACCCCTTGCTGAAAGGAGTACTTCCAGGGGCAAGGAGAGAGACTTCTGGTAGCAAAAGTTGGGGGCTAGGGGGCGGGAGTTCCAATTCCAAGATGGCAGGCGGGGGGTGGGGCATCTATCATGGGGTGTGGCTACAAATGAGACCCTCAAAAGCTCCCCAAAGTTGACTTAAGTGGCCCTCCACCTGAAATAATTGCCCACTCCTGCCTTAGTAAAAAGGTAGGGGCTGGCTGCAGAGCCTGAAGAGGTAAGTGCCTGGGAAATACCATCTGGAAGGAACTAGTTTATAGTCTGTGCTGCTATTTGAATGTTTACAGTATTGGTGGTTAGGAAAGGCATATGCAATAGAGTATACGGGCTAATTGATCTATGAAGCAAATACCTGGCTGGCCTTATGGGAGAGCAAAGGGACCAGCCATCATACCCCAAACTCACTGGAACAAAACTCAAGAATATTGTGTTTTTAAACAGCGGGGCACAATTACTTTTTAATATTGCCTATTTTTTCATTAACCAATTTGAACAAATATATTTGTACACGGTAGTGGTTAAAAGACATGGTTTTTTGTGATTTTTTTCCTTTGAAACAGTAATAAATCACCAGGCAGCCAAATGCCTCCTTATGTTCTAGAAACTCAATGTTTTACTTTTCAACTAGGCCCCAGTCTGAGAGGCCAGTCCTGACCATTGCAACGTTGCATAATTTTTATTTCCCTAGAATGTGCTAGAAGCAGGACACGGAATACTTACAACATCGAACAATATTTGTAAGGGGGTTGGGGAAGCTTGGAAAGGATAAAAAGGATAACATTTTAGACTCTTTGTGGTTAGGTATGTTTTAGGTGCAAGAAAACAGAAGGAGACTGTAAGGTTTTGCTTAAAGAAAACCTCACCTGCTGTGCCCCATTTCTCAGAACAGTAAGCTGGGGAGTGCGACAGGTTTTATTTTTCCTGATTTTTAGTAGAGAATTTGACTGCTAGAACAGAAACTCATTGAGGTATTGAAGAATGTATTGTGTGTGAATAATAAGAAGAAGAAATAGTGAATTAATAAAGAGGAAAAGAAATGATGATCATTGGCATTATATTAAATTGGGAGGATGTGCTGTGCAGAATCCCCGAGGGCTTCGTTCTGGAACCAGTCTTATTCAGCACATTCATTAACGACCTTGAAGGCAAGGTTAATTTGATATTGATCAGATTTACAAATGACAAATCTGGTAAATAAAGATGATTTATTAAAAATGCGGAGGCAATGTGGTAGTTTCATAGTCATTGAATGAAATGAGATGAGATTTAATATAAGGAAGGGAAAGATACAACTTCCAAGAGAGAATAACTAGCTACATAGCTACAAATTAGAGGAGTACTAGCGTGCATGCTAGATAAATAATCATCTGACTGTTAGTCCATGGAGTGATTCCACTATAAAAAATACCAGTTCTTTTCTAGAAACTGTACAAGTAAGATTACATTTGGAGCTCTTCCAGAAACTGGTTAAGAAAGATGTGGTAGCCCTTTTGGTGAGCAGAAGCATTTGGGCCTTGTGGTTACCTCTCTGAAGAAGAAATGATGATGAAACCTTAGGTGATTTGGTTACAAATGACATATCCTGTTCCTTCAGTGGTTGTTTGACAAACCGCACAAAACTCCCTTTTGCAGAAACCACAACTGCCTTGTTGCAAAAACCCATTGTCTTGGTGCTTTGCCTATAGGGTCTTGAATCATTTTTAGACATTTTACAGTTTTCACTTTTCCCCCTGAATGGGGGAAAGCCATCTAGCTCCTCCTCAGGGACCCCATGGCCTTCAAATGCGAGTTGGGCATAACCCCCTTTTTGTGAAGGTGCTTTGCAACATAAAGAAACTTCAGAGCTCAAGTGATTAGACAAAGGGAGAGCTTGAACCCAGGCAAAATGCTTTAATGAGGATCTGGGTGTTTATGCATCACCAGCCCCTAATAGAAAAGCCATAAATACCTTCTGGCACAATAAGACAAATGAAGCAGAAAAGTTCAGAGGTGGGTATTCAAAACAGTTCAGGGGGTTGAAAATATAGTTTACAAGGACTGATTATGGAAACTCAATGATTTGGTAAGGAGGGAAGAATATTATGATAGCTCCACAAATATTTAAATGATGTAAGGAAATGAAAAATGATACTATGCAATAAGCCAAGTAGCTCAAATCAATAAAAAGGAATATAACTAGGAAATTAGGGGGGGAATGCCTGATGAGAAGTACAACATTGCAAACCCCAGTGTAATGAATAAGCTAACTCACTAATTTAGGGCTTATTGGCATTGCTTCTGACATCAATAGCCAAGCTTCCATTGCATGCAGAGCCCTTGATAATGTAAGTATTCTCATCCCTTATATTATTATGTGTACTGTTGAGTTATTTCAGTTCATGTAACCCTCCTCCCCCCCATCACCAATACCAATCTAATTTATCTGCTGATAAATATTTAAGGGGTACCAAAAAAAGTTAGCAAGATACAATTTTAAACTAAGCCTATAAAACATTAAATTGAAAACTGCTCCAGCCTTTCCACATTTCATACATTAATGCCACTTAGAAGCATGTCTTGAGGGCTAGATCCTGACAAGAGGAAGCCCAAGCAGTTGGCAGAGGTTAAAGACAGTGTATGGCTACTCTTCAAGTGAGTTCGTGTAAAAAGAGATTGACTTTCCAGTCTGCCCAAATTGTACTCAGGCGGTGTAGAAAAGCAGCTGTTTGATTCAGGGCATGCACTTTTTAATTTGGCAGAAGTAAAAAGACCACAAGACCAGCCCTTACTAGTGGAGAATTAAGTACAGGGGAACTTCTAGGCTACCTCCCTTACCCTCTTGTCACAGGCACACTTGAATATGTTCCTTCCTTCCTGGCATGTTGTAATAAGATGGTGGTAGCTCACATAAGAAAGCTAACTTTTCCATCATGACCTCAGAGTTCCCTTATACAGGGAAAATTCTCCACTTGCCATCTTCAGCTACTTTGGAGTCGCACACTAGATATACTCAAAGTAGCCTTAGCACACTAAAGTATCTGGCCAAGCATATGTAGCTTGTAGTCATTACATCTATTGTGGATTTTTTGATACCTAACCAAGCTTTTCTGTTATCAGTTGTGTTTGATTTCCTGATATCAGGGATGTAACTACCATTCTTAATTTAAGAAAAGTCAATGCAACCAAGTAGCTGAAACAGCAAGTCACCACTTAAAAACAAGTACATGGTAAGGCCTGAGTAGGAGCTGAATTGTGCAGTTCAGGAGTTTCCCTGAAAACTAACATAACCAATGTGGGGTATGGGGCATTGGAGTGACTGGAACTGTATATTTTTGAGCGTCTTGAGAGACTGGAAGCAATTGTAGACTGAAGAAATTGTAGCAGGGCTCTAAAAGACAGAAAGAGAATTCTTGGAGCAAAAACACTGATTCATTCTGGGCACAAGATGCTAACTGCAGTAGCCTAATAATACGACACAGTAGCACATCACAGCACAAATAGTATTAACACATTGCTGCTCATTGTTATTAGGTTACTGCACAGTACTGTCACTAAAAAGGCATTTGCTGGCACTGCTGCACAGTAACTCTGGTCACTGCACATTTATTTAATACTTGATTATACAAGTACTAAATGAAATGCACAGGAACCACTGCACATTAACAAACATGTAGATATGCCCCCTGTGTCCAGAGAAACAGACCTTTGTACAAATAAATACACAGAGCCCAGAACTATGAATAAGGGTTTGGCCCAAAAGAGGTAAGACAGTGCTTTACAGACACAGGTAGCTAGGCTTTTCACATTAACCACTGGGGTCAGCTATGACTAGACTGAGTTATAATTTTTTCATTGATCAAAATACTGATTTGTTGAGCTACAAACAGCTTTGGTTTGAAGACTATTTTAGGCAAAGCCAGTTATCCATAGGCAATAGCTTACCAAGGCATGAGACCTAGGTGCCCACCTATAGAGTCACCTATACAGTGCCACCAGCCCAGCCACCACTATTGCCCAGAGCGCAGAGCTCTGTCCGTGGGGCTCTGACAAGGGGTCTCAGGACTTCTGGACTCCTTACTGTGGAGCTGGAAATTCAGTCCTAGTTGGAGAGGGAGCTCCAGTGTTTTCAGGTTCTGTGACAGCAAGCTTGGTGGTTCTTGTAAAGCTAGCTGCCTCACAACCAGGGTTTCCTATGCTTCCAATATCCATTGGGCAGATTGTCCTGGCTCCCAGACCCCATGTATCAAACTAGTGATCCAGTTTGCCTGGAAGCCTGGAGGTCCTAGGTTATGCAACACAAAGCAATCTGCATGCTGGTGCTTCCTGGTGAACATTTTTTCTTTTCAAAACACTGCAAGAAGTATATTAAAAAAAAAAAAAAAAAAAAGATTTCCAACCAATTTTAAAACCAAATTTTAAACAATGTAATAGTTTTATGGAAATCCTGCATTTCAGTCAGTTGTAGTTGCAAGCTTAGTTGCTCTTTCATGTCTTTCTCAAAAGCTGTGGTTGAAGCACGAGTCATGCTGGTGGTCCACATGTCCCTCAGCGTCTGTGTGCAATTGGATCTAATGCTGTCAAGAAATACAGTATTTTCCCAAAATATATTCTGTCTTGGTATCATTCCTTTCTTGAGAGCTGGTGAGACAACTGAAATACTACCCTGAGTGTATTGAGTCTTCCAACATTTGTGCTTGCCCAAATAGTGAAATTATCTTTTTTAATGTGGGTTATTTTTATTAACAATATGAGAATCATTTTATACCTGACTGGAGTAGGAAGTGCTATATGGCTTGTCACAATATAGGTGAAAATGGAATAAAAACATTTTGAATTTATTTGGCATTTACAACACATACACTTATTGTGCTGTCATTATTTTGTTTACTTTATCATGTACAGTGAAAGTCATCCCTCACTTACTAAAACATTTTTTTAAAGATTTTAGGCCAGATCCAAAGCTGGTATAAATTACTGATCATGCCCTAATGTATGTTTTCGTTCCAACCGTGTCTAGGAGTTGTTTGTGCATAAAGGAATCATGAGTTTCTAGTCACTTTCCATCAGCATTGCAAAGCAAAGGAAAGGTTCTCCTTGTTGGCTGCTTTCCCTAATGCAACTGCAGTAATATGGCTAGTACAGACTTTTTCAACAATGGGAAGGTTTAGAAAAACAGAAAATACCATAGGCAATGAATATGTGAAATTGGTGAGATGCCAAATAGCACCATCATCATTAATACTGTCACCAAGTAGTAAGGGTGCAGACTTGATGCTTATACATTACAGCTGTCAGTGTCAGACTGTCCAGCCATTCAAGGCATTCTGCCTGAAAAGGTGACTTTAAGTTACCAGCTAGAGTAATAAACAGGCCACACTTCCAAATGGCAGTGTATTATCCTCTTTCCTGCCAAGAGCTAAGGACCTCTGAAAGGTTCTGAATACTGTACCTTCGACTCTTGACTTCAAGAAGTACTCAGCAACTTAAAGGTTGCCACCAATATCTTTCAAAATGGTTAAAGATGGTGCTTTAGTAGAGTGAACTACAGTATTCCAAAAATTTAATCTTATTCCTTTGAGTAGGAAATAGTGGCTTTCACTTTTATATATGCATTCAGCATTCTGAATTTTGGGATGAATGGCTTATGCAAATAGATTTAAGCCTAATAATGTCTCACAAACTGTTTGTCATGACTGTTGCTATGAGTATTTGCAATTCACTGTTCATTCCTGCTTTTAAAGAAGTTGTCCCTTTTTACTGTCACAGCTTAGCCTCCCTTCCCTAGGAATTGTTATGCTATGTCTGTACTCTGCCTAGTTAATTGACACCTAAGAACAGAGGATTATGTGATCTGTAGAAATGTTTTGAATAGGGCTGCAGGTACTGTGTACAATCATAAGTAATAGACGGTATCAAATCATGTTACCCCTGTATGACCATACCAGACACATGGGACCAAATTCAATTTCACTGCTACAAACTGCAGGTCACTTATGTAAGTCATTCACTGGCACTCACTTTAGCTCTATAGGGCCTCTTGGACCCTCAGCACTGTTTCCCCTCCCTCCTCCTCCTCCTCCTTCTCCCCCCTGGTCAATATGTTGCTGTCTTTTCTGCAGGAGACAGCAAAGAAGGACGCTGTCAGTTATCAGGGACAGAGTGGGAGCAAAGAGCAGCCTTCTACACCTGTCCCCTGGCCTGGGAAGTGCAACTTTGAGTTGACTTTATACCAGGGGTGGGCAAAATATGGCTCGCGGGCTAGATCCAACCGACCAAGGGGTTTTGGATATGGTTTGTGGTGGGTCCCTCAGTTCTGCCTGGCCTCGGTGCCAGAGGGCAGTCTGAGCTGTGGTACATGTGGCCGGTTCTGCTGACCTCAACTGCATGGTGGGGCTGAGGCAGCACGGCAGCCAAACTATTTCCTGGCAACTCTGGCCCATCTACCCTATGTCCACCAATGGGGGCGGGACCTGCACAGGCAAGGTGCTCAGCTGTGTGGCTGGGATGTGGTCATGGGCCAGTGGAAAGCAGCATCCAGGATTGAGATGGACTGTGGGGCCATGGAGATCCTAGGGCAGTGAGAGCACAGGGATGGGACCAAGTTGTGATCTGCTGCCTGCACCCTGCTGTGATGAGCGCAGGTTTCATGGACAGGGGTATGCAGGGAGCATCACAGCTCTGCCCAGGCCCCACACTGTCACCACCTCAAGGTCCTGGACTTGGTCCCAGATGCAGCTCTCCACCTGCCTACAATCCAGTTGCATCCACTCAGCCATGCACCCTGCTCATACAGCACACAGGCTTGTGGGCAATGAATTGTGGCTCTGTCCTGGGCTCAGGCCACATGCTGTCACTACCCTGCAATCCCACCCCATGATCCCCATATACTGTTCCCTAACTGCCAGCAACCCCACCCCACAGGGAGTTTTGGTAACCTGTTGCGAAGGGGTGGGAAGAGGAAGTGCTGACCTGGCCCATGACACCTTGACAAAGCTACCTATGTGACCTGCAAGCCCAAATAATTGCCCACCTCTGCGTCACAGCATTCCAGCTAGGGGGTTGTGCAGGCCACTACAGCACTTTATTTTTAAAGTACTACAAAAGAGTATGTGTCCTTAGCCTTAGGGTGACCATTTTGGGGTCAAATTAACAAAATTGTGCAGATGAAAAATGAGACTGCTTCACACATGCTCACACTCATGCTTTCTGGTGTACTGAGCTGAGACCACAGCTCTGATGAATGTGCCAGGAAGCTGAGGGGAATGGAGCATCCCCTTTTGAGATTTGGGAAATATGGTCACCCTACAGAGCCTGCACAACTGGGAAAACTTTTGAGTGGATGTCTTCATTGCAGTACTGTTTCAGGCAGGAGAAGCCTCTTGGAAAACATAACCAGGATCATCATAAAGGAGGTCTGCAAAGGACCTCATGACATCATCTAGTCTAGCCTTCTCAAGGCAGGATTATTTTTAAACCATCTCAGCCTGCCTAATCTCCTCTTGAAAATCTCCAGAGATGGAGATTCTGCATTTTCCCTAGCTAGCCTTTTCCAGTGCTTCACCACCCTCACAATAAAAAAGTTCATCCCAGTCTCCAACCAAAATTTCTTCTGCTGCAGCATGAGGCCACTGCTCTCTGTCTTTGCCCCTTATGCCTAGGGACTTCATTAAATCATGATGAGACTAAACAATTTTTGTGGGTTGGTCACAGCATAAAGAGATATTTGCAGATATTTCCTAGATGTTCTCCTTTCACCCTGCCCCTCAGCACTGATTGGTAGAGAGGCCCTGGCAGGGGAAGAGGGATGAAGGAGTGGCTGCCATCTTGTCTACTGGATGCCCTGCATGTCTCCCTGCCCCTCAGTGCTGATAGGCAGAGAGGACCTAGCAGGGGGGGAAGAGGGACAAGGATTGGCCAAAATCTTGTCTGCTGTTCTTCATGCCACCCTACCAGCTGGGGCCTTCCCCTCCCCCCGGCTGGGCTGTAAGTGAGGCCAGGCCACAGAAGCGAGGACCACTGGCTCCCACTGCGGAACCAGCATTTTATTTTTATTACGTTTGGGGGTGGGGTTTAGTTGATTTCATGGACAGTTCCAGATTTTGCAGTTTCCATGAAATCTGCAAAATCATTAATTGGGTAGACCCGTACCTATGGCTGTAGAGAAAAGACTACCACCATCCTCTTTATAATTGTTCTTCAAGTATTTGAAGACTGTTATCAAATCCTCTCTTACATCTTCTTTCCTCCAGACTAAATAACTCTAGTTCTTTCAGCTTTAGTCATGCTTCCCAGGCCTCTAATCATTTTTGTTGCTCTCTGCTGGCTTCTTTCCAATCTATCCACATCTTTCTTGAAGGGTGGGGGACCAAAACTTCACACAGTACTCTAAGTGAGACCTTGTTAATGCTGAACAAAGTGGAAGATTTGCAAAACACACTCCTGTTAATAAAACTGAGCATTCTGTTGGTTTTTGGTTTGTTTGTGTTGTTGCTGTTGTTTATTTTTTGCAAAAAAGTAGGATGGCAAGGTGTTTAGAAATAAGAAAAAGAAAGCCTAGCATATTGGGAGTAGAAAAATATTATGATGTTTGACATTTCTTTCAGAAAATAAAGAAACCTATTTCTGTACAATATGTGACTACGCCCAATACTGTGTTTCCAGCTTACCCAGTCTTAAAGGACGCCAGATGACTCTTTCTTGAAATCGTACTTCTCTAACACATTCTAGCAGACATCAAGCTTTCAGGTATGCTTGCCCAGATGTGAGCAATGCTGGGTGAATGTTTAAGTTGTAACTGCAAAAACTTGTGACAAGCCCTCCTCCCGCACTTCAGCCTCATATCCCATTCAGCTAGGAAGTAGGGTACTTAGGTCTTGGCCTCCTCCAAGGGGGATTTGAACCTGTCTTCATCTGCTTTCAAACACAAGGCACATCTACATGTGTGCATTTACTGTGGAGCAACTTATATTACTGTTCAGTACAGGCATGTGTCTGCACATGATGCCTGTACCTCACAGTAAATATGGTGACTTATGCTGACTTGAGCATAAATTTGATACCTGCATCATACAGGTATCAAATGTATGCCTGATTAGTTAGTGCACAGTAACATGTAGATGCCTTACTGCACAATAACACTGTGTGTGTGGACTGACTTGGGACTAAAGTTAGTCCCAAGTCAGTCCACACAGCATTAATGCACTTTAATGCCTGCATGTGTAGACAGTGGCCTATTCCTGCTTACTGCTCAGTAATTAACTGCACAGTAAATTTAAGCCAGAATAAATGCATGTGTAGATATGCCCACAGTGTTGTAACCACCAGACTACAGGTTAAGCACTTTTTAGTTGCTCTTCAGGTCTGCCCTTGAAGCTCACCAACTGGGCAGACAATAAGATGTATGGGGTCAGGAAGAGCCAAAAAAAAAGGAAAAAATCCACAGACTGGTTTAGTGAGAGAGCTGCTATTCTACATCAGAAAAGTCTTGAGCTCTACTCCCAATGGGGCAGAAACTTTCTCATTGCCTTTTATCTAGTGATTGGTGAATGTAGGTTCAGTGGGTCAGCTTTAAGAGAGAGATGCAAAACATTCTAACTAGTGCTAAACCTGTGGTCTTGTCGTTTGAGCACTATGTTATTGAGAAGGTGTTGGCAGGTTCTAAACCCACCCCTGGGTGCGGTGGGTCTTCAAACATGAGTTTTCCATTTTCTCAATGACTGTCCTAACCTCTCAACTTTTTTCTAAAGCAGGGGAGGCCCCTGCTGCTCATCAATTACTGCAGTGGAGGTATGTGAAATTAAAAAACAATTTTGTTTGTGGACATTGCCTTCATGAGCAAAACAATGCATTGGCTAGCACTGTCTAGTGGTGTAAGATACTGCCTTCTGTAAGCCATTATATTTGCTAAAACTCATAATTCATACTCTCATGGGTGGCCGCAAGAACATTTTATACAAACCATACAGAAAAGAATTAAGGTAGAACCACTAGCACCTATCTATGTGCAGGCTATTTATGTGCAAAAATGAACTCAACACCAGGCTCCTGTAAAACAAATCAGAGAAAAAAAATATGATACAGCTCTGCCATGATGACTGATGGAGCTTGGTTATCTTCTGCCCTGTCTGTCCATCAGGTGCCAAACATCTCTAGTTACCTCAGCTAAATGAGGAAATCAACAGAAAAAAGCACTGGCTGTGTGAAATAGCACCATTTTGTTTTGACTTCCGTTTTACCGTTTCGAAGGGACAGTGTTTCATTTTGTTGTTTTGTTTCATTTTCAAGCACTGTTCTGTTTCATCAAAACTCTTGCTATTGGACACGTTTTGACATTTCACTTATACCGTATAGCAGGGGTAGGCAACGTTTTTTGGCTGGAGTGCCAAAAAAACCACAATGTCTACCTTGAAAGGTGCTGGAGCGGTGGCATATCAGAAAAACAAAATGAGTATGGAGCAGGGATGGGGACTGTGGGCAGTGCGGGACTGAGGCCAGAGTCGCCTGGCTGCACATGACTGGGGCTATGGGCAGTATGGGGCTGAGGCCGGGTCCCAGGCCATGGGCAACATGGGCCCACTGGTAGCCTGGGGCCATCAGCAGTACCGGGGATGAGGCCAGGGCCTGCGCAGGTCCACAGCCCCAGGCCCACAAGTGTCCCATCCCCATGCTGCCAATGGGCAAGCCCAGCAGTGGCACTGCGCTGGGGCTGGCCACGGTGGTGAGGGCTACAGTCCATCCCACTGGCAGTAAGTGGCTGGTGCCAGGGCCATCTGCAATGACAAGATAGGGCCTGGGCCTTGGGTTCATTGTGGAGCTACAGACGGCCCCGGTCCAGCAGCGGCACTGGGCTGGAGCAGGTAGTGGTGGTGGTGGTGGTGGTGGTGCCGGCGCCGGCCAGGGCCGGGCCCGCTGGAAGCACAGGGATGGTATTTTCTTCTGAGGGCATGACGCTGCCAGGTTTCAAGTACATAGGTGCATAGGTTTCTGGGAAACTGGACCTCAAGCTGTTCAAAGCAAAACTCATGACACTTGCCAGCAGCAGCAGCCTCCTGTCATTTGGCACGCAGATCCAGGAGCCAACACCCCCGTGAGGGGTCTGACACAGCCCTACAGCCCTCTCGGGTGTGGGGCCCCAGATCTGCATGCCACTGGGAAGATTGCTGCTGCCACTGGCCCCACATAGCAGTGGCAGCTTCTTCTCATCCAGCATGCAGATCCAGGAACCCACACCCCCAGGAGGTGTTGGGCAAAATCCTACAGCCCTCCTGGAGGGGCAGGTCCCCAGATATGTGCACCAGATGACAGGAGGCTGCTGCTCCTGCCCGCACCTAGTGCTGGTCCTAGGTGGCAGCAGCAGCCTCTTCTCATCTGGTGCACACATGTGGGGGCCACACCTCCAGGAGGAGTTCAGCACAGCCCTCCCAGGGGTGTGGACCCCTGGATCTGTGTGCCAGATGACAGGAGGCTGCCAATACTGTCTGAAGCCAGTGGCAGCAGCAATTTTCCCAGTGCTGGGGGTGGGCTACACCCAGTGGCAATCCCAGGTGGCAGCAGCAGCCTCCTTTCATCTGGCATGCAGATCCAGAGGGCTGTGGGGCTGTGCTGGATTCCTCCTGGGGGTGCAGGCCCCCGGATCTGCACACCAGATGACAGGAGACTGCCACTGCCGAGCACCAGGAAGACGGCTGCTGCTGCTGGCCCCAGCCAGCAGCAACAGCATGCTGTCATCCCGCATGCAGATCTGGGGGCCCAAACTCCCAGGAGGGCTGTGGAGCTGTGCCACACTCCTCCCGGGGGTTGCAGGCCCCCAGATCTGCATGCAGGATGTCAGCTGGCTGCCGCTGCTGGATGAGACCAGTGCTGAAGCCAAGTAAGCCCAGTTTCAAAACTCAAAATATTTCGAAACTTTCAAAACATTTTGAGTGTCCTTGTTTCATTTCAAAGCTGTTTCAAAGCCTTCTGTTTCATTTCAATTTCACTGTTTTGAGCTCAAAATGCTTTGAAACAGCTTCAAAATGAAACACCTGGCAAAATTTCACACAGCCCTAAAAAGCAACATGTAATATCTCTAAGTACAAGACTTCCACTAGCTACAAAGGACCAAGTTATAGAACATGTCGTCATATTTACCTGAATCCAAGATGACTTTGAATTTAAGAATGACCCTCCAATAATTAGATTCTATATCTCAAAACATTATAAATTTGTTATAACTTGTCCATGTATAGAATCAAATTACTGGAGGTATGTCTTAAATTTATCCACCCAACTGCTGTGGTGGGGAAAGCAGTGGCAGGGGGCAGGCATCCAGATCTTTGCCTACCACCCTTTCTACCCCCTTCCTACCTTCCATGCCACCTGTGCTCTCTGTCACCTGAGCCCCCTGATGTCTACCCCCCACTTGCCTCCTTGCATCCTCCCCCACTGCCCTTTGCCCCCCTTGTCCTTCCAACCTGCACCCCATCCCTTGTCACCCATGCCTTTGCTTCCCCCCCACCATTTGTTCCCCCATACACACCCTACCCTGCCCTACCACACTTCCTGTTCCTGCTGCTGCCTGCCCACCCTCTCACCAACACTTACCCCTTCTGCCACCACTTAACTTCTGCAGAAAGTTTGGCTCCAGCTTCAGAGCAATCAGAAATGCTAACAGCTCTGGGTCTTGGTTGGGTTTGGGCCAAAGCCAGGGCCAGGGCCAGAGCTGGAGCCAAAGGAAAGCCACTGAGTGGGGGAGGACAGACATTGGCAGGTAGGTTATGTGGTCTCTCCTGTGCTCCTCAAGCAATATCCTATGGGTCTCCCCCTACCCCCATGTGAACCTCCACTTCATTATCTCCCCCATGCATCCCTTGCTGTGCACCTCCCCCCCCCAGGCCAGAGTAAGCAGCAACTTAGCTCCACCTTGGGCTACAGGCCTGGTACTTGAATCTGAGATGAGGCTTCCTTTTTTGTGATGTTTATTTTATTTTTTTTATGTGGGGGGGATTACCTCATTTTGGATTTGAGTGTGTTTGCCTTAAACCCTTTGCTCCTCCTCCTCCTCTTCCTTGTCTTGGTGCCAAGATGGCATCATTCTCTTGTCTGTTTCTTATAAAAGGAGAGAAATCCTAATTTAGGTCACCCACAAAAGAATACACCTCTTGGCACTGAATACTCATGCGATTAAGACCAAGTTCTTCATGTACCAGACACTCCAAATTCTAAAGAGGTTTCCAATCTCTGATATGCTTTTCTCAGGCTCTGGACAGATGTGCATTTGTAGTTCTACATCCCACCCCGTCCCTCCTTCCCCTTCCCCCCCCCCCACAAGAAAAAAACACTGCTGGGGGCTATAGCTACAAAGGAACTCTTCAGCCAGCCAGCCAAGGGACAAAGGAAGGTGGGGGAATGTTCCTTTGTTCCCTCCATTCCCACAGCAGAAAGGTGGTCTCCAGCTGATGCCACCACTAGTATCAGCTGAAGACAGCAGCAGTGGCAGAGAAGCAGCTACCAGCCATTCCTCACATTGCCACCTCTCTGGCCTGGCCTGTGCATTATAATGGTGGTTGTAGCTCAGGGTTCACAGTCCCCAGTTGCATGTGGGGGGGGGGGGCATGCTTGCTACTTCCTCCACTTTGCTCATAAAAGTCTGCTTTTCTGTGCAACGTCTACCTTTGCCTAGTACCAACAGTGTGATGACAAATTTCACAGTCCTAATATGATAATGTCCATGTAGCATTGTTCCCATGTATCTATATGAAGGTCTACTAAGACCCATTCTCTTCCCACTGCGTGTTCTTTGTATGTGCTAAAAGACCTGTAATGGGACAATACAAAAAAGATGAAAGACAGCAGCTGGATCTGTGCCAGAATGTCACCCCTTCCTCAGCCCTTCCTTGAGCCCTCTCATCTTGCTGATATACTCAGTTCATGAACAGTAGCACTCCAGGTGGGGAGTTCAGCCCTCCCCTCAGTGTGTGGACTTTCCAGCTCCAGGCTATATTCCCCTTCCCTTTCACCATTGTTTAACAGAGGTTCCATCATTGTTTAGCAGAGGGCCCTTATATTTACATATTCAGAATCATATTTGCATGAAACAAAATATGCCCCATTCCCTACATGTCAAATACATTGTTGTCCCCTTCCAGTGGCCTGTTGTGTTTTCTAAGGAGCCTGGTAATAGAAACACTAGTGAGGAAAGAGAGAGAGCAAGTGAAAGTAATTTCCATTCTTCCCCTGGAGGTGAGCAGTTTAAAAATGGGTTTATTTTGTTCAAATTCAACGTAAGTGCTTTTCAATATTGGATATATACTTTTGCTTAGGTCCAATGGACTCTACCAAATCAACTTCCTACTCAATTCAATTAATGTTCCTCCTCCACCCCCACCCCAATCGACAAAGACTATGAGGAACAAGGTTTGGGTATAAAAACACAGAATCTAAGATTAAAAAGTCTACAGAGATTATCAGAGGAGAGCCTATTTTAATAACTCTCTCAGATTGCTGTGCATGAGATGTGGAAGTAGGGGGTTTAAGCTCAATGCAGGTGTCTGTGCAATTATAATCAGAATTGAGCAGAGCTATTGGTCAATCAGATCTGCTCTCCTCAGGGTAGTGAGAGTACTAGAACAGGAATTAAGTCTCAGGACTTTAGGGAAGAAAGCCACCTGAAAAGAATAATCAACCACAGTGGTATGGAGTCTTAGGTTCAGAGAAACAACTGTAAAAAAAAAAAAAAAAAAAAAGCCCATAACAAAACCAAGCAGCAAATTCATAGGGACCTAGATTATCATCATGTGCAAGGAAGAAATGTTTAATTCATTATAATTTTCTTTAGCGAATTTTTGCTTTGTGATATTTACAGCTGGTGCCAAGGTAAAGAAAAGAAGTTATTCATTCTATCCTTCCTCATACTCAGGATTGATTCCTATAAATTGGTGCAGTGTGCAGAAAAGATGTTATTAATTTTAGACAGGTCACGGGCTGTGGAAACATACAGGGTGTTAATTGAAAATATCTGTCTGCAGGCCTTTCTCATTCTTAATCTCCCAGGCTAAAAGCTTGCTGAGTTTTTCTCTTTTGTCACATAATGCATGTCTAGTGTTTTTTAAATTAACTCTGGGCTGCTGAGTGGCTGAAGCATTACACAGAAACCTTGCTTAAGACAAATTATTATAAAGCTTTTGATTGTTTAGCCTTTTTTTTTCTTGCCCACATCTTTTACGTACGTTATATAGGATGAAAAGATTAAATGTGAATAGCTTAGGTTCAGCAGTCCAATCTACCACAATCCTGCTTTTTGATGAGATCTTAATAGAATACCATAAAATTAATAAAGTAGTCTCCAGAAGGATCTAACTTTACAATAAGAGAGCACTGTCCTTCTCTACTTTACACATAACACTAACTTCTGACTTTTCCTCCTTCCAATTTAAATGGTGATTTACTATTCCTTAAGTCACTGGAAAGGGATGAAAGACTCAGTAGTGAAAGACAAGCATTTACCATTATGTGCTTCATGATTAAAATAAGCTGAGGTTACCTAAATAGGTAAATAATAAGTATTAGTCTATGAACAGTAACAGGATTGGATAATTTTCACATAGAAGTCTTGTACTGGAAGAGTTTAGACCTTATAAGCCCAATCTTGTGAAGTACTGAATACTCTGACAGTCCAATGAGGTGTTTTTAAATTATATAAGGTGCATAAAGATGTAGAATAAAAATGGGGACATCATTTTGCTCAAATTCAAACTACCTCTGAAGCATGAATTCAGTCAACCTTACCCAGACAAAGCTACATGTCAGATGTTCTTTTCATAAAAAGAGTGCCGCAAGTACACCTCTTTTGATGCCAACCCTGTAGCCCTTACTCAGGGAAAACTCTTAATAATGTGGATGTAAGCTTTGACTGTGAATGGCAGGATTTGGTTCTTGATGCATAGAAGAGGGAAGATGATATTAGCTCACGTCAGTTCTTACAAATGCAGTCAATAAAGAGCCCAAACTCATTCTGCTGGTGGCATGGCTGAAGCAAATTCATTTAAATTAGAATGCATATTCATGGAAATATTTCTACATTATTGCATTACTTGACCATCTATAGTATTTAGCACTTTACATTTTCAAAGCAATGTATAAACATTAACTAACTTAGGGCACTCTTGATGCCAAAGCAGTTTTCTGCAAGGGTAAATTATTTTCTCAAATGATTTTCTAAAGCTAATGTTTCTTTTATATCAGTCATTAATCACAATAGAAGTTCTTCATAATTCAAATAGTGCTGTACAGCTGCCCATTTCATGCACAAGAGAACTGAACTAAATGTACAGTGCATGGAGTTTTTAATGTGTTTAGTCAGTATTTTCTTAAATAAAGCTCTATAGACACAGTGGAAGATAAGTTTGCTGGAGATTAGTGTTTGAATTAAAAATTCCAAAGAGCCTAAAACTAAACGGCTGTCCCATAAAAGTACTTCTTTGGGGACTTCTGTGGGAAAGGGTTACCCAGATCGGTTGTGGAAACTCCATCCTTGGAGGTTTTTAAGACCCGGCTAGACAAAGCCTTGGCTGGGATGATCTAGTTGGGGATGGTCCTGCCCGGAGTAGGGAGTTAGACTAGATGACCTCCTGAGGTGCCTTTCAGCCCTAATTTTCCATGATTCTATGACTTCTGGCAGAGGACATCAGAAACTTCTTTCAAGCTGTGTCCACTAGGGAGTGTTTAAGTACCCTCATGTGGGATCTTACTCTCTATGTACAGAAGTAGACTTTTACCATAGCCTCAACTACTTGCTACCACCAGAAAGAGCACCTTCATATCTTAGGTTATACCTTGCTTTAGATTTAGCTTTCACTCCCACTTGTATCTTTATTGGCTCTAGGAATATGCTGGGAATCAACTTGACTAAAGAAGCACCCATCCTGTCCTGCTTCTACCCTAGAACTGGGTATGTACATTTGCTGCTGCTACTCTGCCACAGTGACTTGCACTTTCCTGCACAGGGGGTGTGTCCACACTTGTATTAATGTGCTTTTACTAATGTGCATTAAATTTAGTATCTCCAATATGAGGTACTAAATTAATGAGCATTAGTCTGAGCTAATGTATAGTAGTGCAAGAGCACGCTTTTTAGATGATGCTTCATGCACAGTTGCCTATTTTGTTGTACATTAGCAGATTAGCACAGTTTTTACATGCCATTGTAATGCACGGTAAAATAGGCTAGTGCACATTAAAGTGCATGTGTAAACAGGCAGAGCGGCTGAATCTACATGAGACGCAGACTTCATGGTCATTACTGCACAGTCATTTACTACTTGTATAAACAACAGGGCTATGCAAAGCTTTGGTCCCTGATTTGATTTGGTGGAGATTCAGCCTGATTCAGTGGCCAAATCTCTGAATCTGAATTGGATCAGGAGATCTTTAATCTCTCCAAATCAAATCAGAACCCTTTGAAT
>NW_017728907.1:31453151-31457780 GCF_001723895.1 Crocodylus porosus | reverse complement strand
GGCAGCTTGTGCAGAGCCCCCCACATGGTGCAGAGCAACAGGGGTCAGTATGGATCAACCCCTGCTCAGCAAGAATCGTGAGTCTAGGGATTTTCCTCATTTTTTTTTTCTTCAAGGGCCAGAGCTGGGGTAGATGGGGCAGCAAAGATGGGGGATGGGACAGAAGGGGTTAGGGGGTTCATGTAGAGCCCCCCATGCAGCTTTGGGCAGCAGGGGACAGTAGGGATTGCCCCCTGCCTGGCAGCACCTGCTGAGTCAGGGCTTTTTTCCCCAAGTGCCAGAGCTGGGGTGGGTAGGGTAGCCATTGCCAGGCTGGGAGAGCGGGCAGGGGCAGGGGATGGGCCTGGGTTGGGTGATTCGGCAACAGCCAAATCTCTGAATCGGATTTGGTCAAATCGATTTGGGACAGTGATTTGAGTCACCGAATCGAATCCGGTCCCCCAAATTGGCCAAAGCCGAAGTGAATGCTAGCTGTGTTGCACAGGCCTAATAGACACAGCTTTAAATGTTTTTTCTACATACCTCAAGGTACCAGGCAGCTTGTGAATGCTGAGATGCTGAGGTGGATCCCACAGGAGCATCCCACAGGAGCATGGGGAGGGTCCCCAGCGTGCTCAGCAGCAGACCCAGAAGTGGACCAGAAGCACTTCTGCTCCACTTCTGGGTCCACGAGGAAGCACACTGGGAGGCCCCCCCATGCCCACCTGGCTCAGTTGTTAGTGCCTCCTGGGTCTGGGGGGGGTACCTGGGGTCCACCTGCAGGTGATCACTGAGCCACGGTGGTGGGGGGGCCCCCTGCGTGCTTGACGTTGGACCCAGAAGTGGACTGGGTTCACCACCGAGCACATGGGGGGGCCCCCCACACTCCTGTGGCACACTTCACATGCCCCAGCACCACAACACTCAGAAGCCACAGCTGGTACCTCAAGGTATGTAGAAAAAATATTTAAAGCTGTGTCTATGGCCAAATTGCTGTTTCTCTGAATCCGCATTGACTCTTCAGATTTGGATTCAGCTGAATTGAATTGGGGACAGTGATCCAAATCAACGAATCAAGTCACTGTCCCCAATTCACGCCAAATCCAAATCTGAATCGAATACAGCCCATTTTGCACACTCCTAATAAACAAGTACTAAATGACTGTACAGTAATTGGAGTTTCTGTACTGTAGCAGCATTGCCAAATGGCTTTTTCATGATGCTGACTGCATAGTAGCTCCTTAGTACTGTGGAATAGCATCACGCCACACTTCCTGCCATGCAACGCTACTGTTCAGTAGTAACAAACTATTGCATAGTCAGTGTCTCATGTAGATGTGGTCAGTATGTATGTAATGTGCATTTTTTACACCCTTGACTCGCTCAGAAGTGCAGCTCAGACTGCAGGTCCATTACAGGGGTCTATCCTCAAGCCTTTAGCCAATATAAAATTGCTGGTTTCCTTGTTTTTTCCTCTGTCTGGACCCACACAGCATATGCTGACACTGGCTTTGGCACTAATATTTAGCAGGCTGTCCTTGTCCTGTGACTGGGGATGCTTTTTCCTGTTAACACCCATTGTGACTTATAGGATATACTAAGTCTCTGGTGCCTGAGTCAGTAGTTGCTTTGCTTCCAGGTGCCTCTCTGGCAGCTATTTACACCTAAACCTTTTCTTCCCTTGCTTAAGAGGAGTGTCTTTGACTGCCCAAATAATGACTAGGAGTGTGCAAAGCAGGCACTATTCAGTTCAGATTCAGATTTGGCCTGATTCAGGGGACAGTGAATTGATTCGCTGATTTGCATCACTGTCCCAATTCGATTCAGCTGAATCTGAATCTGAAGATTCAATTCTGATTCAGAGAATCAGCAATTCAGCCATAGACACAGCTTTATATGTTTTTTCTTGAGGTACTAGGCATGGCTCATGTATGCTGAGACAGTGGGGTGGATGGAGCATCCCAAGGGAGTGTGGGGGGAGTCCCTTGCATGCTCATTGATGAACCCGGAAGTGGACCAGAAGTACTTCCGGTCCACTTCCGGATCTGCCGCCAAGTGCATGGGGGAACCCCCCACACCCTCCTGGTTTGGCAGTTGGTCACGGGGCGGACCCCAGATGCCCCTCCAGACCCAGGAGGCAACAGTTGCCAAGCTGGGTGGGCAGAAGGGGGTCCCCTGTGTGCTCCACAGCAGACCCAGAAGTGGACCAGAAGTACTTCTTGTCCACTTCTGGGTCCACTATCGAGTGTGGCAGGGAGACCCCCACCACCACCACCACCACACTCCCATGGGACACTCCATCCACTCCACCATCTCAGTATTCATGAGCCACACCTGGTACCTCAAGGTACACAGAAAAAACTTATAAAGCTGTGTCTATGGTCAAATCGTCAAATCTTTCACATGGGTGATCATAAGGAGCTGGCTCTTAAAGAACATCTGTGACCTAGTAAGTAACCTTTCCTTCTCACTGCAGTCAACAGGACTTACATATGCATAAAGGGTTTATGATCTGGCCCAAAATACATAAAATGAGAAACTGAGAATACTATTAATATTCTGAAATGAAAGCAACCTAATTATCGAACTGAATTCATATCTAGATGATACTTCTTTAGCTTAAAATTAGCATCAATCCTGTGGAATTCTTAAACAAGCTATTAAGGAATTACCATATTATTAGAGATTTTATTTTTTCTGATTCTTTCAGTCTACAGAAGCACAATCCCACAAAGCTTTTAGTAATGAATAAACAGAAGATGGTATGGATTAAGAATGAGGAAATAGCTTTCATGTTGTCAGAACCGCAGCTTTCATCTAGAAAAAAAATACAGAAGTGTTTAGCCCTCATGCTTAGTGAGGACAATTTGAAAATGTGACCTGAGCATAACCGATGCTGTGTTACATGCCTGAACCAGCAGAGGGCATGGAAGCTCAGAGAAGTGACCTTCCCCCTTTTTCTTTTGGGGTAAGTAACAACTGCTTTTTTTGCTGTCTTTGAGAAGAAGTGGCTTTTACCACCACTTCTAAAAGTGAAAAGACACCCTGTGCCACTTCTCCCAGCTCTCTGATCTTTCAAAAGGGAAGAAGGGCCGGAGGTAGTGGTGGGAGGGGGCTGCTTCCCAGTGTACACTGCCTTAATCTAGTCCAGAAAGGAAGTTACTTGAGAGCTCACAAAATTTGAAGCAGTTTGGAAACTTAAGTCTTTTAAAGACTTTTGACTGCAATTGGTTGGTGTTATTCCAGACCCCATCTTCATATCATTATGTGCCATTTCTTCTACTGTTATCTCAAAACTCTGTTTCAGAGGAGCATCTCTGTTTACTGTTGGAGAAAAAAGATATCAGTTGACTCATATCCTCCAAGCAGCAGGCAAGGCATTTGGAAACATTATTTCCTTCATAATGTAGTGCTCAGTTGCAGCTCATCAGCAGTGGATGAAAGTGTGTTCAAGCTTACTTGCTGGACATCTCCCAGGTCAGATAAGTCATCGTCATTCAGGAGAGGTGAAATTCATAAGAGTCCTTCCATTGCCTTCAGTGGAATCTGGCTCAGGTTCTAGATCATTCCTGTTCTATGGGTCCTGACTTTGCACATGGACCATAAAGTTCAACATTTTGATGTGAGCTATTAAACTCTAAATGGTTTTAGTAACCGGTGCTCAAGCTTTTGGCCCTGCAGGCCTGCAGAGTGGCATAGTGCATGTTCCCAGGCCAGATGGAGCCTGCATGACAGAATCAGGCCCTGAGCTCCCTCTGTCGAACCCCATATATCTGGATAGGATCTTGCCCCCCCGGCCCTATGCACCAGGATTGGGCTCTGGAGCCCATCACTGCCCCTCTCAGGCTCCATGTTGGGATCAGGGCCCATGCTATATGCACCCAATCTACCATGCAGGGCCTTGGGTTTCCCAAAGGTCCAGAAATTTGGCAGCAGAAAAGAAGTACCACCATTCCCCTGCTGCCAAAGTTTTGAACCATGGAGCTCCATAGGCTGGAAGACCTTATACCAGGGCCTGAGTCTGGCCCATGGACTGGGAGTTGAGCAACTATGATTAGAGTCCTGAATATCTGACAAATCCATCCTCTCTCCTGAAGTGGAAGGCACCTGAAGTTATTTCTCTAAAAATACCTAGTGCATCTTAATGGAAGGTCTCTGCTGGTCCACAGCCTTAGCAACTCTCTGTATTCAAAATAAGGAAGGAGGTGGGGCATCACTGGTGTCACTGAGTACATAACTAAATCTACAAAGCCTTTATGAATGATGATGAGTTGCAAGATGGAAAGAAACTCAGAGTGTCTCTATTAGTCCAACCTGAGTATTAAAACCTGGTTTTACTTTTAAAATGAACACATTCAATATAGAAATCAATGACGGATAATGAACATGGAACTCTTGTTTTACAGCATTTGTTAAACTAAAATCACACTTTAAAGCCTATCATTTTATCCTCAGTGTGTTTTTATTCCTTTACTTATTGGCAAAGTTATCTAAAAGGAAAGGAAGGACTTCATGGTTTTTCCCTCAATAAACTAAGCAATTGAACTATTAATATCACTACTGAATAACAACCAAGAGTCACTGTGTGGTGATGTACATATGATGTTGCTTTTGGGACATAGAGGGAACATCTACATCACCATATGGTGC
>NW_017728907.1:31451908-31453140 GCF_001723895.1 Crocodylus porosus | reverse complement strand
ATAGCAACATCGCCATACAGTGATGTGTAGATATGCCTAGACTGTATTAATTATGTCCCCAAACAGGGTAACACAGGTAAATAGTTTTACTTTTATCTCTAGGTACTTGGGCTAATTCTGGGCTAAATCCTGGGGTAATTTTCTTTGGGATATTAGGTACTGATGTAGGTATACCAGTACAAACTCTAACACACGTACACCGCACTGGTACCAAGAGTGCCTTCCAAGTGGAGTAAGCTTGACTTATGAAAGCCACTTTTTACTTCACTGCGTGTCTCCTCCAGCTGTTTGGGGCCATGACATAATGTTTTGTATTCCTGCCACAATGTTAGAGCTGTGCTGATGCTAGACCCCCAAAAGACATTAACCCCACTGTCTGTGTTTTCAGAACACTTTACATTTGTAGCTTCTATCTCAGAATAAGTCTGAGTTATGAATATTAAATCATGCTTTTAGTTGTAGAGTTCTATTGTCATAGCCATTTTAATAATAATGTATTAAGCAAATAAAAAGAGCACCCTAAACAGTTCCTTGAACACTAAAGACAGACTCTCCATCCCTAACAATATGAACAGAATGGCATTTGCTCCTTGTACAAAGGTTGCAAAACTTGTTCATCACTGGCTAGTACTGGCCCAGTCACAACCCAGCACAAGGTACAATGGTGCCATTCTTCAGTGTATGTGCAGCTGATGAAACTAAGATAGAAACAAGGAAACAGTAGTTAGGCCAAGAAAAGTCTATGAGCAGAACTGCAAAGAACTATTTGAGAAACCTGAATGCTGATACTCAAACTGTTCTGAGTTCCCAGGTGAGATTCATCAGAGTGGAATCAAAACCTATGCTACTGACCTGCAGAGTTGTGAGAGCAGCAAGAGAACTCCAAGCCAACTAAACTGACAAAGCCCTAAATGGCATTCAAAACAGAACCCTGGCTACATTCGAGATGTAGCTGCAAACGTCTGTGCATGCATGAGTTACAAGCAGTATATTCCTGGGAGGATGACAGGAGGGAGTTTATTCAGGGATGGAGCCAGATACTGTTTAAAAACCAAATGCTCCCATAACAAATCTAAAGGCTTACTCCACTTGGAAGGCAGCAGGCGCGCAAATTACCCACTCCCGACCCGGGGAGGTAGTGACGAAAAATAACAATACAGGACTCTTTCGAGGCCCTGTAATTGGAATGAGTACACTTTAAATCCTTTAACGAGGATCCATTGGAGGGCACT
>NW_017728907.1:31448780-31451833 GCF_001723895.1 Crocodylus porosus | reverse complement strand
GCTGCCAGGGGAAGTGGTGCAGGCTCCTAGCCTGGGGATTTTTAAAAGGAAGTTAGATGAGCACCTTGCCGGGGTCATCTGACCCTGGTGCTCTTTCTTGCCAAGGCAGGGGGTCGGACTAGATGATCTACCTAGGTCCCTTCCGACTCTAGCTACTATGAAACTATGAAACTATCTCTGAAATATGCCTGATAATCTCTTGATTTTTTTGTCACCTGAGCACTTAGGACAAAAGTCATTAAAAAAAAAAAATCTCAATCTCATTTTTTGGGTACCAAATCTGGCAAGGCAGCACAAGCCCAGAAAACTGAGAAAGAAGAGTTTATTGAACGACTAACAACCACTACAGAAGCAACAACTAGAGCCTGCAAACTATTACTCAGTGGGCGCATTTACACAAGATGCTTTACTGCACAGTAGCATAGTTTACTGCACAGTAAGCATGCATGTCTACATATGCACACACCTACTGCACAGTAAATGACACTATTTGCAAGTAGTTACTGCTCAATAATGCATGTGTAGACCTCAACCAGGAGCAGATCTGGGCTGGGAGACTATGGCAACCCCAGCCTCAGGGCCTTAATAGCCTGCAGGTATTTTGAGCCCTAGGGCACTTGCAGGTAGTATAAGACCACTCCAGATCCCTCTGTTCCCCTGGGCAGGCCTCAGACCAGCTGTGCCAGCCTACACCCTGCCTACACCCTGGTGCTGCTGCCTGGCACCGTGCGGCTGCCAGGCCCACACCGTCCAAGCCTGCAGGGTGCTGCAAGCTCCTGCCAGGCCTGTCAGCACCCAGTCCCAGCTGCAGGGAGCTCCTGGCCACCAAGGCCCACTCCAGCTGCCTGCAGCTCATCCCCAGCAGCCTGCCTGGAACCTGCAGGTGCTGCAGGGCATTGCTTCACCGTGTGGCTCCCACTTCCAAACCACTGCAGACAGCTTCCCAGGCCTGGTAGCACAGGGACAGCTGTGTGGAGGCCCAGAGAGCTGGCACAGGAGCCCTGATGCCTTCATCCTCACTAGTGTCCATACCTACCACCTGCAGCCCCCAACTGGTTGCATGAAAAGACCTTGTGGTACTGTGAGGTGAGGCAGCGGTGCAGCACCAGTTTGCATAGGGTTGACACTCCAAGGTCCCCGTGTATGAGGTGTTATCAGGCTGGATGCAGCAGTGAGGGCAAGATTGGTCAGCGTGGCAATGCTGCATAAAGGTCAAGGCCCTGGGGGCACAGTGGGAGATCTTCACCAACCATAACTATCAGTCAGGGTGAGCCTGCAAGTTCATGCCCTTTAAGTGGCAACTAACAATGATCCTCACTCCCCAGGACCCAAGCCACAGCCATGCTGTGTACAGCAGCACAGGTGGCCTGCCTGAGCTCCCACCTCTTGTACCTTTAGTCACATGTTACCAGGGGAGGGGCTCTCAGGCCCGAAGCAGCCTGTCTCACTGAACTTGCTAGCCACAGCCCCCATCAACAGCTCAAGGAACCCAGGACAGCACCTGCTGAGAGAGCGCTGCAGCCTCAGCCCCAGCCACAAAGCATAGTTAACCATGTCACTGCCAGCTGCCAGCGGCACCAACTCCCCACTTGGGGGGAGAGCCTGACTGGATAGCCACCTGCTACACCCCACCATCTGAAGACACTGCCTAGAGCTGCACCCTGTCACCACCAGCAGGGACTGAGTGGAGTTACCAACCATACCAGCCCCAGCTGCATGGTAAGCCCCACACTGGGGAGAGGGCCCTCCCAACCCTGGCTCTGGTCCCAGCTCCTGCCCAAGCCTCTGGCTTCTGCTCAAACCTCCAGCTCCTGTCCCTCTCCCCTCTCCCCACCTGGGCTGGACATGCTTCCCTGGCCCCAGGCTCACCCCCACAGCATGCAGGGAGGTGAAAGACAAAGCAAAACTTGGACACATGCAGCAGGGGCACACTTGATGTACAGCACTGGCATAGAGGGGTAGGCCCCAGAACACCTCCCCAGAGAAGCCCCCTGTGGGGAGGGCAGGGGCATGGCCAGCTCCTTATTCCAGTCATCTGTGAGCCCCAGCCCCCCTGAGCCCAGGTGCTGTGGGCAAAATGGTATCACAGGAGAGCTGCTGACCTACAGGGGGCAGAGGGCAATGGGATCTGGAGCCACAGCAGTAGGTGCTGCCATGAGCCTAGCTTATCCCAGTCTGAGAACAGGGCAGGGGAGATAGGCTGCCTGTGGCCAGCATCCAATGGCCTGCCTGCTCCTGAAGAATGAGTTGGTATAGCAGGGTCTCAGGCAGTGGCCAGCTGGTCCTGGGCCTGCCCAGTCAACTTACCATGGTCCCTGGGTGCCCTTGCATGCCTGACCCCCAATCTGAAGCCGGGCAGCACATGGCCCCTGATACAGGGCATCCTGTCTGAGAAATGTTGCAAACTTCCACAAATAGTTTATTTCTCATGGCTCTGCAGGCCCTGCAGCTGCATGCAGGGAAGAGGCTACAGTCGGCAGCCAGGATGGGGGCTCAGGGTCACTGTGTAGCAAAACCCCCAGGTTCTTTTTCTTTCTTTTTTTTTTTTAATTGCATTCCCTCCCCTTCCCCAACCATTTCTGACTTTTTCTCTCCCTCTCTATTCCCTATAGATAAGTACAAGTGAGCTCAAACTTAGGATAAGCCTTAAACATTTTTATTTTAGTAGCAAGTTTTTGGTTTTGGATAGCCACTGTTTTATATTGTATAATTAGTAGGTTTGTATTAATTTTTACTGTTGTATATTGTACTATTATCATTTTTGTATTGATTTTTATTGTTTCATATGGCTATTGTATGGTTTAGGCCTGTGTTTGTAAGTGAACCAAAGTCACGTCAAGTTTCCATTTTATATGTCAAGACTTCATCTTCTATCCTCTGCCTGGGCATCCCATGTTGCAACAATATGATTCATTGTACCCCTCCCATGTAAATTCATTCCCTGATGAATGAGAATGATAGGGCGTGATTGAAATATAATGGTAGCAGACCTCTACTGAATGGCCTGTAATGACCAGGCCATCACCTCGCATTGATTCATCCAGGAACCACGG
>NW_017728907.1:31447080-31448120 GCF_001723895.1 Crocodylus porosus | reverse complement strand
TCAGCTCCTATTAGCTGTCCTTCAGTTCTCTCCAGCTTCCAGCACCTACTGCCACTCTGCAACTTCTCTAGCTGCCCTGGAGCCATACTCTGGCTCCCCACACCCCGAGCCCCTCTTTAACACCCACACTTCCCTTAGTCCCATTTTTCCTTTTCCCCATCTACCTTTTCAGCTCCTCCATAGCTCTGGCTTCAGTCCCAGACTCTGTGCTGGCTTGCTTCCCTGTTCTGCAGGCTTTGGACATTGTCTTTTAGTCAATTAAGATCCAGAGCTGCTAGGCCTAGAGTGGTGGAAGCTCCCTAGGTTCACCTGGGGAACAGGTTCGATGCCTTGGCAGCTGTGATGGAGAAAGACAGAGAAATTGGCTCTGGTGGGGATGATGCCACTCCACATGTGACAAAGAATGGGCAGAGAGTGAACACCAGCAGGAAGAAATACTGGTTCCTTGTCATCGGAGACTCCATCCTATGATGACTGGAAGGTCCCATCTGCCAGCCCGACCCCATGATGCAAGAGGTCTGCTTCATGCCTGGGGCTCTGGTTAGAGACATCACAGAGAGGATCCCGGCCTACATCCAACCTGAAGACCAGTATCCCATGGTTGTCATCCATGTGGGGATGAATGACGCGGCCAGGGGCAACCCTAACCGCATTATGTTGGAGAGGTCAACCAGTGCTTATGCAGTTAGTTGGTGATGCCAGGCAGGCCTTGGGTTCCTAGATAATGACCCATGCTTTCAGGTGGGGGACTTGCTGAGGTGGGATGGGCTTCACCTCTCTCCTGAAGGCAGCCTTCTCTTCCAGGTTGGCTGATTTCATAGACGTTAGGGCTGGAGGGAACCTCAGAAGATCATTGAGTCCAGCTCCCTAATCGAGTCCAGCCCCCAAATCTTGTACAGTGAGCTTTAAACTAGCTTTGCTGGGGGGGGTGGGGCACAGGAACATGAGACACCACCTGAGCAAGACAGGTGACAAATGCAAGGAGTGCCCAGGTAAGAAACAGGGGTCCAGACAGTCTCCCAAATCGGGGGGTGGCACAC
>NW_017728907.1:31445560-31446944 GCF_001723895.1 Crocodylus porosus | reverse complement strand
AGGCCTTAAATGCCTATATACCAATGCTCTTAGTATGGGGAATAAACAGGAGGACCTCACCCTCAGAATAGCCAGTTCAGACCCAGACATAATAGGGCTTACAGAAATGTGGTGGGATTCATCCCACGACTGGGCAGTTAGCATTAGGGGCTATAGGCTTTACAGGTGGGACAGAGAAGGAAGGAAAGGCAGGGGTGTGGCGCTTTATGTCAAGGAGCAATACACATCCACTGCCAGCAGAATGGGGTCAGAGGGGCAAGCTGAAGTGCTCTGGGTCAAGATACAAGGGGGCCATGAGGAGAGGGATATAACGGTGAGGGTCTACTACAGACCCCCCAACAAAGGGGAGGAGCTTGACCGGGAATTTTTGGGCCAGCTTGCAGAGGCTCTTAAAGTGAAGGATGGTAGTTGTCATGGGTGATTTAAATTACCTGGACATCTGCTGGGAGGAACAGTCAGCCATTCCAGGAGGTTCCTGGCCGAGATACAGGACCTCAGCTTAATTCAGGTGCACAGTCCCACCAGAGGAAATGCCCTGTTGGACCTGGTCCTGGCCACAGGCGACGACCTGGTAAGGGGCCTCCAGGTCCTTGGCCACCTGGGTGATAGTGATCATTGCTTGCTGGAATTCACCATGCAGCGCAGGGTGTCAAGGACCAGCAGCAAGGCAGTAGCCCTAGACTTCAAAAGGGCCAACTTCAACGAGTTGAGGAGATTAGTGGGAGAGGCGCTGGGGTTCTCGAGAGCAGTGGAACTCAGTGCCCAATATAAGTCATCGTTCCTTAAGGAGACAATACTCAGGGCCCAAGGTGTCACCATCCCAACAGGAAGCAAGCGGGGCAGGAGTGCCTCAAAGCCCCCCTGGCTCACCAAGGGTGTCCAGGAATGCCTGATTGCCAAAAAGGTGATGTACAACCGGTGGAAGGGGGGTACTATCTCCAAAGAGAAGTATACCTCCTCTTCTCGGGCCTGTAGGGGAGCTGTCAGGAAAGCTAAGGCAGACATAGATCTAGGACTAGCATCCAAAATCAAAGATAACAAAAAGTCTTTTTTCAAATATATAGGGAGGATGAAGAAAGCATAGGGAAATGTGGGGCCCCCTGCAAAATTCTCTGGGCAATCTGGTGGTTGTGCCAGAGGAGAAAGCAGACCTCTTTAACTAATTCTTCACCTCCATTTTCTTGGGCAGGGACTGGGACTTCCCCACCATGATGCAAGACGGACTTGAGGGGAACACCTCCAGACCTCAAGTTGGGGAGGACCGAGTTAGAGAGCTTCTGGAGGGGCTGGACGTGTTCAAATCAGTGGGTCCAGATGCTCTCCACCCCAGGGTGTTGAGGGAGCTAGCAGGGGTTATTGCAGGGCCTTTGGCACAGTTTTATGA
>NW_017728907.1:31427253-31445549 GCF_001723895.1 Crocodylus porosus | reverse complement strand
GTGTATGTGTAGGTGGGTAGTATGTGTATAAATTAGTGAATTCATATATATAGATATAATTGTGTGTGTGTGTGTGTGTGTGTGTGTGGTATATGAATTAGTAATCCACATACGTATATTGAATGTGCAGGTATTGGTACTGATAAGTGATTCTGTCTAAATTTGGTGTGTGTAGTATGTATGGGCTTAAACTGGTGATAGGTGTGCATGAACCTAAACTGTATGACATTGTGTGCATGATATATGAATTAGTGATCTGTGTCTAACTTCTGGGGTGTATAGTGTATGTGCTTGAATTGATAATAGGTATGCATGTGCCTAGGCTGGTTTGGATGTGCATGTGCCTGAGCTGGTAGTGTGCGTGTGTATGCACCTATTGATTTGTATGTTTGTATATGTGCAATTGTGTTACACCCTCCTTTCTAACAGCGCAATATTGAGATCCTGACAGTTGGCCGGCCCCACAGGGCAACAACTCCTGTCCACAACCAGGGCCCTGTAAATGCACCAGCTCTACCAAAGGTGGACCCAGGACTGCACCATCCTTCTGGACCATCTGGTGATGGTGTGAAAGGACAGTCTGGCAGATGCATGGGCCTGGCAGGTAGAAGACATGGCTCGTAAGGATACGCTGGGCCAGGCAGACTGGGAGTTCTAGGTGTAGATCCTGGCCCCAGAATGCAAGTTGGTGCTCTGGACAGTGCCCTGGGTCCCCTGCCACATAGCTCCCCACCTGGGCCCAGGCCCACCATTCACCCTAGCTTCACACAGGCATGGAGACAGAGCTGCTTGCATCAGGGCCAAGACCACACATCAGCCCTGCTGGACCAGGACACTGGCTGCTGGAGGGTGAGCCACCAGCCACCGTCACCCCTGGCCTCACCATGGTGTACATGCTGTTACCAGATTTGCCCATCACTTTGGCGAGTGCTCATTTATTAGGGGTATGTTTCTGGAGGTCTCTGTAATTCTATCAATGTGTTGCTTGGGTTACTTGTGTTTCTATATGCAGCTGTATCTCTCCCTTCTGCCACTCCTTACCCCCAAAGGAGCTATCTTGCAGGAGTGTTTCAGTGGGGCTGGGTTCCTCCAGCCACCGAATCAGTCAAACACATGTACACACATACACAGATCAACAGGACAAACCTGAGACAGACCAGGTTATTTAGCATTGGCAGGCTAACACCCTCATATGCCTTGAACTCAGTTCATCAGGGCAACAGTAAAATGCAGCCAGACACAAGCACACAGGTTAACAGAGCACATCTGAGTCAGGCTGAACTATTCAGCATTGACAGGCTGACACTCTCATGTGCCTTGAACTCAGTTCATCCCTTATTTCAGCAGGACAATAATAAATGCAGTTAAACACACATGCTAACAGAGTACGTCGGAGCAGGCTGGATCCCATCAGCACTTTCAGCTGATACCCTCATGTGCCTCAAACCTCAGCACATCACAATCTCTTGTCACAGTGGTCCTAGTAGTAACCCCCTTGATGAGCAGACCCCATTGTGGTTTGGGGCATTACAGAGATCTTTGGCTTAAGTAAAAGAAGCATTGCTGCAGAGCAAATGGAGAGGTCAAGAGGAAGAAACAGTAGGTGAGGTTCAGAGAGAAAGTATAGCAACCAGCTTGACCATAAAAGTTATTTATTGCCAGGTATATGATTCTCTGATGCTACCAGTAATAATAGCCATACAAGAGAGACAAATAAACAGTTACAATGTTACATAGTTTCAGTTAGGTTTGGGGGGAAGTCTAGCTTGAGTTTGATTAGTAAAAGTCAGGTTTAGAAAGCTGTGCCTGGAGTGAGAGAATAAAAGTCAGGTTCCTGGAGTCGGAGAGAGAGAGAGAGTTGGGATCTCACCACTCAGCGAAGCTTAAACCAGTCAAGGGTCCCAGGTGTTGTTGGAGCTGGCAGACAGGCAGAGCTCTGAGCATGATTAATGGAGAGATTCCAGGCAGGAAAGGAGTGGAACTGGTGCAGCTTTTGGATCCAAACACCAGGACAGAAACTTGAGCTTGGGTAAAGGTTTGTGTAGAGAACTGATAATGGCTCAAGGGAGATCACTAGGTTTCTTTAGGGGTAAACAACGGCTCATATGCTGGATAATACGAACTGATCACTCGTGGCTGTAGGTGGCATTACTCTGAGGGAGCTCACAATACAGACAGGCAGCTTCAGTGTTTTGGATACCAACAGAGGAGTCATTACTAGAATTGGTCTGATAAATGCTGAGCTGGGTGTGTGTGTAGATGTGGATTGATTAGCATTTGGAGCAGGGATCCCCCATCATGCAGTGCTCCCCTGCTTCTCTGGTCGCAGAATTCAGTGCAGGCCCTGCCTTGGAATCTCTGTTCTCCATCCTGAATGCTAATGAAGGTGCATGCCTATCCCATTTCCCATTTAAATGAGTTGTCATCTGGTTCCATCTCAGATGCAAATGAGACCAGGGGAGTTGCTTCACTCTTGTCACCCTTGTCTGGAGGGCTTTAGGTGTGTTTCCCACTGCATTGTCCTTGTCTTTTGTAAGTCCTTCCTCTAATCAGTTCTTGTTCAGGCAGAGGTGGGGAGGGGGAGAGTTCTTTGTGAGTCAGACAGGCTGTGTCCTGTGCCAGGGTTCCCCAAGAACATGGAGCTGAGAGGTAACAACACCTGCAGGGGAATTGCCAGAGGTTGGGGTACTGGCCACTTGTCCCCAATCTTTCCCCCTAGGTGCCCCCCCCACCCTGTGTCCCCCCCCACCCCAGTATAGTCCATAAAGCACATTGTTGTAAATAGTTTGCACAGGTAAGAGGGTGTTTTATTGTTGGTGGGTAGCATGGATGGTGGAGGGGCTCTATTGTTGCAGGAGGGATGGAGGGGGATCTGCTTGTTGCGGGGTCCGTTTGATGTAAGGGGAATAAAAACTTGTTCTTCTGAGATGTGTCTGCAGTGAGCATGGTGCTGGGGGTGTGCAGGGGCGGAGGTTGGTGGGCAGCAGTCCAGGTGGGCTACACCGGGGTGTGTAGGAGGAATTGCAGCACCCAGTGTCCTGGCCTCTGGAGACAAGTGTGCATCTCTCCTTAGGCCTCAGCATGGGGGGGGGGCCTGCCACTGTCACTGGTGCCACAGGTGGTGATCTTGCTGCTAGGTGTCCTCCTGTCATGTCTCCTCCACCCAGGGCTCACAGAAGAGCTCTCCCTAGGCCTCACAGATGTTATGCAGCATGCAGATTATGACAATGACCCAGGGGAGGTTGTCCTCTGCAAATTCGAGGCAGGTGGTGAGAGTTGCATCAGTGTCCCTTGAGGTGGCTAAAGGTGCACTTCACGAAGTTGTGGGTCTGGCTCAGGTATCAGTTGAAGTAGGCCTGATGAGGATCCAGCTCACCAGTGTAGGGCTGCATGAGCCAGGGCAGGAGCAGGTAGGCAGGGTCTCTGATGAGGAGGGGGCAGGACCACCATGGCACCCAGCTGCAGGTCTGACACCCAGAGTGAAGCAGCTGCTCTGGACCAGGGCTGGCAGGGTGGAGTTATGGGACATTGTAGGCTGTGCATGCAGGTACCACAGTGGTTCATAACAGCCTGGAGCACCATGGAATGAAAGCCCCCCAGCTGTACTAGGGGTGATTATAATGGGCATGTAGGTAATGGGGATGTGGGTCCTGTCCAGGGCCCCGATGCAGTGGGGGAATTCCAGGGCACAGAACCCTGCCACCAATGCCAGCAGGTCATGCATACAGAGCACCATGTGCCTCAGCATGTTCTGGAGGGTGCCGCAAACCTCCAGGATGGCATCCCTAGCAGTGGCCTTACCCACCCCAAAGAGATGGCCCACAAAGCAGAGGCAAGTGTGGCAGGGAGCAGAGAGTGGGGCTGCCTTTTCAAGAGGGCTGCTGTCTGTTGGTAGCTGCAACCAGAGCCTGGAGCTCTTCCTGCTGATAGTAGGGGTCCATTGCAAGGCTGCAGGAAGTGACACCAGTTTGGTGCTAAGAGCAACAAGTCTGCTGCCAAGTCCTTGCATGTGTTGACACTAAGCAACAAGTATTTGCTTCAGGTTCAGCCAATTTGGAGGGACAGTGATTTGATTCAGAGATTTGAATCACTGTCCTGATTTGATTCAGCTGAATCAGACCCAAAGAGTCAGCACCGCTTCAGAGATTTGGCCATAGACTAGACAGGCAGCAGTCCTCACCACACTGGACACAGCTGCCCGGCTGTTGTGGTTGGGGGACACGGGAGGGAAGCGGCGTGGGGGTGGGAGGTATTGGGGCTGGGGCAAGCTACACAGCTGGGGCAGGAGGCGTGGGACTCGGGGATGGAAGCCAGTGCTGGGAGTGGGGGCTATGCCCTGCTGCCAATTTCCCAGCTGGGGCTGGTGGGGGCAGGATGCAGGGATGGCTCACTCCAGGCAAGAGGGGGCAAGCAACAGCCCCCATTCCCAGCACTGCCATGCCCACATCCTATTCCTCCCACCCCAGCTGGGCAAGTGGCGGCAGGGCAGAGCCCCCGCTCCCAGCACTGTGGGGGCTCTGCCCTGATGCTGTTTGCCCAGCCATCATGTAAAGGGTGCAGGGGGGTGGGTGCTGCTGCTACTTGCCAGCCAGCACAGAGGAAAGGGTGCTGCCACCACTTGCTCAGCCACTGTCGGGGGGCACAGTATGCAGAAGGCAGACATGGCACCATTGGGAGTGGAGGCTATGCCCTGCTGCCACTTGTCCACTTCTGCCCAAAGCAAGCCACGCCCACATCCCATCCCCCACCCCAGCTAAGCAAGTGGCAGCAGGGCATAGCCCCCACTCCAAGCACTGCCACATCCACATTCTGCGCCCTCTCCGCCCCCATCCCTGAGTCCTGTGCCCCTGCCCCAGCTGAGCAGCTTGTTCCATCCCCAGCTGCAATCCCTCCTTTCCCTATGTCTCTTCCTTCCCCCAATCCCAACAGATTTACCAGCTGGAGGCAGCTGTGTCCAGCGTGGTGAGGATTGCTGCTTCTTTAGTCTATGGCTGAATCTCTGAATCAGCTGAATCTTTCCAAACTGATTCAGAGGCTTCCAATTTGATTTAGAGCTTTTAATTGGTCTCCTGATTTGATTTGGATCTGGAGATTCAGTCGCCAAATCAGGCCAAATCTCCTCTGAATTGAATTGGCTATTGAAGCTTTGCACAGTCCTAATAGACACATGCCTGGGAGCATTTCCTTGTAAGTAGTTTACTTGTAAGTAAACTCATCTCAGATCAAATGCATATGTAAACATGCCCAGTAGGGCTGTGTGAAGCTTCAGTCCCTGATTCAATTCAGCCTGATCTGCTGCCTTTATCTCTGAATCTGAACCAAATTAGAGCACCCATTAATCTCTCTGAATTGTTTTGGAACCCTCTGAAATGATTTGGAGAAATTTGGAAAGATTCAGCAATTCAGATGTAGATACAGCTTTAAATATTTTTTCTAAATACCTTCAGGTAGCCGGGGCTCTGAACGCTGTGGTGCTGGGGCAGATGTAGCATTCCACAGGAGCATTGGGGCTCCTCAGTGTGCTCAGCAGCAGACCCAGAAGTGGACCAGAGCACTTCCAGTCCATTTCCTGGTCCACTGGGAAGTGTGTAGGCCCCCACCCCCACTCCCCCAGCTTGGTGACTGGTGCCTCCTGGGTCCCCCCATGGCTGATCGCTGAGTGAGGGAGGCATGGGGGTGCCCCTCAGTGTCACCCCAGCAGACCCCAAAGTGGATTGGCAGTACTTCCAGTCTACTTCTGTGTGCATTGCCAAGCACACTGGAGAGTCCCCCATGCTCCTGTGGGATGCTCCATCTGCCCTAGCACCACAGCATTCATGAGCCAAACCTGCTACCTCAAGCTATGTAGAAAAAAATGTTTAAAGCTGTGCCTTTGTCCAAATCGCTGATTTGCCAAATTAGCATTGAATCTTCAGATTTGGATTCAGTCGAGTTGCATGGGGGCCAGTGATCTGAATCAACTAATCGAATCATTGTCCCTGATTCAGGCCAAATCCAAATTGAATAAGGCCCTTTTCGCACAGCCCTAATGCCCAGTAACAGCCCTGGTTTGAGGTGCAATAGGGTTCTTTTTGTGTGTGTGTGTAGGGCCCATGGGCAAAGCTGAGTTATGCACAGCACACAACAAAGCCTCTTGTTTCTCACGCTCTGTGCTCTCTGCTGTTATGGAAATTTTGGCAGGGCTTTAAGGACAGGCCTGAACAAAGATGTGTCTCCCCCCGGCTGCTCTTTCTGGACATGACCACATCATACCTGTCATGTTCTAGGAAAAGGATGCCTTCAAGCACATCTGACCCATCCTCTTCAAATCTGAAAAGGTACAGGTGAAGCCATGCCAGAGACTCCCTTCATTGCCACTCTCAAGAGTTTCATTTCCAGCGCATTTGAGAAGGCTCCCACAGCCCTTCCAGGTTTGGTATGTGCAAGCAGAAGTGGTAGATGGCATGCCTTCTGGGGAATTCTGAGAGGGCTTTAGAATCATGTAAAATCAAGACTCCTCAAGACTTATCTTATAATGCAGTCAGGTCAACAGGTAACAGAGCCATAAGTTTATTCACTGAGGAATAGGCACGGGTATTCTGGGATAGCACTGGATGAATTGCAGTAGCTATATCAGTGCTTGCTGGTCCCAGTGAATCCAGAACAACCTGTCTGGAATAACTGTGATGCAATATGATTGAGCAGAGATGAGCCATAAGTTTACTGAGCCAAGTAAGACCCAGGGAGAATGTATTTGCACTGAAGAGTAGAGTGCTGAGAATGAAGTAGCTGAAAAACTAGAAGTAATTTAGCTGCAGTAGCATGGAGCTTCCCTTAGGATACATTAGACAGACCTAAGCTGTATTTTTGCATTTAGCCATTAGTACCTGCGCTAGTTCATTCTGAGCCTGTTCAGGTATCTCTCTATGACATTGCAGATTGCAGCGTAGATATACCCTGTGAGAGGAACATCTCCTCTCTGCCAAAGGACCACATTTGTCAGAGATGCAGCTTTAGGTAGTATATTATCCCCAGGAAATGAGAGTTAGGATGTGGTCCAGCTGGCTCTAATTAGCCACTAATCCTTGCAGAATCTGTTGGAAGTTGGAGGGATGGGGCCTATAGAAGCTAAATCCAGCTCACTCCAATGTAAGAGCATGTGCAGACTGATAAGTACCCCAGGAAGGCTAATCTTGAGACCAAAAAAAAAAACCCTTGGGAAACAAGGCATGATAATCTGGGAATCTGTCTGTGGGATTCTAAGTGATCTTATCAATTTGCTGAATACTTTAATGTGGGGCTGTCCAATTTCTAAGCAACTGTAGGGGCCTCATATCCCACAGTCTGCACAGATCACATAGCCCTTCACCCCCAGACTGCAACCCCTAACCAGCTGCACTGTGTATGTGGGTGGCTGCTCTGCCACTCTGCAATGCCACATGATCATGACTGTGATTGCACAGTTGTTGCTGGCAGCTTTGTTTTTTTCACCTCGCCTTCCCCAAAGTTTGTGCCTGTGATGGTTGGCCCAGTTGTCAGCCCTAGTTATGCCACTGTACTCCCCCACCCTGCTACACCATATGGGCAGGTAGTCCCACACCCCACTCCATCATGAGTCACCAGGTGGGAATTCCCCCACCCTATTGCATCGCATCTTGCTGCTCTGCACAGGGGCAGGCATTTCCCCCCCCACACACATGCAATGCAGCACAGCATAGCACTCCACATTTCCCCATAAGCTTCCCCATGGCACTGTGCTACACAAGCACCATGGGCTGGGCCACCTACCTCACCCTTTGGGCTGAGTCAGGCAGCAGAAGCTGGAGGAGTGAGGGGAAGCTTGAAGCCCCCAGCTCTGCTGCAGCCAGAGCAATAGAGACACCAACAGCCATGTGGTGTCAGTTGAACAGCCCTGCCTTAGTGTACGTGGAGCTATCAGGGCTGTGTCATGTGTGTCCCAGAGAAGGGGCAAGGTCATAAACCTTGATGGCTCCTGTTTAGGCAAGAGCATTTTAGAGCAACCTGAAGCTGAAGCCTAAGAAATTCAGGCCAATTAGGGAAATTTAGGAAGGGGACTTTGAGCAATAGATTTTCCCACAGGCAGAGTGAAGGGATCAGATGTTAACTAAGAAACCAGAGAACTTAAAGGACATGGAGAGACACAAAGGTACAAGATGTCTAAGGTGAGGAACTGAGAGTGAGGGAGAGAAGACGTCCCAAGATTTCAGAGAGAAAGCTCATTCTGGAAAGTGATGGGACTACTTTGAGATCATTGAAGGAATCTCAAAGAATGGACTAATAAGCTAAGGAAACCAAAGTAGGGAAATACCTCTCAATATTTATTCTTACTAGGTAGCTATTCCCTTTACTAGCTAAAAATAAAAAGTTATTATAAGAACTTCCAAACTTAGAGTCTGTTTGTCTGTCTGCTTCAGCTATCACATCCCTGAAGGAGTGAACTGTAAACCCACAGCACTCACAAAAGAGGTGCTTTGGATTACACCATGTTCAAACTCCAGGGTTTGGTAGGCTGAAGCAGGGAAGGTGGGGGAATACTATTATATGTATATGTATGGGTAGAAATGTAGTGAAAAAGGCACATTCAGGAGTTGCAGTACTGCAATTCTTTTGTGCATACAGGGTTGAGTAGAACAATATACACAGGGATTCAGATTGAACTTAGAAATGGAAAAGAGGAAATTAGATGACTGATTTCTTCTCTAGCTCTTCACCTTGCAATGTGTTTATTGCTTGTATCAGTGTAAGTAAAAGGAGATTTTTAATTTGGCAGCATTTGACATCAATTCAGCAGAGGTGTAAATAATTGCACAGAAGCAAGGCTCTGCTTAAGCTGGCCCAATAAATTCAGGCTCTATCTACAATATTTGGATTCACGTGTATTTTCTATGGCTCAGTCTCAAGAAGAGGCTTCCTCTGTATTTTTTCCCCTTTTAGAATTGGGTTCCTTGCCTGTCACAATCCACAAAGAAACTGATTTGGACAGAGATAATGGCTTCCTATAATTTTCCTACCATTCAGATGGGTTTTTGTTTCTTTTTTGTTTTTGGTTTTTTAATCAAAACTGCTATTTTTAGAAACATTCTGGACTAATGTAACTGTCTGTAGTACCCTTTGCATGAAGAAATACAAGGATTCAGCCTTTGGAATGCAAGATTACCAATAGAGGTTGTAGGACTACAGAGCTCATCAGTGGGCGTGTCTACACGAGTCGCTCAATGCCCATTGAATTAATTCTACTGCGCATTAGTGCAGCTGGCAAAAACTGTGCTAATGCATTAATACACAGTGGATTAGTCTAGCAGGCATTAAATATCACCTAAAAAGCGTTCTTCTGTGCTAATGTGCAGTAGTTCCAATTACCTGTTATTACAGGTACTAAACTTAATGCGCCATACTCAGTGCATTAATAAATGTGTAGATGCACCCTCTATATAGGAAGTGTTATAAAATTACTCCTGTCTCACAGATAGCCTGGTGATTTAATGAAGACAGGCATGAGTTGTTTTTTTTTAAATGCGTATTTTGAATAAACTTTAAGCCATAGGAAACATCTATTTCTCTATAAACCTCATTATTTAATGAGTGTCTGAAACAAATGTCAAGCTGAAGTACCAAGATCCATTTGTGGCAGCTTCCCCACATTCCATTCAGACTCTAAAAGTTCTTTAGTTATGTCCTCCAAAAGAAAAGGCTGGGGAGGGCAGGGGGAGAAAGACAGGTATGTTTTATTCCATAGCCTCATTGTTTTGACAGGTAAACAGAAATGCGAGTGGACTAATCATGTGCTTCCCATCACCTGTCAGTTCATCACCATTAATAGGTGCTTTAAAATGAAGACTGCAGTTATTTTGTTCAGCATTGAACATTGAAAGTTCATGTGGGAACAATGAAAATGTTTCACGCCAGATTTTATTTACAACAAACAACCCCATGCTGCACTACTGGGCATATTTCCCTTTTGGGATAGAGCGATGATGGCTTAATTTGGATAGCAGGTGCCCAGTGAAAGAGACATTGGACTCCTAAGTCTGGCTGGGCTAACTCATTCCAAAGGAAGAGGGTCTGACTTTTCAGAAGCATTGAGTTCTGTATGAGGAGTGGTAGAGGAAGCCATTTGCACTGCAGACATTTTATAGGTCTGGGAAAACCCACAAACAATAACCCATTCTTGAGTGCTCAAAAAGTCAAGGAACCTCCTGAATTTAGTGTAGTTAAAGGCACACCAGTTGCTGTAGCTGGCAGCACAGAAGGCAGAATTGAGGTCAATACTGTATCCATATATCTTAACCATTCTGCCACCACACAGCTAGTAACCAGCTTACTGTTTATATATTGTCATTTGTTTCCCCTGTAACACTGACCACTTGCAAAGAAAACTCTATTATGAATTCAGGTGTCTGACTTTAGCTTCACTGCACTAGGTTGCCTTTTGCAGCATTACTAATTTAACAGTTACATAAATAAATTTAATATTCATGATAGCAAATTGTAAGGATTTGACTTGTATCAGTAAAACACTGCAAAACTGATTACGTTGGTCCAATGGGCAACTGACTAACCCAGGGGACTGACTTCACCATTCACTTGATATATGTTTAACTGGAATTAGTGGCAACTTTTAAACTTTTAAAAGAACTCAGTAATCAAGGCTTTTGCTCAATCATTTTACAGGCTTATGACAGCTTAAATTGCTGTAATAGCAGTTCTGACATTTTCAGTGGGCTTGGGAAGTAATTTTGTCTGGTGGCAGCTGGATTGGGCCCTAACTCTCCCTGACTATAAGACACATACTTTTTTGAGTTCATCACCTGTATTCTTCCCTTTTTAATCATGAAGGATTGTCATTGGGTTGGAAGAACCTACTGGAATTGCTGCCAGTTTGTTTGTTTTTTTGTTGGGTTGGGTTTTTTTTGATGGCTTAATCTTATTCTCATAATGTTTTCTTGGGATTTGAATTTAGTTTAGTTTCCAAGGCTATGAAAAGAAAGTACATGTTCTATAACTTTTTACTTAAGAATATTTTTCCAGTAATCAATAGGTATGGTTTCAGTGTTTTCCCCTGTAAAACATAGATCAAGCAGTGCTGCTAACCCATACATCTTCCCTGTCAAACATTTAATTTATTGTGCTGTTCATTTATAGCTTGAGACTAGAGAACTATTGGTTGACAAAAGAGGATGGATGGCTTTTTTATTGAGTCCTTACACAGCTGGCAGGAGATAGCAAATGGGGAAAGGAAATGTACAATATTCATTTCCAAACTCCTACTAAATCGTGGATAGATCACAAGGTCTTTGTGCTAACTTAAACGATCAAATTGCATTTTCTAAGGATTTCTTACCTGTTATTTGACAGTCATTTGTCTTCTTTACTGTAGTTAAAATGATCATTAAGCAAGTTAGAAAGACATTTTTAAATGTACATAAAGCAATTGATATAAAGAACACAGGTATATTCAAATGTGCGCCTTACTAACGTATCTTTGGTAGTCAATTTATATCCAATTACAAATAATGTTGGTGTTAAAACATTTCTCCTATTACTTCTTCCACTATATTTTAGAGTTTTGTTTCAAACTGAGCTTAGTGGATTGTAGAAGAGACTTCAAGGGTCTTTACATCAAAACAAGTCTATTGTGGTAGCTTAATGTATTGCTTAGTGCAAAATAAATTCTGGCCAATGATGCCATGTAGTTCTGGCCAGTGGTGCCATTTATCTCTCTCACCTGATGCTTGGGCAGACAGAAAATTCTTGTTTCGTGGTTATAGTTCAATGTCTCAGCCTCCTGCTCCACCACCCAACTATGCACTAGGAAATGGCTGCAATTGCTTAAATAAAACAAGTATTGAAGAATTTCACCACTCTCATTTTTAAATTGCTACTATAGGGTGGGGTTTTGAGAGGGGCAGATAGGTTTGTGATGAATGAGCTAAAAATGGCTTTTACCTCCTGCTAACTGCCCAGAAGCACAGCCTTAAACATCAGTTCTGTCTACCAACTTTCAGAGGTCAGCATAGGCCACTATGAAAAAGATACTCTGCCGACAACATTCTGTTTTAAAAGTGAATCAAGGAATAAGCACAGCTGAAACTAAAAAGCACTCATGACAGTCATAGTATAGTGAGTAAGAGAACAAAGATAACCTGAATCCATTACATCCAGGATGCTGGTCTGCATTGGCAGTCTAAAGATCAGATTTTTTTTGTGCGAAGTATCATCATACACCACATTTTGTGGGATTGATGCATTTTTATGACATGATTGTTAAAGACACTACTACATATAGCTATGCCTAAAGAGGCCTGTTGATATACAGCACTGCAAAATTACCTGCCAGAAAATTAATGCTTCCAATTTTGTTTATGTCATTACCCGAACACTCATTTTCTCAAGATCACTTTAAAAAATAAAACCTCAAATCCAATGTGAATGCCTGCAATTCTGTGATATTATTGGTGAGACAGGAAATGAGTACTCTTGCCTGTACTATTCCCCAAGGTGTCTCGCACAGTTTCTACTCAGAGCAGTGCTGCCCAACAGTCCTTCTCCTGAGCAAGGACACTTGACAGCTCTTTCTAAAGTCACAGACTGTATCCCACTGTGCACACCCTCAAGGTCAAACATGATCCACAAATCTCTCTGGCTCACTGCTTTGTGGAATTTAGCCTCTACACTAACCTAAGCATAACTGACTTGCCTTGTCTGGCTTTCCGTTTATATAGCTTGGGCAGAGGAAGAGGCAGAGCTGGAAGTAGGGAGGGCCTCATGCTTTTAAGTGATTCTCATCCAGGGGTGGAATGGTGCTTACCCAAAGTTCTTCTGAAATGGGGATTCTCTAACTCCATTATATACCTCCCACCTTTAAGAAGAGGTGGGTACCTGCAAATTAAGATCAAGCTTTACTTTCTTGTCTCTTTGCCCTATAATCTTTCCTTTTCTTCTTTCCTTGTCTCCAGTTCTAATTTTTTTTTTCTCTGTTCAGTTTTTCAAGGTCTTTGCCCCTTCTTAATTTCTTCTCTTTGCTTCCTTCCTTCTTAATCACAACAAATGGTGTGTCCTTTTTTTGCTTTTTGCTAACTCCCTATATTGATCCCACAAGGCTTTTCTCTTCACCCTCTTGCTGAATGATCTTGTTTCACATGGCTTCAACAACCACCTCTCACAACTCACAAACCTAACTTTCTACTTCTTTCCTGCCTTCTTCATCAAACCCTGCACCTTGTCCTGTCCCTCTGATATGTAATCCTGAATATCTTGCCATTAATGCTTCTTATATGTTCTTCTCATGTTCCTAAAGATGCCAATCCAGCCAGGCCAGAATCCATGTTTCCTCAGGCCCCTTTTCACTTTCCCCCATTCCCTCACGGCTGATGACACCATCACAGCTGTTGTTCACACTAGTAACTTGACTCCTGTTTCTCTTTGGCTTCTTGCCTGCTGCTTCCACCAGACAGTCTCCTGCAAATAATAATTTCTACACAGAAATCACTTTGTCTAATTAACTTTCACCTATCTGGCTTCCTTGAAGTACAGGAGATCCCACCTAGAAACATATGCTACTCCCCACCCCCATCATCCCCTGATTTGAATCCTTTCCCTGGCTCCTTGTTTTTCATGGATCAAAATAAAATTTGTCACCTTCACCTTCAAAGACCTATGCAAATTGGCCCTTGTCTACTTAACTGTTCTTATCCAATCACATTTACCCTGCCTCCCTTTGATTCCACCAATGATGTCTCCACCATTTGTTCAATTTACTCACAATTAGGACAGCACACTTTTTAAACATGGAGAGCTCTCCTTGAAGTGGCTTGCAAAGTCACTTCCCTTTCAACCTTCAAGACACATTGCTACCATTAGTCACACTGGAGATGACTAAAAACCACAACTTTGACAAACACATTTTGTTCATTTTCTTCTCTCTTTATTGAAAAAGAAATGGGAAAAAAGAAAGAAAAGGAAGACAATTGGTAATAAATCTTGCCCAGAGCTAAACATGGTATATCTTTTGCCATCTTTATGCACTCTTCCTTTTGGGGAAAGCTCTTTCTCAGCATCTAAGGTGTTCAAATCCTTGACTGATCCACAGTTTTTAATGACCTCTTGACCACATGTTACCACTGGGAATAAAACATATGATCTAAGCCTCAAGCTACTCTGTTAACTAGTAGCAGTAGGAGACTTCTATCCTCTGATCAATCACTACAGAGAAGATGCAATATATTCAATCAGTGTGTTGCATATAATAATTATATCATGCTGAACCTCAGGTTAAATATAGATACAGAACAAGTGTCTCTATTTTGCATTCATCTAACAGTTATATGTTTTACTCCTGGCCTGAATTAAAAATCTTCTGTACTTTTTAACAAACTATTTGAAGTATGTACACATATACAAACTGGATGGGTCTACACATCACCCTATGGTGACATAGTAACCTGCTATATCACACTACCGTGACATAATGATCACATGGGTCTACACATGATCACCAGCTATGTCGCCCCCAGCAGTGTACTCCCCCAGTATAGTGTGCTGCTACGACAATGTAATGGCAAAATCTAACCATGCGCCATGCACACAGCTCAGGAACTGCCCGTACTGTGCCACGCTTCAGTACTTCCAAAAGGAAGTACTAAAGCATGGCGCCATAGCAACATCGCCATATGGCAACATGTAGACACTCCCATTGTGTAAATAAATAAATGATTATTAGCAAAGGACATTCCAGAATATATACTAATACAAAGTTTTGCTAAGCAGAAGGTGAATGCTTTATATAATTTTCTTCCTAATTTAAACATACTGTGTAGAAAGCAAAGGCTGAAGGGAAATGATAGACACTTGCTTTTTTTTTTAAAGAAATAAAATGGAATTTCTACTTGTCCACATCTTAATAAACAGAAGCAGGCTAAGCCACATTTCCTTTATCTGCACAAAGTGAATGGCATTTCAATCAATAAACCCAATAATGAGGTGTAAGAGGATCTAAGTATCCAGTTGCAAACATCAACTGCAGTAAATGCTTAGGAATACATTGACATAAACTAGATTTGTGCGTATTTCTTTAGTGAAAAGTAAATTCTCTTGGTAACTGACAGTGACCATTGACATGGTTTTCAAAATTAACATTGCATGATTGATTTTGAGGTAAGGAATGTTTTTATTCTAAAACTTATTATCTCACGACCAATGTGAAATCATGCAGTCTGAATTGGCTTTTTAAGTGATACTACATGGGTCAAGCTGAATGTAGCTCTTTCATATTCAAAAGCAGGTGCTGTGTGTATCATCCAGAGCAAGCGTAACAGGTAAGGAGGGACTACCTTATATACACTTCTAATATACTTACTTTTTTATTGTACCTTAGGCTACTTTGCTTAAGTGCAGGTTGTAACTCATTATTTTCTGGGCCATTTCATAAAATTAAATAGCTAAGAGTATCATGCAATTTCTTGAGAAATAAAATTAAAATATAAATATATAGAAACTGGATTTATGGAAGCTGCCACAATACCTGTATTTTCAGAGACAGCGGCTGAGCATACCCCTTCCTCTAGAGAGCTCTGGGGACATCTAATTGAGAGCTTACCTTGTGGGGATATTAGTGCATTATAAGGCAGTGTGTGAATTTATAACACGCTGGCCTGGCCAGCTGCACTAATCCCCTGTGTGAACATGCACTAAGGGTGTGTCTATGCTGAAGTCAAAACATGTGACTAAAGCACAAATAGACACACCCATTAGGGCTGTGTGAAATGTTGTCGGCTGTTTCATTTCAACGCTATTTCAACTCATTTTGAGCTCAAAACAGCAAAATTAAAATGAAATGAAGGACTTCAAAACCGCCTTGAAACAGAGGGCAGTCGAAATGTTTTGAAATGTTTCGAGTTTTGAAGCTGAAGCTGGGTTTGCCTGCAGGGAAACAGAAAGTAAAGAGAAGGAGGGGGAAGGCGGGAAAGGACTGCTCTCATATTGACATGTGTAGCTGGCCAGTGACTGTCATCCTTCCCAGAGGTCCCTTCCAATCCCAGTGCTCTGGAGGAGTGATGGAAAAACAGCATAAAAAAGCAGCATTGTTTGAACTTGGGTGTTTTCTGCCTCAGGGTCAGGTACTGAGCTGTCTTCCAGAAGCTCAGCAGTGTTAGACAACAAAGGCTACTATCATTGATTTCCTACTTGCTAGCCTAGCAAGTGGGATTCAGCAATCCCTTTTGCTTTCTTTCTTATGCACTTTTATTTTATTATTAGATTCATTGATTGATTCTTTTCAATGTATTCCTTTCCCAAAATCCTCTTTTTGCTTAGTCTATTTTGATTGTTTTCAAATCTGTGCTCTCTCTTGCAGTGTGTATTCCATTCACTGTGCAGGGAAGCACAGAATAATTATGTTGCATATTATAATATAAAATGTAAATAGGAAAACACATATATACATTTTACAGGTTGCAGAGGCAAGTGGCTCAGCTAAGTCTTCTCCTCCTGTTGCTGCGCCTCTGCCTGCTGAGGAGGGGGAAATTGCAGCATCCAAACATGTGCCTGCACCCCAGAAGCAAGTGGGTAGTGTGGTTGGGATCATTTTGATCTGGCAGATAATTCCACATATACTATCTGTCTGCACTGCTAAGCCAAAACCAGCTGTGGCAAGGGAACAAAACACATGAGCACCATGGGGATGCTAAAGCATCTCAAAAGGCACCACCCCCTTGCCCTTGCTCCTCCTCAGCCTGGCACCAGTGGGAGCATGCCCAAAGGGAAGTCCCCCTCAGATGCCTGCTGTGGATAGCTAGTCCTTCTCCTTAGTTGAGCAGCCAGGGTTCACAGCACTCATGGACCCATCCTACCAAATCCCCAGGTAGTGCCCTCCCTGTATGAGGCATGCAGGGAAGAGCTGCACAAGGCAGGTCCGCAGGTGGCCTTACACTTCACCTTGAACATCTGGAGCAGCTGGAGAAGAGATCACACATACCTCTCCCTCAAAGAGGGTAGACCAGTCAAGCTGTTGGTGGTCTCTCCTTCAAGCTGAGATGATGGATGAGTCCCACACAGCAATAGAGATCATGGGAGCCATGAACTACTTGGTTCAGGGGTGGCTCGTTGGGCAGGGCGAGCTCATCCACAGGTTTATGGTCACTGGCAATGGGACTAATATGGTCAAGGTGGTCTGTGATGCCAACTTTGTTGGCATCTGCTGTGGGGCACACAAGTTCACCCTCATTGTCAGGGATGCCTTGGAGAGGGACAGGGCTGCCACTGACAGTGCCAGCAAGTTCATTTAAAAATGCAAGCTACTTCCACTGGAGCATCAAGGGGGACAAGATGCTGCAGGACAAACAAGCAGAGCTGAACATCCCGCAGCACAAAATCATGCAGGGTGTGACGACTTTGTGGAACTCCACATGCCTGATGCTTGAGAGGCTGGTGGAGCAACAAAAGGCCATCCATGAGATGGCCTTGCTCAGGGAGATTGGGATCAGCACCCCCTTAACAAAGCTGAGTGGGATACCATCTCCCAAAATTTGATGGTCCTTAAGGCCTTCCTTGAGGCCACCGAGACCCTCAGTGCTGGCAATGCCCTCCTTAGCTAGGTGATCCCTGTAGTGAGGGAACTTAAGAGCCAAACAGAGAGCTTCCAAAGGATCAATGTTCCTAGCTGGGGCAAGCCACTGTCACCAGATGTGCAGGTACTGGTGAGGTGGCTGAAGGATGGCATCAAGAAATGGCTTGATCCCTTGTGGTCCAGTATAGTCCATGTGGTCCACGCTGGACCAATGGAAGGCATCAGGAAAAGCCATGGGATCAGGAAATGGCTTGATGCCTTGTGGTCCAGTATGGTCCACGCTGCCATGTGTGACCCAAAGGTTAAGGGCAATGTATGCAGCAGCCATAGCCTGAATCAGTAGACAGAGGTGCTGGTGAAGACAGCCAGGGAGGCAGAATGGTGGAGGTGGGGGGAAGTGGCAGAGGAGGATTCTCTTTCTCATGCTAGCACACCATCCACCAGTCAGTGGTCATCAACCTCCTAGGTACAGAAACTCATGGACTCAATATAGACATTGGAATTCTGACACACTACAACCTTGCTGGACATCTGACTCCCCAGGTACCTCTCTACTTTTACCTGTGCTGCTACATCCCCCTTCCCTCACCCTGCCCCCCTTCGGGGCATGGCCACTTCCCCTTGCGGGGTCTGCTCCCTACTGGGGCTCTGGGGCGCCAGCTGGAGGAGCTCCAGGCCACAGTCCAGAGACTGCATGCCATCAGGGACTGCGAGCAGGAGATAGACTCCTACT
>NW_017728907.1:31412204-31426363 GCF_001723895.1 Crocodylus porosus | reverse complement strand
CACACACACACACACACACTCACACACACACACCAACTGCAGATGCCTCCTTAGCCTGACAAAGGGTTTTTTTAACCTGAAACCTTGCTAAGATATATTTCTATAACTATTCAGTTGGTCTATTAAAATATACCAGATTAGACTAACCCAAAGAACCTTGTCTGCTAGTGCTATGTCCTTAGGACCAACACCCCTAGCACCTGACCAGAAGGATGCAGGGCCCTGGGCACATCTAAACCCCAGGGCTGGGGCTGGCAGGGAGATTTCTCAGGCAGGATCTGGAGAAGAAGCTCCTGCAAGAGAGGAAAGAAAGGTTCTGTCACTGTTTGGCTGTCTGAGATGCTGCTTGTGCTACTGTTCTGCTCACTATGTTTTTACTGTTGTGGGCCAGTAGGGGGTGCTGCTGCACTGAGCACCCACCTCACAGTCACCTTCCAGGCTCCAAGTGTCTCCCTGGGGGTGCCTTAGGTCTAGCTGACCCCCTTCCTGGAGCACATCTGCTAGCCTGGGGGTACTGTTGCCACCACTCAGGGTCTGGCCTGATCCTGGCACTGTGCACCCTGGGAAACACTGGCCTAGTAGTCCTTGAGGGTACTTGACCCAGTTCAAGAACTTGGGGTGCTTCCCTCAGTCTGAAGCACAAATAGTGGTCTCCCTTAGTCAGCCAAACCAAGGGGACCCCCAAGGCATAATCTAGGCTCACTCCCAATCAGTCTCCCACACTAGGTACAAAGGAGATCTTTATTGGTTATAAGGAGTAGGTTTGGAATAAGGTACAGCATACAGCAATATCCCATAGAGCAAACTGGCATGGCTGGGTAGCCTTTGATTACGCATCCGAGTTACTGCAAGCTATATATCTAGTTAGATCTCAGGTAGCTTAGTCATGAGTATCATCCAGAGGCAGGTGGAGATTTCCTCTGGAGGCAGGCTGTTCAGATGGTCCAGCTTCTCTCTCTGAGTTTTTTCATCATGGCTACTGCTCCTCCTCCTGGGCAGTTCTTAACTTTTATAGCCCTTATGACCTGATTTACCTGGTCCAATGGAGACCAGCACCTGTTGGCTGCCGGCCAACTAATTTGAAATGCATCACTGGTTGCTGAGCAGACTGGCAGGGTCGCTACCCCCCTCCCAGTCAGGTTGGCATTACTTTGAACAATAGAGAGCATAAGCCCCTCACCCACGTATATGATACCAGTCATATAGGCAAAGGGAGCAGGTTTCCCTCCTCTCTCAGGAATGTATCCAGCTCAGGTTACAACTCAGGGCTACCTACAGAGCCCATGGGGTGTCTGCCGTCTGCAGGGACCATGTTAACCAAATTGTCACATAGCAGAGTTTTTGGGGAGAGACAGAGGTGGGATTCTGCCACAATTATTACCTGTTGTTATTTAAAGTGGTGGACCAAACTGAGGCTGTAGGTGAGGAGGAGGCCTCATTGGGGCCTGTGGCATGTAGAGGCCTCAGTGCCAGTAAGGGCATGCCTTAACACACACACACACCCAGTCACACATGTCACAAGTTTTGCTTGTCAGCAGCTTGAGGTGAAGTTTCCCAGAAACCCCTACACCTGTCTCCCTAAAACCTGGCAGGCTTCATGGCTTCAGAAAGGGCTACCATGCCAGTAGTTTTCACCCCACTGCATGACATGAGTTTTGCTTTCAAGATTTTGAGGTGCAGGTTCCCTAGAAACCCCTGCACCTAGCTCCTTGAAACTTGGTAGGCTTCATGCTCTCAGAAGAGGCTACCAAAAATGACAAAGTGTTTCATTCTGAGTTTCATTTCATTTGAAGCAGTGTTCCTTTTTTTTTTTTTTTTTGTCAAAACTGTTTTGCTGTTTTGACACTGTTTCAATATTTTGTCCATAGGCTATAACGGGGAAGCACAAAACGTCAAAACAGTGTTGAAACAGTGAACCAATTTTGACAAAACAAAATGGAACAGTGCTTCAAAATGAAACGAAACTCAAAATGAAACACTGTCCCATCAAAATGGCAAAACAGAAGTCAAAACAAAATGGTGCTGTTTTTGCACAGTCTTAATTACCCATGCAAGTTTTAAGCTAGCTAAGTTAGGTACAAATAGATATTGAGGAGCTGTGGCAGCAGAGATTCCTCATGGACTAGTTTACCCTGATTATTTACCCAAGATCCTGAAAGAGTGTCACGCTCCATTCTAAACCCTGTGGCTAAACTATTGCTAGTAACTAGTTTAAAGCTCCGTCTCCCTGAGCTACAGTGACACCTGGGACAGCAGTGCAAAGAGACTCTTTTAGCTGCTGCCCTGCTTCCTGCACGTGCGTAGAAACATGGAGGATTCAGCAAACATCCACCCCTTCTGACTAAAAAAGTCAGTTGCTGCAGTACTAGCATATTTGCAACTTGTTCTTCCAGTCTCAAGACACTGCATTTGAGCTAATGCTAATGCAGTTGAAAAAGAGCCATTAGAATTAAACCAAAATCAACATAAACTACTTGTCAAACTTTAAATATTTTGAGATGTCTTCTGTTTATTTCTTTCATGTTCTCAATAAATAAAAGACTATTGTGCAATAAGTAAAATGGACCAATTCACTAACTCATGGTAGACTCCATTTTTGCTAAGCTTTCCTTTATGCTTTTTAAAATGCACTGCTTAAAAAAAATCTCTCACTCAAACTCTTTTTCAACTTAGTCCAAATTATTTGAAAGGTTTTTGATGTCCTGAGTGCACCTTAGGTTGAATGCAATGGATACAGCTGGCTTGTTGACAGTGGTGTAAGAGACATGGAAGTTCAAAGCCAGCTTCCTAAAATTATATAACACATTCAATTTTGGTGGCCTTCACCACTACAGCCACCCACTTATAACCTTTCTGGGCATTCTATTTCACAAGGTAATATATAAAACCACTTGCCTGATCTTTTAAATATGGAAGAAATACATGCAGGAAAATATAGAAAGAAGCTTTGTTTAAAATAGCCTCAGCAGTCTTGAGGCAACTAATGGTTTATTACATTGCCTGGTGAACTAACCCTACAGCAAATCACAAAGGAAGAGGAATACATTTTTGAAGGTGCTTGAGCACAGTGATTGCTCTTCAGATGTATCCCAACTACAGACATAGAAACATGCTTGAGAAATAAATGTTTGATGATCTACACAGTGAAAATTTACAACATGTTCATTATCTCTCAGAAAGTCTCATTATTTGCTTTACCTGTGAACCTACAAAACACTTCCGTGTTTACACCTGAGTGAATATTTCATAGACTCACTTCTGCTACACTGTAGCTGTTTTTTGATTTCCAATCTCAAGGTGAAATGTAGGGCCAAAAATGGCATTCAAGTATGTGCAGGTTGTTTGGCTGGCTTTACTTCACACACCTGCCTGCCCCCTGCCCCAGCCTCCTTGCCTAAGTGAATATACTCAAGTCATCCTGTGTACACGAAATGTGTGCTGATTGATAAACATGTGCATTTGACTGAATCACATGCACATAGGCCAAATGGATCCATTGAGATATTTTTTCCAGCCCGGCTCTAATAACATAAAGCAATCTGTTTCTTTCATTTTTCATAACTTGCTGCTGTATTCAAGGTCTACTCCATTCTTTTTTCCACAAATCCAAAACAAAAAACAAAAAAAGGAAAGAACAATAAAATATAAGTATATGTAACATGAATTCCAGTGTCACCAACATTTATTTTAGACTTAATTTAAAGCTCTGCATTCACAAGTTTATGCCCATGAACGACATGTGCCCCCAGCAGCTGGGAGGGCATGGCTGTGCTGGCAGGAGAACAGTGGTGGTGGCAGTGCTGGGAGCCCAGTGGTGGTGAGTGGGGAGCTCTTGCAGACACCGCTGGCACTGTCCATGGCGGGGGGTGGGGGCGGGTAAGCACTGACCAGGGGTTGGTGACCACGTGCAGGCACCACCAGCGGCAGTGGTGGCCAGGGGTGAACATGAACCTCCCGCAGACACCATTGGCAGTGCCAGCAGCAGGGTGGTGAGTTTGCAAGGGGTGCACTGCCACACCCAGGGGGGCACGTGCACTCACATGCACCCCCTACACATTGCCCCGGTCATGTCTGTGTATATAGTATATAAATTATTTAAATGTTTCATGGGTTTGTTCTGGGATAGACACATTGTACTTTATTCCACGGCTGTGGTTTTGGACTAACTGCATGGTAATATGTTCTTCTCCTGGGAAGCTGGCTATAAGTGGTTGACAAACTAGCTAGTAACCTCTCTCAGGGTTATAGGGCTGTCAGCTGTTAAGTACATTGGCATAGCAAGGATTGCCAGCCACAGGATTCTGCAGATCTGGGAACTATTGATACAGAGTATGAAAAAATGCAAAGCACAAAACAAAACTAGGAAAAGATCTAACTTTTGAAGCAATTTTGCATATCCATTTATTCCTTGCCCAGGGGGGAAGATATGACTAGGGCTTGTTCTTTCCCCCACTCTTGCCAATGGAAACTCTCCCACTGATTAGAATTGTATAGGATGAAGGCCTTAATGAATATCCTCCCAAATACAGAATAAAAATAACAGAATGCCTCAACTTAAACCAAAATACATTCCTTTGTTTTTCAGGGCTAATTTGTATAAATCCTGCCATCTCTTAGAGACAGATACTGATAGTTAGTGATTGATAATGGCTGCATCTATACATGCACTTTACTGCAGAGTAGACTAATTAGCTGAGCAGTAAAGGCTCAGTCTACATGTGCACTGGTATTAGAGCACTGTAAATTAATTAACTCCATTAAGTGTGATCAAACTCATGTGTAGATGGTGACTACTGACCCCTGGCTCCTGCCAGCCCCTCAGCCACCTAATGTCACCACCCAGAGTCCAGAGCTAAACCCCTGTTGCCCCTGCCAGCCTGGGACATCTCCACCCCTGCTTAAATTGCTGCTGTCATGGGCAAACATGTAGATGCAGCACCTGGGAGCAACTGACTCTGGCTTGAACTGCTCTGGAGTTTATCATGTTACATTAATAGCATGTGTAGATGCACCCGGTATAAATTCCCCTACAGCTGCTTAGTTTCTTTTGGCTCTTTGAGTTACTGATGGACAATGAGACAAGTTCCAAGAAAAAAAAATTTTTTTTTTTCTCTAGACACTAAACAGAGATGTCTGAAGAACCGTAGGTCCAAATCATGTTGCAAATCAACATGGCTCTGTTGTTGAAGACAGTGGCCCCACATCAAAGTATACCGGCTGAAGAACTCAGTGAATAATGTAATGCACTTCTCATAATGCATTCATACTAGTCTAAAAGAGAAATGGGTTAAGAAAGTAACCGTTATCCCAGGAGAAAGTCAAATGCAGTACGAAGCCGGTCTGCTCCAGGGAATACAATTTGGACATAGGCTTTACTTGTTACATACTGCTGGAACAACACAGCTGACATCACAAGGGAGAAGTGTCAAGCTAACAGTGCGCATCACAAGAAAGCTGCTAAAGAAGCGATTCTGTGTTACAAGGCTCCTCTGATGAATCAGTGTCCTTGTGATGGTAATGTTTCTTTATAGCTCTGCCCTCCCCCTTCTTATCCCTTGGGGATGTTTCTAATATTGTTTTAGAGCACAAGTAGCCACTACTGGACTCGAGTGGTTTGTAGGGATAGGGGATAAGATGCTTTCAGCTGCATATTACAAGATCCAGGTTATTTCCATATATTCATACAGGTCTTAATCCAGCAAAGCATATTCTTAATATTAAGCGTGTAAGCAGTACTGTTCCCTATAATGTAATTTAGACATGTAGTAATGTGCTTTGCCTGATTACAGTCTTATTGTTAAACTCAAGTTGTGGCCATATCTGATGGATGGAGCTATCTTTCCTGTTACTGTGTCATTTTAGTCTCTTCTTGCTTTAAAAACTGAGGTTCACAGTCTGACAAATGCTACAATAGGTGCCTAGCTGATTTGTACCATGAAATCTGCACAGCTGCAAAACAAGATAAACTGGGTGGGGAGTACCCTTTCTATAGCAGTGCACTGATATGACTAAAGCAGTAAGGAAAGGGTATGGTGGGGGAGGTGGGATTAGAATAATGGAGATGAGTACAATGGGAGATTTTAAAAAGCTTTTCCATTACGCTAAATGGTCAGATTCAAGTTTAAGGAAAAACTCAAGGTCCCAGATGCTTCCCATTTTAACTTGTCTAGATTATACCTTGAGTATAGTGTTAGTAAATGGTTAGCACTCTGCTCACTCTCCCATACACCTTTTGCCTCTCTCAGCAATGCCCCGCTCCCTCCTTCCTTCTTTGTATCTAAATTCTTCTTTAGTTTAAAACCTTTCTTTCTACAAGTCCATTCATAGCATCTGGGCTAACTACAGACAGTCAAAATGCCCAAGGCTGAATTGATTTAATCTCTGCAAGTTGAACCGATAAGCAAGTGAATAGATGTTCACTTTTGTTTCCAAAAATACAGCCACGTGCCTGCAGTGGCCCAGGCCAGAAGCCACTAAAGCATGCCTCCTTGCTTGGCTGGCAGACAGCTTGAGCCAAGGCTAACCCACCCACCCTGCAAGAGGAGCTTTGGAGGGGAGGTACAAAGCATCCTGAGATGCTGGGGAATGTGAGTTAACTTGAAACTGGAAGGGATCTGGCACAGAAGTTCAATAAACTGATTTAACCTAAATCAGTTACATCTGATACTGCATCCATCCAGGCTTATCTTAAACCAGTTTCAGCCATCTTGAAAGCAGTTTGTGTATATTGAACTTCTGTTGTTACAGATTTGAACCAGTTTTAAATCCCTTATACCAGTTTTTGTGTAATTTCTATTCATAACCTTAATCAAGCAGGCTGTTGCCTATGAAAGCTCAGATCTGTAAGTTAAATAATCTCTAAGGTCTATCCCGCTCTACTTTCTGAATCTTAAGGCTGTATCCTAGTGTCCTCCACACTGTCCCTAAATGGACCTTTCATGCTGAGTGTCACAAAATGGCTCTGATTTAGCTGACCTTCCTGAGTGTTCCTACAGCATCCAGATGTGAGGTAGAGCTAATTACTGTGGATGCAGTGCTTTATAAACAGAGCTACACTACTTAGGGTTCCATAGGTAGCTTCTTAGAGTAGCTAAGCACTGTAATTACCTGAATCTGAGATAACTTCAAACAATTTGATTCTAGACATGAAAAATTCATAAATTTGTCATAATTTTCCATAGATCAGGTCCTCAAGGTATCCATTTCTAAACAGTTGGGGGAGAAGGTGATTAGGAACAGTCAGCATGGATTCACCAAAGGCAAGTTGTGCCTGACCAAACTTGAGATGGCAGGGGGGATGGCAGCATAGGCTGTGGGGGCAGGCTAGAAACAGAGGCTGCAAATCCAACCCCAAATATGACCTTGAACTGTCCTTAAATCCAAGACAAGAGGCTTTTTTTCCCCCACATTGAATGGAGGGGAAAAAACCTCATCACAGATTCAAGTACATATGGTAGCTGCCCATGACAAGGCAGCGACACTAACTAGAACTGGAAGTGGTGTAGACTACTTCTCATTCTGATGGTCTGCAGAGCATCCAAGACTGTGTCTCAAACTTTGCTTCCTTCAGGTTGGTTCCTTTTTCATAATCATGGTCCTACCTCAGTTGCTTGAGTCCAGTTGACTACCTCTCTTCCACAGAAATTCTACACTTCCTTCAAAGTCTCATTTATGGTGTCCTGGCAGTCTCAGACTAGAATTCTGGAAGGCCAAGTCTCAGAAGCAGGTAAGTATTTAGCTTTCTAAAGCATATAGGAGGGGTTTCAAATGCCTAGATACCTGGAAATCCCACCGCGCAGCTCTACAGTGCTTACCTTTAGAACCTACATACCGTCATCACTGCAGAATGTGCGCCAAATTAACATGTACATTTGCAAATGGAAAATGTCTTGGATCCACAAAAAGGTTTGCTTTGGTTGCAAAATGGATAAGTTGTAGGAAGAGCTTCACTTATTTTCACATTAACATTTAGTGTTCTCTGTTTTAGTAAGTTATGATACAGAAAAACTTGATAGAAAGATTTTCTACCTGACCTTAAAAAAAGTGTTAATAAGCAGCAGTCAACCCATCAGCCAACAAATGGTTTTATTTTCACTGAGTGTGGGTTTGATGCTTAAAGGGGAGATGGATAATTAAGACTTCATGTTTCAAAATATTAAATATTGATTTGTAGACATTTAGCAGCAGGCACAAAGCTCTCTTGAGGGATGGCAGCAACTGTCTAAAAGATTATAAAAGATTTTAGCTCTCCTTGTAGAATTTAACATTTATTTTTTATTTAAAATTTATGAAATGAGAGTAAAATACATCAGAAGGTCTCTTCTAGTCTTCTGAGTGGGTGTCATTTCTGCTCTGTGTGGCTAGTTTGAGTCAAAATGGATACAATTTTTTTTCAGGTTTGTATTGGCTTTTGGTTTATTGAAGTGTCAGAAGGTTTATAAGCTCTTCAACTTCAATTTTGATTGTTTTACCCAACTACTGTCACTTCTTATCAGCATTAAAGGCAGAAATCAAAGACAGAGACCCATGGGAGGTGGAGTTTCAAACATACAGTATAGCTCTTGTCTTTCACAGTTATAAGCTATGCCATCTCTGTTTCTGACAAGAGAGCCACAACAAGGCAAAAAAGTGAGTTTTTTATTTGTTCTAATTAGTTTATGTAATAAACAAAGACACTCTTTACTAGTGTGTTCTTTCTTCATGGCTTAGGGACATCGCTGAAAGAACTGCAGGAGACACTAGAAGAGAGCTTTACTGCAAGCAGACAGCTGTTGTTTTCAGTCTCTTTTTCCAAATTCACAAATCTGGAGCTTGTCTGTTTGAATCTGTCCATGTTGATAAAATCTATTGCAGGCTCTTTACCATTTTTTGATATTTTCCCTTTGAGAAAGCAACCCGGAGATTATGGTTTAGTTTGAAAATTAACCCCTTTGTGTAGTATTTGAGAGTCTTCCCTTTTTTTTTTAAATAAGATTTACAGAGTCTTGAGATTTTTCAGCACTGAAATATCCTCTGGGTTTTCCTGTGACACTAAAACAAAGCCCCAATAATAGAGCTGTTTTGGAAAGCCATGCCTACATGGACACATTTGGAAAAAGAATCAACATTCAAGACAAAAGGTGAACTGAACTTTCAAAGTAGCTCACCATCAGTAGAAGAGCTGGGCACCATAAGTTCATTCTTCTGGAACCCCTCCCGATATTGACTGAGCTGCCAATATGGAAACCTTACTGGTGAGTAAAAACTGGTGGAATTTTTGGCTACGCGTTGATGGTTCCCTTGATCAGACCAAATTTGTAAATAAATGAATTTGTTCAAGGTACAACTTGTTCTTTTAGCAAGTATATTCTGAAACCGACACAAATTTTCACAGTCCATTTTGTTTTCTTTAACAGGCATATTCAATTTAGGGACTAGCTGACATATTTTCTGTGCTGCACATTTAACAGTTTTAAGTTGATCAAATCCATTTCAGAATGTTCCCCAGTTTATGCAGAATCACTTTAAATAAGTGTGAGCCAAATTGTTCCTTTTACCTTCAGATCAGTTTATTAGGCTTTTGAAATGCATTTCAGTGTACTATCAACAGCGGTGAGGAGGAGAAAGGAAGGGAGAGTGACAGAAAATCCATTTGACAGAGTAAATAGGCTCTGCACACGTGTGCATATAAGTGTGTTTATATGAGTAAAGTAATAGCAGAAGCATTGATAGAACAGACACCTTTTAGCATTATAATGACAAATCATAAAAGATGACACACTTTAAAAAAAGATTATGTTTATTGGAGATTTGATTATTTCAGACCCATAGCAAATGGAAAATTGACTGAGACAAGAGAACCCAGTGACTTAGGATCCAAATTGAAACAGTGAGGGTCAGAGCCATATGGAAACAAAGAAAGGACTTAGGCCCTAAAAAAGGGTTTGGGTAAAATTTAATCCAACACTGCAAAAAAAAAAAACTCCTGGTCATTGCCATCTCCTTTAGGAGCCACATACATTATCTAGGCACCTCCTTTTTTGACCTGAACATTCTCTAGACTTATCTACTTATGTTTAGAACTACCCCAGCATGAACAGACTGGTGCCTACATCCCACCTCAGCACTATCTGAATCCAGAAACTAAATGAAAAGTGAACTAAGTCCCTTGATCCTGTTGGCATCTCAGTGTAGGCCTAATGCACACCAAAGCATAGAGTTCAGCACACAACACAGCAACCACACTTACTAAACTGGGAGGTACTCTCCATCCCTACTACTGAGCTTGGGACTGGAGCCCAGGACTCTTCCTCTCCTACCTGAGATCTCTAATCAGCAAATTATGGAGCCTGGCTTTTATTCATTTGCGTTCTGTCTGGTCCCAGGAACCTTGAATTTGTTGTTGCACAATAGAGCGGCTTCAACAGAAGGATGCAGGGTGCTCTACCTTAGGGGATCCTATAGGTTGGTAGTTAGGGCACTCTCTAAAAAATAATGTGAAGTGGATTTGAATCCTCTCAAATTGGAAAAGTCTAGAGGTCAGGTCTACAACTTCCTGGATAAGCCTAAGCTATCTGACAAAAGTAGAAACTATCACCACTCAACATCATCGGCAATCCCTTGCAGATGACTGTCTTCCATGTTTGTCTTATCTGCGGATCCTAGGTGATAGTCTCCCATGAGTTGATGTCGATATTGCATTTTTTCAAGTTAGCTTTGAGGACATCCTTGAAGCACTTTCTCTGCTCTCTTTTTGAGCATATGCCTTGACTGAGCTGGGAATCTGGAGCCAGACATCTGGATGATGTGGCCAGCCCAGCAAAGTTGATGTTAGATGAACATCATCTTGATACTCATGATGTTTGCTTGCAAGAGGATGTTAAAGTTTGTGCATTTGTTTTCCCACTGGATTCAAAGGATCTTCCACAGGCAGCATTGATGGCACTTCTGCTGTGGCTTAAGATGTCCCTGGTATGATGTCCACATCTCAATTCTTTACAGTAAGGTGGGGATCATGATTTCTTGATAAACCATGAGGTTGGATCCAGATCTGGTGTCATGATTTTCAAACACCCATTTCCCTAGGTATTTGAAGGCTGCACTTTCACATTGGAGACAATGTTGGATTTCTTCATCTATGTCAACCTTCTGTAAGAGATGGATCCAAGGTACAGGGACTACTCAATGTTCTTCAGAGTCTTACCATGAAGCTGAATTACAAGAACTGGGAACTTCTCATTAAGAGTTTGTTGATGAAGGATCTTAGTCTTCTGAAAGTTAAGCTTCAGTCTTGTTTTCTTGTATGCTTCAGTAGAGATTTCAATGATGAACTTAATCAGTCCAACTGCAGAAAGGCAAATCCTGCTGCAACAGTTACACATATATGGCTGATTGCTGCTGGTGAGGGTGTATCTTTTCTCCTTCTCCTTTTCTCCTTGATGTTGGCTCTGCGCTGTCATTCAAAGAAGGCTGTTGCCTTTTTGATTTGGATCCAAGCACCAATCTGTACCACAGTTTATGGTCAGTACCACAGGCAGAAAAGGACCTGTTCAGGGTGTCCTTGAAGCACTTACATGGGGCCCCTCTGTCACATTTCCCAGACGTCCATTTCCCATATAGCATGGCATTTGGTAGGTGGCTGTCATCCATCTGGGCCATGTAGCCTGCCCACCACAGTTGAGTCTGCAGGAGAATTGCCTCAATTCTGGTGTTATTGGTTCTTTGTAGCACCTCCACATTGGTGACATAATCCTGAATGATGCGGAGGCAGTGCTGATGAAAGTGCTCAAGGAGGAGTACATAGCAGTGATATAAGATCCATGACTCAGCACCATATAGTAGAATGAAGATAACAGTTCTGTACACCTTAACTTTGGTCTGTGCCTGTAGGCTGTGACTATTCCAGACCAGCTTGAACAGTCTGCTGAAGGCACTACTGGCTTTTGAGAGTCTATTATCTACCTCCTTGTTGATCATGGATTCATATGAGATGACAGTCCCCAGGTAGGTGAACTGCTTGACAGCATTTAGCTCAGTTCCTTTGATATTCATCTTCAGTGGCATATAAGCTTGGCATGGAGCTGGCTGATGAAGACCTTCAGTCTTCCTCAGGCTAATGGTGAGTCCAGAGAGTTGAGCTGCAGTAGCAAAGCAAGTAGTCACGTGCTGCAGATGGTGTTGAGCGTGTGCCAGCAGGACTCAATCATCTGTGAACAGAAGTTCATGGATGAGCTGTTGCGAGGTATTTGTGTAGGCCTGTAGCTGTTTGAGGTTAAAGAGGTTTCCATCTGCCAGGAAGCAGATGTAGACACTTTTCTCACCTTCCCTAATATTATCCAATGCTTGCTGCAGCATCATGATGAAGAAAATGGTGAACAAAGTAGAGTCTTGCTTAACTCCATTGGAGATCACCCATGAGGCTGTTGTTGCACTTGACTTGTCCATACTGACTGTCATGGAGTTACCTAACCATGGTGAGGAACTTAGGTGGGCACCCAACCTTCTTGAGAATCTTCCAGAGATTCTTGGCCTACGTGTCAAATGTCTTAGTGAGGTTGATGAAAGTGATGTACAGCTCCTTGTTCTGCTCCTGGCACTTTCCTGTATTTGCCTGAACACAAATACCATATCTATCATGCCTCTGTTTGCTCTGAAGCCACACTGGCTCTCTGGGAGGACCTCACTTGCTTTGGCAGGCATCAGCCTGTTGAGGAGAATTCTAGCTAGGAACTTCCCAGCGATGGTTGTTGGAACAGTCTGACCTGTCACCTTTATTCTTATACAGAGTGATGATTACTAGAGCTGTGCGAAGCTCAGATTTGAAGCTCTCCAAATCGATTCAGAGATTCAGGCAGTCCCCACTCGCTGTTTCAGGGAACTGGACCTGGAATCCATGCTGGTAAGTAGGGGATGGGGGAGAGCTGGCTGGAGGTGGGGGGAGGAGACCCCACCAGGCCTCATCCCCTGCCTGTTCCCCTAGCTCCCCTGAGCACCCCCTGATCCCTGTCTTCTCTCCCAGCCCCCACCCATGGCTGCCCCACCTGTCATAAGCTCGCATCACCTGCTCACTCTCCTAGGACCTCCTCCCTGCCCCAAATTCTGGTTCTTTAAAAAAAGAAAAGAAAAACAAAACAAACAAACAAACAAAAAGCAGCCATCAGCGCTTATGGGGGCTCATGGCAGAGCCCACCCCCCCATGCAGTGTGGGGCAGCAGGGATTGGATTACAGTGGAGGGTAGCAGGGATCGCTCCCTGCCTGGCAGGAGCTGGTGAGTGCTGGGCTTTTTTTTGTTTTTTTTAAGAGCAGGGAGCTGGGTTTGGGCGGAGCAGCCATTGACAGGGCTGGGAGAGCAGGCAGGGGATGGGGCCTGTTTGGTTCAGAGATTCGGCTGAGTCAGTGACAGCCGAATCTCCGAATCAGATTCAGCTGAATGGATTTGGGACAGTGGTTTGAAGCACCAAATCAAATCACTGTCTCCACGAATTGGCCAAATCCAAAGTGAATACTAGCTGCTTCACACAAGCCTAGTGATTACAGCATCACACAGATCTTGTGGAATTTTTCCCTGCTCCCAGCAGGCTATGAAGAGCTCACAGTGCTTGGAGTGTAGAGTAGAATTCCATCAATTCCAGGGGCTTTGTTGCTTTTTCTCTGGTTTATAGCGGTAAAGGTTTCTTCCAGTGTAGTATACTCATCTAGTTTCTTCTTGACAAACAGTTGCTTAATTTAGTTGATGGCAGACTCATGTACAATGCATTCAGTACTAAAGAGAGTTTGAAAGTGCTCAGACCATCAGTCCATGATACAGTCTTTGTCATCGTATAAAGTGGGGCCACCAGAGAGCCTCAGTGGACTTAGATCAGGAAGGTGGGGCCCTAGACAGATTTCAGTGCTTCGTAGAAGCTTCTGGTGTTTTCACTGTCAGCATACAGTTGCATTCTTTCTGCAGGAGTAGTCCACTATTCATTTTGGATGTCCCACCATTTCTGTTGAAGGGTGTTACATGCCTGCAATAAGCCGTCTTTCTCTCTCAGCTAGTTTGCTATGCTAGAAGGGCTTGAAGACCTTAGTCTTCTGAAAGCATTCAGTCCCATTTTCTTGTATGTCTCAGTAGAGATGTCAATGATATCAACCTTACATCATGTCAACCTTACATTCATTCAGTAGTTTAGCTCTACTC
>NW_017728907.1:31388401-31412104 GCF_001723895.1 Crocodylus porosus | reverse complement strand
GACCAGTTTTGGTGGGTATCCATACTTCAGAAGGATCCTCCACACTGTTGTTCAGTTAACAGTGTCAAAAGACTTTCATAGGTCAAAGAAGGCCATGTAGACAGCTTTATGCTGTTCCCAATATTTTTCCTGCATCTGGCAAGGAGTGAAGATCATGTCAGTTGTACCTCTTGATGCCCTAAACCTACAATGAGATTCCAGGAGCAGCTCTTCAGCATGTGGAAGGAGACGGTTCAGGAGCATTGTCACACTGATTCTTCCTGGGGTGGACAGCAATGCAATTCCTCTGTAGTGTCCACAGGTGGATTTGTCCCCTCTCTTGAAGATTGTCATGATCACGGCATCCCTGAAGTCATTTGGATTTCCTTAACATTCCAGATCTTTAGGATAAGGGCATGGATCTGTGATACAAGCTCCTCTCCCTACTCCTTGAAGATTTTGCTGGTGATGCCATCCGTTCTCGATGCCTTGTTGTTCTTCATCTTCTTGATGTCTTTCCTCACTTTGTCAAGTATTGGAGGGATTTCACGATTGTCTCTGACCGGGTGTTGCAGGATGGAATTGACAACACTTTTCATCAAGAGAATCTTGATTGAAAAGGTCTTCAAAATACTCCTTCCGATTGCCAACACTACCACTTTCTCAAGAGTAACCAGAGTGCTGTGCTTTATACTGAAATCTATGCTGCTGTCTTTCAAGCATCCTTGTTTCAGCAGGTATCTCCCCTAAGAGCAATATGGACCATATAACAAGATAGAAACACCCCTCCTACAGCCCTGAGTTTGATGCTTCTGAGAAATAAGAATTCAGACATACCCCTGTGCCTAACATTTTCTGTTGGCTAGCTGTAGGTGCCTGCTCCCCTCCTGGACAATTTAGATCATCCTTAAGATGCACCTAAGTCTTCCCATTCACAATCTAAGAAACTTAGGTATTTAATATTGTTGATTTGCACCATCCCACTATAGCAAGGTTTAAGAATGACTGTGCCTAACTGGAGATCCCAGTGTCAAAGAAAACACATGCTAGAAAAAATGAGGGTAGCACATGTGGCAGCAGCGTGTGCCACCTGAAACTGGAGCCTGGCCAGCTGGAGCCATGTTCCAGCTGCTGGCCGGGCTTTCTGCTGCTGGATTTCCACTGCTGGATCTTCTGGAGAGCCAAGGATATTTGTCTGCAAGGAAATGCATGTGCATGATCATCTGGACATGCTCTTAAGAGATGGATTCGAATGTTGCTACTCATGACAGAAACACAAAAATGTAAAATGTGTTTGGATAAAGTAGTCAAAGGTACACATGCCTGCTCATGAGTAGACATCCATTCCCCCTGCAGTGTAATTTAGTTTGTATGCTGATGTCAATTAGACTGGGTTGAGAAACAGACAAACACACAGCTGACTTGGGGTAGCTCGCAAGAGTTGGTGGCTATTAAAATGCCATGCCTGGGCCTTAACACTGTTTGCCTGTCTGTCTGTTGCAAACACCTACTCTGTGATAGCTGTAGACAGAGAAAACGTAACCTATTGTATTTTACACCAGTAGCATTTTATTCCTGAGCCTTTCAGGGAAATTGTCTATAGAAACAGGTGAAGTTATTCTGGTTCCAGGTGTGTCCACTACTCTTTATTTTGTGTAATAACAGGTACATTGGTCCATGTCTGCTAAGAGATGATGTGTACAAACTTCCCTTGCATTTCTGGTGCCATGTTGAGTTCTTCAATTTTATGACATTATTTCAAGCAAGCTGGGAGCCCATTTTATAGGGATTCTAGCTTCTGCATCATTTTCATTTGTTTTCATTTGTGCATTGTGGTAAAGATTTTTGTTTGTTTTGATTGTATCAAGTTGTCAGGCATCGGCTAAGGGAGAACCCGTGCTGAGATTTAGCTTAGACTTTGTTGAATGGGCACTTTTTATAGACTAAAATATAAATAAAGGGTCTTGGTCATGTGGGGGAGATGAATTTAGAAACCAAAGTTGTTAGTGATGCCTGGTACCTCCCACAGGTACTCATAATTAGTCTTTATGAATTCATCTTTTGCTGTTATCTGACAAAAACTCCAAATTATATGACAAAGCTTATATTCCTTTCAGCTCTAGGAATAAAATGTTAGCTTTTCCCCTATGACCTGCCAGATGATCATATGATCAAATGTGTACCTGCATTTCTTTTTGACATTTTTGAAATGCTGGGATTGTATTCTGAAGATAATGCACCCTGAAGTGGGGGGAGAATATGGCACATTTAATAATGTATACTTCATTTACAGTTTGGAGTGTTATCCAACTACTTGTGATGATACTTCTTCCAGTCATAATACTGATATATGCAGAGTTCTAACTACATTTTTAAATAGAACAACAACTGAATGATACATTCAAAATAATTCATGGAAAGGAAATAGATGCATTTCAGCATGGGAGAATATTTATGCATTATTTAACAGCAATAATGTTTGAATTCATACATTATGCAAATGTCGTTATAATCAGGAAAATGAAAGAACTTGGACTGCTGTAACATCTTTAAATTTACCATTAGGTACTTATTTGTGCATAACATTTAATACTGCACAATATTACAGTATGCCACTTGAAAAGAAAAGTTATCAGAGCCTAACAGAGTAAAAAAAAGAAAAGGTGATGAATTCCTGATTGCTACCTTCATGCTGACAGCTATAAGCTTATCAGCAAACAAGTGGAAGGGCTATAGGGCTAATTTAAATAAAGGCCACTTTTGAGCCTGAGTCAGTGTAGGCTTTATACACAGTTCACAATTTGGTTTCTAATCCTTACACACACCCACACACACACACAAATGGATTTAACTGATAGCCTGCTTGAGTCATGTCATATTTGGCTAAAATATCAACAACCATGTTTTGAAGCCAGCAAACTGTCAAAAAAAGCAGACCCTACCAAAACCAAAGCAAGATCTGGCCTCTCATGCCTATACAAAAGCCAGGACTCCTTTCTACAGCCCCCATCTCAACCCAGAGCTTTCCAATTCTGTCCTCCTCCTCAGTCTTACCTGCTAACAGAAGCAGATCCAGAGTTTTATAAAGGCGGGTGTGGCTGCAGCAACTGCCAATGCAGGGTTGGTTGCGGCCTCTGCTTCCAGCCTCCTCCTGCTCCACTGGGGTTGGCATTGGCAGACCATACACCAGGAGTAGCAGCTGGGGACTTTAAGTCCTGATGAAGGTAAGCATTCTTTCCTCCTTTCCCTTTGAACATGTCCTCTTCTCCTCTCCCTTTCTCTTTCCTTCTCTTCCTATTTCTCCTGGCCTTCTTGATGCCTGCTCCTGGGCCAGCAGGGAACACCACTGGGGAGCAACCAGGGAAAGGGAACGTGCCTGCCTGCTGCAACCGCTGCTGTCCTAGGCTGAGCCCAGTCCCTGTGCAGCCTGGCTGGAGTGGGACGGGAGCTCCATTCAGCCCCAGGACAGTGGGGACACTGACAATGGTAGGCAAGGGAAGAGAGAGGAAAAGGGAATCCTTACTTTCTTCCTGGGCTTCTGCTCCTGCTGTATGGTCAGAAGGAGAAATGAAGTTGTACCACTGCATTCCCTCTGGATCCACCCCTGTCTGCTCCCATCTGGCCTTAAAAACCTTAATGTACTATTCACTGAAATATTTTAATATAATCTTTTCTATATATAAACATGTATTTTCTGACTGTTATGTTTCCTGTTCTTTCTCAGCCACTCCTCAACTTTTTTCTTATGTCTTTCTGTTTTTCCCTGATATTAGTTCTCATCCTTTTCTTAATAAGTGCTCCATCCTCTTTCTTTTTCTGCTTCCATTCTGGTTATTTCCTGACTTGTATGGTCTTTGCAATTAGCATCTGACTACCTTGCAAACATTAATGAATTTCTCCTCACAGTACCACATCTGTGAAATAAAGGAACATTCTTACTTTCAGTTTATAGGTGTGGAAATGAAATGCAGAAAACCTCAGGCCCAGCTCAATGCTACTTAGGTACATAGCTCCCCCTAAGCACAGGTTGTACAGGAAATCTGTGATATAATTTGGGGTTCAATCCAGATTTAAGCAGGCCCAGGCCAGGCCCTAGAGAATTATGCCAACAGCAGAAGGCCACCCTTCTTCCACTGCCATGATTCTCTAGTCACTGACATGACCTGATTTTTGCCTTTTCCCTTAGGCTGTTTTGTGCTATGGTGTTACAAAGTGATAATGCCCAGAATACAGAAAGAACAGAGATATGGATCCTATTCTACAGATCATGAGCTTATTTTCCTGATCAAAAATACATTATTTTCCAGCCCATTTCTTTTTTGTCCATATGGCAAATAGAAATTTTAGGTGCAGGAGTGTGGGAAGCAGTTAGGCATAAAATATGAGGCTTTCCAGTCTTTCATTGTGAAGATCTATAATCTGGAGGGAATGAGATTTGGTGAAGTCGTGATCTTGGTATAGTAAAAACAGATGGGTTGCAATTCATCTTCTTTCATCAGGGATTACTTTGGCGCTATTTATTGGCAGAAAGACTGAAAGCCCAAGACACTGCACACTCAGCCAACCTTTCTGTTTACTCTACCCCTTTACATTCCTCATTCTGCTGAGTTCTCAAAGCATCAGCTGAGAAATAGAGAGTTCAGTGTATGATCTTAGCAGGACAGAAGGATCTAGCCTTCTGCCTTTCCCATGTCCTGGAAGTATATGCCTACCACAGAGGTGTTATGTCACAAAACCCATACCTAGCACTAAATACCATCCCAGCTGAGCATTTCAGTAGAGAGAGAACAAGAAATGAATGGGCACAGAGATTAAATTGCTTTCTGACCTCCTAGAGGGGTCCCTTTAGTGTCAGGAGTGAGGTTCAGTAATGGGACATTGGAGGGGAAATCTGTACTCCTGTTCCTTGTATTGTTCCTGTTATATACCCAAAAGAAAAAAAATTCAGTCCTCTGCCATCAATCCAATGCTGCTCATAAAAACTAAATTCACATAATAGCTTAGAAATTCAGGACAGCTCTTGTTGTGACTGTGGCATTTGGACAGATTTTGGATACCCACCAATTTGAAACCAGTCCACAGCCTGAAATATCTATTTTGCAAGAGTGCTCCAGAATTGATTACTTTTTATGGCAGAGGGGCTGCAACAGTGTTTTCTCTTCCATCATAAATGCTGTGCCAGGGCTTCTGCTATAAAATCTTTGTTGTTAAGAAGGAAGCATGATTCAACCAATATATTATGCTCCTAGCTAAAAACCGACATGCAAGAACTCATTTTGGAAATTTTTATCTGCAAAGAATATTACACATATTAAGAGCATAAAATAATGCTTCAACTGATTTTTGTTGGGTTTAACAGGGTCTCCATTGAGGCCCTGTTTCTAAGAGAATGGGGGCAGCTGGAAATTATTACCATGTGGGGAGGTGGGCCCCTGCCCTTAAGGAGCCAATGGCAACCAGTCTCAGAGGATAAGAGGAAGAGAAGGTGAAGGAGGGGTGCCTTTGGGAACCGCAGAAGGGAGAGAGAGAGTGAGGAGAGACTTCCCGAAGAGGAGAACCAGGGAAGGGAGAGCCTGGAACCCAGACCCTGTCGTGACATACCTGGAGTCAGTAGGAGTGACAGTGAGTGTGGGGAGAGATGGAGCTGAGCTGAGGAGCCTGCATGCCAGCCCAGTGGAGAGAGAGAGAGATGCAGGGGGCAGACGACCCCTGCTCCAACCCTAAAGCGTCCGGGTGAGTCCAAAACCCCAGGAGGGGAGAGAGACGCTGGGGACTGAGAGGGCAAGACAGGCTGAGAAAGAACCACGGAGCCCGCACACCGGCCCTGCCCAAGAGGAATGCAGGTGACAACTGTAACAAGCCGCTAATAATATAATTAGCAGCGGGTGCTGCACAGGCAGTGGTTGTAATGAACTGTTAATAGAATAATTGGCTGTGGAGACCAGGACTGTGTGAAATCTCATTTTTATTGTATTATCAGACTGGGACTGGTCAGGAGACCTGGGGAGTCCCCAAGACCAATCTTCAGGACTGCAATCTCCCACAAGGGGAGTTTCCTGTAAAATAACAGAGACCAGCTGAATAAAAGCACTGAGAAATAGATCTAATTCAACATGGTAATTTCCACAGGTATCTCTTGGTATACCAAACACTTCCTCCCTATTTAATTTTGTTAAGATCCAAGTCGTGGCAGGCGGGAATTACGAGGATAGAGGGGGTACTTTGTGGACCCACTGACACTGGGCATTAGCTAATCTTCATAACACTATAAACACCAGTAAGTATATCTGTGGTAAGACTGGGGCAGAAGAGAAAGAAAAGTATGCTTTGGGCTACCTTGCTGAAGCAGTAGCAATAGGTACTTGCACTACTGTCAGCCAGAGACCACCACCTTGAGTAGAAGGCTGGGACAGGGCTACAGGCATGCCTTTCTGAATAAGTTAGTGCCACCCTGCCATGCTTTCTGCCTATCATGTTACTGGAATGGGAATTCAGTGCAAATGGTTCAATCTCATCTTACCAGTGGAGTGGTTATCCTAATATTTTAAATGCAAACACCATTATCTTACATGCTTATGGCAGTGCTATGTTATTAATGGCAGTATGTGAAGAACATGGGGGATACCCATAATATTGTTATGACTATTATATGTTAGTAATTAAGTTGCTTGCTAATGGATAAGCACGGGCTAAATTGTTATGAGCTGGGTTTGCATGTTGGCAGGAACTCAGTGACTTTAGAATGATCATTTCCTACATGTGAAAGGCTAACTATCAGTTGAGACAATATGTTTACAGGCCTTTTGTTGTTTTAACCCTTTTATCTCCAATTGTTAAGTTCCTTTGGATAAAATAATAATAATATTATTAAGTTTTGAAGAAGCTGCCCTGGATCATAGCCAAATCTTGAGACTACTTTCTCAGACAGTGCAAGAATTGGCCTGGTCTCTGAAAAGCAGTGGCCATGGAGACAGAGATAAGTCATATATATGGTTAGCACCATCATGCATCATTATGCCTCTGCTCTTGCCTATAGTAGATATTTTTTGGAGCCTGGCAAGCTCAAACCAAGTTGCATGCTTGTAAAGATAAAATACTGTCCCTTTTTGAAAGTTTTCAAAGTTTTTCAGAAAGCTGAAAACATTGGGCACCTATAGATGTGCAGTGAGGCTGCTCCAATGTGCTGTAATTACAGCACACCAGAGCAGACTCAATTAATCAAGTCTGCTGGAGCATGGTAGTTACTGCACTTCAGCAGACACCAGCACCATGTGTATTAGTATCCCTGCACTGAAAAATGGTGGCAGGGGTGCTTTAACTAAAGCTTTTTTAACGAGTGAAAGCACCCCTGCTGCCACTTTTTAGTGCAGGGATGCTGATACATGTGATGTTCTGAGTGCTTTCCCACCACATTACATCTTTTGAAATGCTTGTTGCTCTTCCAGCCCTAATACTTGCCAATTGCACTCCGAGGCCCTAATCCAACACCAACTGAAGTCAATGGAAAGACATCAACATGCATAAAAAAAATTACTTCTAATATGAAAACTTGTATTGCCATCAAAGAATTACACAACTCCACCATGCAAAGGGGATTACAGCAATGCTTGTTCACAGAACACAGTTTTAACATATGCTTGATTTCATGCTGATGTTTTGCTTACTGTTATTATAATACATGAATGTTTTCAATATGCAAGTTTAATGTACACTGTGATGTAATGGCATCTTATTGTCTCTCATGAACATCTGATACTGTTACTGCTGAACATGTATAATATATTACGTGTTTAGGTTGTGATGAAAGTGATATTTCAGCTATTTTAATACAATGTTTCAAATTCAATTAGGCAAATGGTGCCGCTATAAATATAAGGTTTTCTCTTGTTGCAACTGTTTTTATTACACGGCTACTATACACTTCCAAATTCCATTGGGTTTTAATTAAGAACACTTTGTTTAAGAGTGACACTTCTCTATAACATGCAAATGTCTAGGCTCCCAAGAACAGCATTGTAGAGGAGGTTTGTTAATTGTGTCATTTGTTAAGAGCAACGTGTTTCCCTTCCAGTTTATTGTGGAAAACACTGGTATTTGTCACTTTTTCCAATAACTGGATCTTGCTGCTTTAATAAATGCACATATTAGGTGCTACACACTCTCTGCTTGATAGGTCTATGTTGTCAGGTAAATGAAGGTCACAACGATGTTAAATTTGCTGCTGAGCAAAGGATCAGAGTGTAAATGAAATCTTTAAAGCTGGGAAATGGGAATGTGCAAGTGTAAATAATGTATTAATTATTGACAGCTAAGGGACTGAAAATTCCTATTTGGTCATGACATCTTCATTTTCACAGTGACTGACACTATTTCAGGTATTTTCATTTTAATGTGAGGTTTTCCCTCCCAGATGGTAAGTATTTCATTATGCAGTATAATACTATTGGTATGTTTTAAATTTTCTTTGGCTTTTGTTTAGCTGTATATATTGTAGGTGATGGGTTTGGAGAGGGAACTGAGACAAGAGAATCCACTTATGTTGTGATGGCAGAAGATAATATACCAGAAAGAGATCTTTTCCTAATAGTAAGACAACTCCACAGAGCTGCAAAAAAGCTTCAAATTGACTGGTTAGTAAAGACCAGAAAAAATCTCCTGCTAACCCAGGACCCAATTCTGACACCCATATTTACTCAAGGTGGGTAGCACTGAACATATACAAGTAGTCTCATTAATTTTAATAGAAGTACCCACAGTAATCAGTTTAAGTGTGGTCCTCAACTAATCTGTGGTTAGTTAGTTCAAGAGACTTAATCTGTGTTTCCAACATTATGGAAAGCCTAAATACAGCAATCATAGCACTTCGTATATAAATCAGTGATTATCAGCTAGGGTGTTGTAGCACCCTGAGGAGCCACCAGATTCTCTGAAGGGTGATACAAGATGTGAGGAGCTAAGCAGGCTCAGGTTTGTCCCTGCCTGCTTTGTTCCCTGACCCCCACTGCCTGTAGCCTCTGGAAGGAGGTAAGCATAATATTATGAGAGTTACTTTTAGAAATTGGGTGCCACTCAACTCACAAAAGTTATAAAGGGGTGCCTTGAGTACAAAAGGGCTGAGAATCACTGATGTAAATGGTTGATTTTACAATTAACAAGAACTGAAAAAACCTTGAAGCATAAACACATGCTTTTGAATCTTTCCTGGACATAAATCAATTGATAGCTACTAGCAAAAATTCATTAAAGCTAAATGGGCTCAGACTTTCATAAATTTCAACATCTTCCCTCAAATACTCATAATCCTCATTCACTGAGACAGCCACTTCCATCTGGCACTTCTACCTTTGCAGGGACACTTGTCATCCTTCCCTTCTTAATTCCTTGAACTGTCCCCAGCCAGTAGTTGGCACCAATCAATTATGTCACAGCTTTTATTATAATGCTACATCCAGATCCTCCAAGTGTAAGACTCAGATCCCAGATATCCTGATTCCTGCTTTTCACCCTGATATTAGTTTTATCAGTAGCTATTAGAACAGTTATTCCATTCACATAAAAATGTTGTGAGCTTCGCAAGGCTTTCTGAGATCCTTAAATGAAAGCAGTATTTATTTATTATTATAACTGATGGCCTCCATGCATATTTTATACATATCCTTGCTAACATTCCCCACATTCCTATACCAGGTTATCATAGTTATGTAGTCCTGCTTCTGGATGCCTAGGGAGCAACAATGCCCAGCCAGCTTCTTAACTTCTATATCTGGCAAGTAGACAGTGTCCTTAATCAGAGGTGGATATCAATTTCTCTCTCTTTCTGTCTAATTATTTATTGTTTATCTGTCTAGTCACTGTGGTATATATACACAAGCCGTACATACCTATAAAATGATGAGAACAATCAAACAAAATAAATCAATCTCTTTTTTTCTTTCTGTGTGTGAGGTAGACTTCTTTCCCCACCTTTGTTTCTTCCTCACCTCAGTAGTAATAGGTGAAGAACTTACTATGAAAAAACAAAGACATTTGGATTTACTGTGTTATATATGAGAGGCACAGCTAGGTATTTATGCTGGGGGATAGAGGTTTGGGGAAGAAATGTAAAGATGGGGACTAAAGGACGAAAAGAAAAAAAAAAGAAAAATGCTCATTAATAATTTTCTCTTCTTGGCACTTAGTGAATAGAGATGGGTGACACTTTCACATGAACACATTTTTCACTGAAAAATTACAAAATTGTGTAAATCAAAGCATTTGGTAAAGTAAATAATATTAGTTTTCAATGAATTCCTTCATTTGAAAAATACGGAAATGAATATGAAAACTTGAAACATTTTGCTTCAATTCTTTTCAAAACACAGTTTTGATCATTCCATTATGAGGCAACTTGTTCTAAAGTTTCCTTTTGTTATTAAAAATATTAAAAATGTTACAAAAGCCCAAACTTGAAGCATTTAACTTGAAAATGATTACTCTTAACTTTTCAGTTTGTTCAAATTTTTGAAAACCTTTTCATTTTTTGAGTTGACCAGAAACAAACTCATTTTGATTATTTTTCCCTCCAGCACGGAAAAGTAAGTTGTTTTCATGGCTCTTCTGCACATCTGTTTGTGTTTGTTTGTTGGTGCTCATGAGCTATGACAGAATATCGAAGGGATTTAAAATAAAATAAAATAGGGCTCCCTTGTTCCATGATGTAACTTAATTCCGTGATGTAATTTAATTCAAATGCTGTCGTTTGCAAGTGTTAACTGTTTTAATAGAAAATTTGACTTCTCATTACTATAAGCCATTATTATTGACACAATCTGTGTCCCAAGCATTAAAAAAGCTGAATGTAGACTTCCTTTTCTTGCTCCCAAGAATATAACTTTATCAGAATGAAATTTCTTGCTCATTTGAGCCAGTTTCCATAGCAACAGTACTGTACACCTGTGATCTACAGAGACAAGCTGTTGGAACCTTAAATCTATCCAGAGTGAGACATACTCCATTCCCATGTTGAAAGGATGGGTACGTTTCCTATATATCAACACCAAGTCATATTTTGATATATTAACTTTATATACAACTTGTAATGTAATGTCCAATTTTATGTTAGTTTAAATTTGTGTTAAAAGGTCTCAAATTCAATGCTTTTGTCAAGCATGGTATGTATATAGAGTTTATATAGTGGTAAAAAATGCATACATTTGTGCGTTCAGGGAAGATCTTATTATATAAACTTTATCCAAAAATAATAGATCATGCCTAAATGTGTTTCATTACAAATAATTTCTTAATTGGAATCATTACTACCAAAACTATATTCTCAATCTGAATTAGCAGTACTGCTAATAGTGTATCATTAAAAAAATTAATGAATATTTCAGCTGCATACTGAATCATTTAAATATTATTTTAATGGTAAACTAGAAGTAATGATACACCCTTTGGCCATACGATACTGCAAATGGCAATACTGCTGCTCACACCATAACTTTTAATGAAATTGAAGTCACCAATAAGAAACAAATGGGTACATTTTTGAAGAAACCTGGAATTATTTCCTCAGGTGATTCATAAGAGATTATTCCATAGAAATATTTCTTTATGAAAGAGAAGAAAAGGAAAATAATAGCTCACTAATATGGTGGATATTGTATTTTAAGCTCTCTACATTTTTCAGCTTGTTTAAAAAAAATAAAACCTAAAAATAGAATTTTCCTTCACATATATGCAAAAAACCTATGTAAATATCAAATAGATTGGGTTATAGCCAAACTTATAACTGTATCAGTTGTTCACATGCTATATAGCACTTGTACATTCTTGGCTACTTGCATAAATGCCCTCTTTTCTTGGTTAACCTGGTACTGCCCATTGCTACATGGAGGGGAAGGTCAAAGCAGAAAGAGTAAAATAAGATAGAAAGCTTTATTCATATTTTCAAAGGTGATTGCTACAGGTTGTCTGAATTTAATAGCTTGTCCTTGATATAGTGTGTTGTTTTGTTTTTTTTTTTCTTTTGACTTTTTGTTGTAGTCCTCAGTTCTGTGCTAGTGAGGAAGGTATTTCTGCTTTCAAAGCAAAATTTCTTATCCATGTTTAGCAAGACGATAGAAAAAGTTGGTTACACACACACACACACACACACACAGAGAAGACCTTGTGACTCATCCTATTGCAAGCTGCAGTCATCAAGTTATTTTAACAACAGATGAATCCTGAAAAGAGAATGGAAATATCTCCTTACTAGGAGTTTAAAAACAATCTGGAAACAAGCAGGTAGTCATGTTTCATTTTTTCCCTTCATGTGACATTTTGTTTCCAGGTTCTTTCTGCTAGGAAAAGTCTGGCCTCTCTAAGCTGCTAATACTCTGCTTTAGGCGGAACACAATACTTGGAGTTTATGTAGGCCAATTTCAGGGAAACTAGCAACATTATTGATTTTCGTTGGGCTTATTAGAATCAGAGCAACATGTACTTTTTGTATAGTAGATTTTATTTGGCTTTCATCATTAAATCTCATTACGCTAAAAAGAAATGGAAACAAGTTATGCAAGTCAAGGATTTGGCAGTGTACCATAATAGAATTACTATCTGTCTGTGAAAACACACTTTGGATATAGGTCATTCAGAGACGAAATGCTTTAGGTTCAATTATGCTCTCACCAGGGATGGATGAATGAATGGGCCCATAGATCTCAGGCCCAGGACTCCCTGAAATAGAAGGCCCTACCATTTTATAAGCTACTGCCATCGCTGTTTTCCTGCAGGCACAGCTCTGTCCCAGCAGACGACTCTGTTGGCGGATAGAGGATCTATGCCATCGCAGCCAGAAAAAGGTGCAGTGCCAGCCCAGTCCTACAGGGGGCACTCACAACAATAGCTTTGTGCCTAGCTAGCCACTTAAAGAAGAAAGAAGCCAGTTATCTGAAATAACGATAGATGCAATGCATTTGTCCCTTTCATATTTGGTAACATAGTCAATATTGGCCATTTTTGATTGAGGATTAAGGTCAGGGCAATTGTCTTTAGGCCCCATGTTTAAAGATAATTTAATTTCAAGAAATCCAATATGTGCCTGGCCTTGACCCTTATGTAACTGACAGTACCAGAAAGCCACGGAAAATGCTGCTTTAAGTAGAACTGCTTTTTGTTCCACAATTATATGAGCTAGGTAAAGCATCTAATAAACCAAATAAACTCTCTAAAGTTATAAGCATGATTTGTCTATCTTCTTTGCATTCCTCTAATCTAGTTGCCCTTCTAAGAGCTTCCCTAATTCTGCAAAATGGGCCAGCAAATCTTGCCAGCATGCACCAAAATGACATGCCAGTCAGGCAACTAGTATCATGGATAAAGCTGATCAACAGTACGCCAGAGACACCTCATCTATCATTTCCTGAAGCTCACTAATAGGCCAAATGCCTAGAGAGCTACCTTAATTCTGAATCCTGTAAAATCCATAAGCCTGGTTTTGTAAACTCTGAAAAGCCTTGAGGGAAAGAGGTTTTTCATCCTCCTAAAGCTATCAAGGTCAAGGCTCCATAGATGGCAGGGCTTTATCTGCAAGTTTTGGCTGACAAACGCTACTAATTCCTGGAGTTGTTTTTCTTGCAAATCATGAGCATTAGCAGTGTTGTTTTTTGCATTAGGTGTGTATTTGCTAAATCAAAAAGACCATGAAATGAAGCAGCTCCTACCTTTCTCCATTATCCTTGCCAATTTTACCAACCCGTTACTTATTGATTAGGAATATGAACCCCTGCCCAATTGTTATGACAAACTTGAACCAACCTGTTTCCAAATGCCTCATCTCAAATAACAACAGCCACCAGTATCTGACCCAGCCAATATCTGAACTTACGCTGCTGTGAATTGTAGCATCCAATGAGGAAACAGGTGAAATTCAGGCAGGGATAACTCCTGTCCTTAAGTGGAATCAATTGAATTCCTTCCCTTCACCAATATACAGCTTAACATTAAAAAATACTAGTTGCTTTACACTAAAATTAAATTAAAATCAAGAACTAAGGTTCCAGCAGCCAAGCTATGCCTAAAGGGGTGCCTTGCTGGTTCTCAAACATGCTTTTTCCAACTAAACACTTTTTGTTGGAAAATGTTGATTTATTGCACTGAATAAAAATTCCCTGAAGCTGATATGATGACCTTCCAAGAAAACATAGGCAGGGATTGACAGAAATTGTTCATCTTCCTCCCAGGCGCCAGGGTGCTTGGGCTAAAAAGAAAGTTAGTTGACTAGTAGTAAGGACAGTCACCTGCACAGGATCAAACCTAGGTAGGTGAATACCCCAACTATTAATGCATGAAGTAAAAAGTGGAGACTCACCATCTCCTCCTCCTGCCCTGGCTGCCTTTTTCTTTTGCTTTCTTTTCTTTTTAAACTCAGGGCCAAATCTTGTAGGCATGCTTTGAGAATATCTACCAGACCAGGCTTTGTAGACAAGATAGGTTAGGTTGAGGATCCCAGCAGGTCTTAGGTTTGAGCTAAGCTGCTAGGACTTAAACAATTCAGAATACATTTAGGTATCTGGAAAACTTTATTGGAGAAATTTCATGCCCTAGTTAGTTAGGAGCATACTTAGTGCTTTTTACCACTCTGCTTATAAGTCTGATTGTCACCTGGAATCTTCAGTGGCAGTGATTTTATGGTATCTCTATCTAGGCCTGACCTGGATGACAAAAGCTAGATGTACAAGTCCATGAGGCTAAATGCAATGCACCTGAAGGTGCTGAGGTAATTGGGTGATGTGATTGCTGATGCTGTCATTAACTTTAAGAACTCATGGTGATTGTGAGAGTTCCAGGATGACTGGAAAGGGCAAATATAATGCCCATCTTTAAGAAAGGGAAGGAGGAGGATCTGGAAAACTACAGACTGGTCAGCCTCACCTTAGTCCCCAGAAAAATCATAGAGCAGGTCCTCAAGGAATCCATTACTAAGCACTCGGAGGAGAAGAAGGGGATTAGGAACAGTCAGTATAGATTCACCAAGGGCAAGTCATAACTGCCTGACCTGATTGTCTTCTATGATGAAATGGCTGACTCTGTGGATGTGGGGGAAAGCATGGACATGATATACCTTGACTTTAGCAAGGCTTTTGATATAGTATCCCAGAACAGCTGTGAATGGACTGTAAGGTGAATAGAAAACTGGCCAGATCATCAGGTTCAAAGGGTAGTAATCAATAGCGCAATTACTAGCTGGCAGCTGGTATCAAATAGAGTGCCCCCAGGGTTCGTTCTGGGGCTGGTTTTGTTCAATATCTTCATCAGCAACATGGAAGATGGGATGGAGTGCACCCTCAGTCAGTCTGCAGATGTTACCAAGCTGGGGGGAATAACAGATTGGCTGAAGGGTAGGGCTAGGATTCAGAGAGACCTTGACAAATTAAAGTATTGAACCAAAAGAAATCTCAATAAGGAAAAGTGAAAAATCCTGCACTTAGAACAAATCTCATGCATCAGTATAAGCTGGGGACCAACTGGCTAAGCAGCCAACTCTGCAGAAAAGGACCTGGGGGTTACAGTGGACAATAAGCTGAATATGAGCCAGTAGTGTGCCCTTGTTGCAAGAATGCAAATGGGATATTAGGCTACAATAGTAGGAGCATTGCCAGCAGATTGAGAGAAGCGATTCTTCTTCTCCATTCAGCATGGTTGAGATGATATCTGCAATACTGTGTCCAGTTTTGGGTCCCCCACTACGGAAAGGATGTGGACAAATTGGAGAAAGCCCAGCAGAGGGCAACAAAAATGGTGAGGGGGCCGCCGCTTTTGTTGCCACAAAGTTTTGATGCCATGAGTGCTGGGTGGTATAACAGACAAGTTGGGATCCATGATGGTGGATTAGATTACTCCACAGACTTGTACCTGAAGTAAGACTCCCATGTACATAGACACTATTGAAGAGGAATTATCATCTTTTTAATAGATCACACAATGTGTCACAAGTTTCATATTCAACAGCAAATCAAGCTAATTGTTCACTTCTTCCAGGATATCCCTGAAGGATAATTGACCTCTACAGAGCTGTTTCTTCATAGGAAACTAAATAATTAAACTGAAGAAATGCATTTCTCTTTCAAGATTTTCATTGTATTTTCTTTCATTCTTCCTAGCACCATATATTAGTCTGAACATAAGCTATTGATTTTAATTAAAAATTAAAACTACCTCCAACTTTTCTAGTAAACCCACTGAAGAAAACCAAAAGCAGGCTGTTTGTTGAGATATAGAAACAGAAAGATCAGAGTACTCTTTCCCTCACTCCATATTTTATTTGTGCAAAAAGAAAATAATAATAATACTTCAAAGTGGTATCTACCTCTTGAATGTAATTCAGAGTTAAACAGGACTCATGGCAAGACATGGCCTTCAGATAATAATAGTTTGCATAAATATTTGTAAAAATAGCAAAAATATAAAAGTAGACAATGGTGTAACATGATAGATTTGTGGAAGATCAAATTTGATTGGCTGGTTCTCTATTAATAGACTCTCTTACTGTTTAATTGCTTGCATAATATAAATTTACAAAAGTCAATGTTTGAACACAGCAAACAATAAAAAGGTACAAAATACCAACAAGTCCTAATGCAATAGGAATGTTAATCAATAGTCTAAATGAAGCATTGTATTGCCAATGATGCGTGAAAACATACTTTTGTTGAGGACTATAAGCATGGTTTTCCCTATACACGCAGAGTAAAATGTTACCATTTCCAAAAGAACAGCTTCAAGGAATAAACTGTTTCAAGGAAAGCCTAATATTGGACAAAATATACATAAAAGAATGGTGTTTAGATGCTTAAAGGAGTACTTCACAAAGAGCTTTTGACCTGGCTGTCTGTAGCAAGATGGTTTGTTTGTAGATACTAAATACTGTATATGAAACCTTCAACCTCCTGTTGGACAGAGCACCTCCACTGACTGGTTCTTTAAACTGCTAAACACAGGTACAATTACTTTCAATGCTGGATGTTGTAATAGGGAGCAGAATCATATATCCAAGTATCTAGTACAGGTTTTGCTGTATCACTTTGTGCGCATTTAGAAAATTACTGCTTCCCTGAAATCTCCTGTAAACTCCTTCTAAATTGCTCTGTTGAATGTTAGAGGAAAAAATTATATTTTTAAAACCATCTCTGAATTCTAAGAGCCTGTGGCATAGTATTCTGCTTGTGTGAGCAATTTAGCTTTATTAAACAGCATGACATAGACTAAGTGAGCTAAGATAAGCTTTGTACAGTATGTTGCAGTGAAGTCATCAGCACCAGCAGAAGCCAATCAGTCTGGATCCTGATTACTGAGAGCTGAGCGAACATGTAGCAAAGGAAGGCGGAGGGAGGGAAAAACCCTTTCTCCTCACTGCCTCATCAGCCAAGCTAGACTCCCCATTTCACCTTGGTTATTATTGCAGGAATGTTTCAAGGTAGCTGAGGCTTGGAGATAATCCTTCTCAGAAAATATTTTTGTATTTCTCTGTTTTCTCTATGACCTCTTAGCCAGACTGCAATTACAGAGTTTGTTTAACTTGTACAGTGTTGTTATAATACGTTTCACAAACAGAGTGTGCATCATTTCTTGTAAAATCAGTATTTATTCCTTTCTAGCTTGTAGGACAAATAGAAGGCTATAACCCAGTTGGTCACCCAAGAAGCCAAAACAGTTGTGGACGAGACTGAACTTATTTGCTAAGGCAAAAAAGGTAGATTAGCTCCCCAGATCAGAATAAAGGGGATGGGTAGTTTACTCTGTTCATCTACCTTTTCCCTCCCCCAAACCCCAGACAAACTCTGCTCATGAATTTTTAGAGGTCTTGAATTAGAGGAATCTGTTTTTGAGGGACAGGCAGGGGGCTGGGAACATTCATATAATAATGTGCTCTTATGTTTCAGAGAAAAAGGAAGCATTGTTCTTTCTGAGCATTTCCTTCCACTTTAAATCTTTCGATAGTCTGCTTTCTCTAAGGTCATTGTATGAATTTAAGATACACCATTCTGAAAACTAAATTAGCCCTCATTTACTGGGAAGTTGAATGCAGCCAGACTAATGGTGGTGCAAGTATAATTGGTTCCCAACATGTGTCAGTGTGTATACTCCTCAAGCCATGGAAAAGATGCATTATGGGACTAATTTTTAAATGTTAATGGATATTGGACATTTGCCAGACACCCAGCTGTGCACAAAACATTCAGATGGTAAATAGCTCTTGATCTGTTTAGAAACAAATTATAATGGCTGTTTGGATTCCACATGACTGAAGGCATGGTAACCAGCACAGGCTCAGAGACTGACCCTATTAACTGCACTAAGGGGAAATGTTCAGATTTTAAAATCAAAATAAGGGATGTAAAATAAGGTTATTATGTTACCATTTAAATTAATAAAAAAAAAAAGCCCCAGAACAATCCATAACACCTGTTAACGCTGCCTTAGTTAGCTGAGCTCATTTAAAAGGGAGATGTTTGTTTGCTAAGAGGTCAAAAAGAAAATGCTTTCATCACTCAATTAATTTAATTCTAAAGCTGAATTTGGAAGGACCAGCTCACCTGCACTTACACAATGAAATCTCTCCCACAGTACATCAGCCAGAGATGTCAGTAAAGCTCACCAGGGCACAGACCCCCTTTTGTTTGATGTCTAGTTCTTATATTTGAAATATTTTAATATCATTATTTGTTGTAAATTCTATACTTGAAATGTCTTACTAATTGCATTCACTTGGTCAGCAGAGCCCAACAGGAAATTTTCATCATTTATATTACGTGCTTTTGATTAGTCTACTATGCCATTAGGAGATACTGCCATTTCACAAAAAATGTGGAAAATGTATTAATTGTCACCAATTTACAGGAATTCTTCTTTTAATGTGCTTCAAGAAGTAAAGCAGTGTTTTGAGCTGCTTAAATACTCTTTGCACAAATAAATAAGATATATTACTCCACAGACACTCTAAACATTACCCACGGGATCTTACTACTCTTTTTTGAGGACATGAAAGAATTTAAGGACTGCATGAGGAAAGGGATGCCAACATCATTTCACTCAGACAGCCGTTCCTGTGAGTCGGGGTTCTGGGGCACCAGTGGGATGGTGGAGCAGACACTCGTTGCCATTGTTTATATGCAGGGAAACTTCCACTGCCATCCTTGTCGATCTAGCACCTTTTAGAAGAACTAAATTAAGAGACAGAACTCAAATGTAAAAAAGTAGGACAATTGAGAAGAATATGTGGCACCTTGGAATAGAGAAAAAGGAGGCCAATACCATTTGGGGCTTGCTTGCTTTTTTTTTTTTCCTTTTTTTTTTTTAAAGTCATTTCTGGAGCACTGACCAGAACATTAAGGAGAAAAGGGTAAGCCAGTCTGCCTCATGGTTGTTTGGTTCTCATAACTGAAGATCATATGGAAGACACCGAGAGGTAGCTCACCAGGGAGGCTGAATCAGCTATTCACTTGCTGACAGGAAGCACAGCAGAAGAGAACCTTATTTTGTGTGTAAATAAAGGGATCATTTACATGGACTAGCTTCTAAGCTGTATTGCCAACCCCATGCATTCAACAGTTATGAGTCAGGCCCCCAGACCATTTGAAATTAGACTGATAAAAAAATAAAATTTATATTTAAAAGTATATATTGGGATTTGGGGTTTCTGAACCATCTATAGTTCTTGTTTTCAAGTTTTCTCCACAAGCACTGGCCAAAAGCGTACGTTTTTAAAAGAAAGCTGTGATCTCCAGATAACTAAAACACTTCAAGAGCTGGGAGGTTTAAGGAAACCATAAAATACTGAAATATTTATGATAAATTTGTGAGATTTAGCAGTGTCACCTAAACCTTTCAGCACATCTGAATGTTGACCAAGGCAGGATTGTAAGAGCTGGTGATGCAGACAAGGCAGAAACAGAAAAGTTACATGGTGCACAGCCCTATAATTGACCATATATATTAACTAAATTGCTGCAAATGATACAGAGGCCATCACATCTTTATATTTTGTATTTCTAACATAATTATTGCCTCCATAGGCTTCTTTGCCTGCCTGCAACTAAAACTGCATCACTCCTGCTGTTTTTTACCCCACAGTACTTAGATGGCTCTTTGTACTATCAGATATGCAAATATTACAAAAATAAATTCCTATAGTGTTCAGAATGCCTCTAAAGCAATTTTCTTAGTTCTTCAGACCTGAATAATGTTGCCTGTAGCAAACACAAAAAATTTCACATATGTTCATTATTTTGTCCATTAAGAAATGAAGCATACTGATAAACACCTCTCATAAAAAGGAATATGTCAAAAGAGGTGGTGGGGAACAGGTTTGGACATAGCAGCCTTGATCCTCCTGAATAGTTTGTATAAACAGTATACTTTAAATCAACTTTAAAACGATGAAACTTTACTATAATAATTTGGGGGTTCTTTTTGTTCCCTGTCTGGTTTGCCAGCATTTAAGTTTCATGTTTAAAACTTCTCTCAGAAACCATAAACACCAGAACTTTTTTTAAAAAAATGAAACCTGAGAGTTTTACTTTAATTATCTGACTTCAAGAATCAGGACTTGAAGAAAACACTAAATACCTTCAGACAGGCAATAAAAAAAAATCATAAGAACTGGCAAGAGTGGGGCCTGCTCCATTTTTCATGGTAATTAAAGTTTCACTCTTGTGTTTCTTAGCTATAGAAAATAACAGTAAATGACCACAGAACCTTGCATTCTTTTAATAAGGTTAATTTTTACTATGCCACAGGGCCTACCACTACTTCTACAAGGCCTTGCTAAATTTACTAGGCCTTATTACTCTTTGACTTTAATTAGGCTCTTAACAACAACATATAGCGTAATACTTGAACAAATGACAGAAAAACACTTGGTCTAATTTTCACAGCGTTCAGCAAGCACCTTAGACACAATTTTCAGCTGTCACGCTCCACCCCCTGCTTGCTGAAGCACTGTGATAGCTACAGTTGAGATGCTAAAGCTGCATGAACTACATCAGGGAATGGGGAGGGATCTTTAAATTTAATTTGCATAGCACGAACAGATTTACAACAGCAACGGTTAAAACAACATTTAGCTGTTGCCCCTAGGGCAATACAGAGCACTATGACACTTAAGATGGTCAGCCATGTAGTTGAAGTGATACCCGGTGACAAGCGAACAGTGCAAATCACATTGTACCATTCCACCACACCTTTGTGTAGGCATGATTTACAAACCATGTAATAACTTTGTTCTAACCTGTAGTGTGCCTTCCCACCTGGTGGGCTTCACACCATCACTGGAGAGTGTTGTAAACCATAGGAATGGGAGGGGGTAGATTCGCCCATAAACACAGTGGCTCGAGAGGCTGAACAGATGCAGAATGCACAATTGGGGGCACAGACTTAGGGACGTTGAGCTCAGTGGGGTTATCCTCAGGAAGTATGCAACAACAAACCCATAAATGAGCAGAGCTACAACAATTACCTTCCCTCCTACAGTTAACCATTCCAGCCTTCAAGTAGGGAACGCACCCAAGATAATAACTGGTGCCACAGGTGCACTGACAGTTACCACCTTGCCAGTCAACTATCCTGTTTCTTAGAGACCAGGATTTCACTTGCTCCGGGGATTTCACTTGCAACTGCACAGTAGCATACTTTACTGTGCAGTAAACACACACGTCTACATGTGTGTGCACTTACTGCGCAGTATATGATGCTACTTGTGAGGAAATTTGCTACCTGCAAATGCAAGTAGCATATTTGCTTGTGAGTAGGTACTGCACAGTAACACATGTGTAGATACCAACTGGGAGCAGATTTGCTGGTCAGCCCTGCCACTAGGGGAGCCAGCCTGAGGCTAGCCTGGGCTGGGACCCTCTCTTGCCCCAGGGCAGCCTCAGGTCCTTAAACATCTTCAGGCATCTTGAGCCCTGGGGCACATGTGCAGGGAACCCAAGGCTACTCCAGGCCTCTGTGCCCCCCTGGGAAGGCTTCAGACTAGCTGCACTAGCCTGCCTGCACCCCAGCACCACTGCCTGGCACTGTAGTGCCACATGCCTTCCAGGCCCACACTGTCCAGGCCTACCAGGTGCTGCAGGCTCCTACCAGGCCTGCCAGCACCCAGGCCCAGCTGCATGTAGCTCCTGGCTGTTGAGGCCAGCTCTAGCTTCCTACAGCCCACCTCCAGAAGCCTGCCTGGAGCCTGCAGGCACTGTGGGGCATTGCCTCACCTTATGGCTACTAGTCCCATGCTGTGCTTCTGTGCTTAGCACTGCAGGCAGCCGCCCAAGCCTGCCAGCACAGGGACAGCCTTGAGGAGGCCTGGAGATCCAGTACAGGAGCCCTAATGGCCTCATCATTGCCCACACACGCACTTGCCACCCAGGCCCCCAACTGGTCTCAGGAGGAAACTGGCAATCTCATGGTGCTGTGGGGTGAGTGGAGGTGCAGTGCCCATTTGCATGGGGCAGGAACTCTGACAGCTGCAATGCCCCAGCCTCAGCCCTAGCCATAAGGTGTGGTCAGCCATGTCACCACCAGCTCCTCCCTGTGGGGGAGGGGGGAAGAGAGAAGGCTGCCTTAGTGTCTGCACAACATTCCACTCCACACACAGCAATGAGGTAAGCCCTGCACTGGGGGGGAGGGTTCTCTCCACTCTGGCCCCTGCCCCTGTGCCTGCCCCAAGCCCAGACCCTGCCCCTCCTTAACTCCCTGCCCACATTCCTCTGGTCCCCAGGTTTTCCCCTCCCAAAACACACAGGGAGGCAGGAGGCAGTGCAAAACTTTATTGAGCTCAGCGCCTGCCAGAGGCAAGGCCAGTGCACAGACAAAGGCAAGGCCAGTTAGTGCCTGCCAAGAATAGAGCTGGAGCTGGCCCGGGGATGGTGCCAGGTCCAGAGCTGGTGCAGTGCCTGCCAGGGCTGGGGCCAGCACAGTGCAGTGTGGTGTCCACCAGGGATGGGCATAGGGCCAGTGTGACTACAGCACCTGCCAGTTCCAAGGCAGGTGCAGGGATGTGGTTGGCATGGCTCCTGCCAGGGCCAAGGCCGGTGTGTGCCTGGAGCTAGGGCTGGGGTGGCATCCACTGGGGATGGGGTTGATGCAACACCTGCCAGGAATGGGGCCCAGGCCAGGGATGGGGCCCAAGCCAGATCCTGGCCTGTGGTGTGGTGCCCGCTGAGGCCGGGAATAGGGAAGAGCCTTGGGACCAACATGGTGCTACCCGATACCGCTACTTTCCACCCCCCCACAGACTTTTCCTGTTGGGGGCGGAGGGTTGTGCATGTATGCTCTGTCCCCCCACACTTTTTAATCTCTCCTCCAATTTTTTTTTCTTCTTCTGCCTATGCCCTGTGCTGTGGACACTATTCCTGGCCAAAAAGGTGGCTGGACAGGGATCAGAGAGCAGGCCTGCGTTTCCCTGGCAGCTGCAGCTGGAGCCTCAAGCTCTCCCTCGTGATGGTAGGGTCTTATTGCAGTCCTGTAGGAAGTGGCAGCGATTTGATGCTACAAGCAGCAAATCTGCTGCCACGTCCTTGCACATTTCATAAATTCCATAGACATAAGGGCTGGAAGGGACCTCGGAAGATTGAGTCCAGGCCCCGCCCAAAGGACAGGAAGTCAGCTGGGATCATAGGATCCCAGCAAGATAAGCATCCAATTTGCTCTTGAAGGTGTTCAATGTAGGTGCTTGAATCATCTTCGATGGCAGGCTGTTCCAGACTT